>NC_057731.1:47065083-47155352 GCF_004010195.1 Chiloscyllium plagiosum | reverse complement strand
CACACACCCTTACAGACACACACACTCCCACACGCACACATGCACCCCCTCACAGACTTAAGACACTCTGCACTCACTACACACACACATACACTTTCTCACACTCACAACCCCCAACCCAGACAGACATACACACACAGACAGACAAAGACCCACACACACACATATATTTTGTGGGTGAATTTGTACTTGCAGGGTTACATTGTTCTTTGCTCAAAAACTGCATGAATTTATGTAGAACTCTGTTATCTCACTTTTTAGATTAGATTCAATCTAAACATCAGGTCATAGACAGAGAACACAGGGGGCTAACACCTTCGTAAATGTAGGGGTATGGGTGGGTTTCGCTTCGGCGGGTCGGTGTGGACTTGTTGGGCCGAAGGGCCTGTTTCCACACTGTAATGTAATCTAATCTAATTGTTAACAGCTAACCTGAGAATGCAACTTTTAAAAAAAAAGTTTTGTGATTTACACAAGAAAAAGTGAAACTATCATGGTATTCTCACAGATGAAAGGCTTAACAGACAATCAGTTTTCCAATGTATAATTTCAGTTACATCACACTGTAAATTCTTGCTATAAATTCTGTGTGTTAGGATTGAGCCCTCCACTACCACCTGATGAAGGAGCGATGCTCCGAAAGCTAGTGTGCTCCCAATTAAACCTGTTGGACTATAACCTGGTGTTGTGTGATTTTTAACCCCAAAGGATGGCAGTGATGTTCCGTGGAAAATGGATCAGTTTTAGGGGGAAAATGAAACAGGCACCAAAATCCACACAGGAACAGTATATTAATAGTAGCCTCTAAGCAAAGAGAGAGTAACATGAACTGAGAATAGCGAGGATACTGAAAGCTCTTTCTTTCTTCTCTCAGTCTCAGAAGCTAATGGTAGTGTCAAAGCAATTTGCAAATGTCACCATTCACAGAGAAATCAAAAGTTTCACCGCTCCCAAGGGAACAGGGCAACAGTTAAATGTCAGGTTTCATGATCACTAATCAAGTTTACTAAGGATTTCAAACTGCCATCACCTTTAATTTCTTGTCCATATTGACACCATTCCCCCTTCTTTTTAAGCCTATTACCTGAGTGTGTGTGTGTGTGCGTGTGTGAGAGAGCATGTGAGTGTGCGCGTATGTGTGTATCTGATGGTAGTTTATCTCCCAGGGTAGTAGCTAATAAAATATATTTCACTCAAGAAAACATTGTAATTGGCTGCCTGTTTGTAAGCCTATTTACTAAGTTTGAGTTGAAATATGAAAGCCGTTTACTAAAATAAAAATTAAATAAATTTGTTGTGAATGACACAGGTGTGGTTGAAAAGAGAGGAGCCAATCTCTTCTCAGCATCAGGTTATAACACATTGAATCTGCTTCCACTACCCTTTCAGGCAGCTCCGTCCAGATCACAACAACCCACTGGTTGAAAGAGACCTGCCATTCTCACCTGGCTAGGTGGGGGAAGTGTTGCTAGTGCAGTGATAACGTCAACGCAGTATCATGAGATCCCTACGGTGTGGAAGTAGGCCATTCAGCCCATCAAGTCCACACCAGCCCTCCAAACGTCATCCCACCCCATCCCTGTAACCCTGCCTTTCGCACGTCCAACCCACACATCTTTGGATTGTGGGAGGAAACCCACATAGACACGGGGAGAACATGCAAACTCCACAGAGACAGTCACCTGAGGCTGGAATCAAACCCGAGTCCCGGGCATTGTGGGCAGCAGTGCTAACCACTGAGCCACTGTGCCACCCTTTACAATGTACTATAGTAATCCCCAACTCCAGCTGAATGTTCTGGGGGCCATGGTGAAGTTTGAATTCAATGATCAAAAACTTGACCTAATGGTTAACCATTCTCAATTTTTATCAAAATCTATCTGGTTTGCAAATAATTTAGGAAGAGATACCTGCTATCCTTACCTGGACTGGCTTACATGTTACTACAGACCTAGTGTACCTACTCTCTGCAATGGCCTAGCAAACCACTCAGTTCAAGGGATGAATAACCAACCCTGTCCTTGCTCCTGACTCCCATAGCCGTCTTCCTCTGCCCTTGCAGTCAGTGAAGGACCTGGGGACTCTTACCTTGTCAGTAACATTCACAGTAGCTCCTTTTCCCAGGAGGATCTTAAGCACCTCCAGTCTCCCTCCTCGGCAGGCCCAGTGAACAGCAGTGCAGTCAAGCTGAAAGGAGAGGACGAGTCGGGGATAAGGCAATGCTGCAAGAGTTTCAGCTTACTGGATCTCAAAAGGCCAACATATTAGAAATAGGTGAAATCACAGCTCAGTGCTGAAACAAACACTTGAGCTCAAAGAGGAAGATTAGTGCATTAAAATGTGACACCTATCCCATCAGAATCCATAAAACCATAAGAAAAGGAACAAATGTCGGCTATTCAACCCCGTGAGCCTTCTCTGACATTCAATAGGATCATGGTTGATCAAACTTTCCTCATATCCACTTTCCTGAATTTTCCCCGGGACCCTTGACTCCCCTATTGAACAAGAATCTATCTATCGCAGCCTTAAATATACATAGCTCTCTGCGGCAAAGAGTTCCAAAGACTCACAACCCTCTGAGAGAAGTAATTCCTCCTCATCTCAGTCTTAATCCCTGACCCTTTTCAGGATGAAGCAGCCCACATTTGATTGACACCACATCAACAAACATCCACTACCCCCACAACTAACGCTCAGTACTAGCAGTGTGTACGATCTACAAGATGCACTGCAGAAATTCACCAAAGATTCTCAGACAGCACCTTTCAAACCCTCAACCACTTCCATCTAGAAGGATAAGGATAGCAGATATATGGGAACACCACCGCCTGCAGGTTCCACCCCAAGCCGCTCACCATCCTGACACTTACTGCTGTTCCTTCAGTGTCACTGGGTCAAAATCCTGAAATACCGTCCTTAAGGACATGGTGGGCCTACCGACAGCACATGGACTGCAACGGTTCAAGAAGACAGCTCACCACCACCTTCAGAAGGACAACACAGGATGGGCAATAAATATTGTCCAAGCCAGTGATACCCGCATCCCATGAGTGAATTTTTAAAATTATACTCTCAAAGAATTGCACTTTATTCTGAATGGGTCTTCCTGAGGTTGACCCGTGACTGAATCCGTGTCCTGACACATCTATCTATAAACACGCGTTAATCAAGGCAACCTACAGCATTGAAGAGGCCATTCGCTCCATTGTAGTTAATTCTTGCTCTTTAAGAGAACTACTGAATTAATCCCACTCACCTTACACTTTCTCCATTACCTCTGTCAATTCCTCCTTTGCAAGGATTGATCTGACTGCCAAAATTGCTCAGTAGATCTGGCAACATCTGCGGAGCGCTAACATTTCGGATGCAATTGGACTATAACCTGGTGTCGTGTGACCTTGTCTCTCACGGCAGAATGGAAGGAAACGCTCACCCTATCCTTGAAGTCCACAGTGGCTCCCGCTTCAAGAAGTTTGGTTACAATATCGGTGTGACCTTCTAGAGAAGCTCTATGCAGGGCAGTCCGCTTAAACTATGGAGACAAATACATGAAAGAACCCACAGTCAGGCCAGAATGCTGGAGACTGAGTACAAATCATTTGTTGTGCGATAGAGATCCGCATTTGGACCACAATCGAGTGTAACAAATTGCAAAGCTAGTTTGAGGGATGATTCATGCCCATTTATACTTTGAGTGTGGGCAATACAGACCAGACTGCAATAAGGTTGCATCTCAAGTTGTCCCTAAGCAGTGATTACTTCTACAAAAAATTAGTGCATGGCCAATTCAGAGATTCTGTGAGTCCAGATGGGCCAATGGGCTGAGAAGTGGCAGATGGATTTTAGTTCAGATAAATGCAAGGTGCTGCACTTTGGGAAAGCAAATCTTAGCAGGACTTATACACTTAATGGTAAGGTCAGAGGGAGTGTTACTGAACAAAGAAATCTTGGAGTGCAAGTTCATAGCTCCTTGAAAGTGGAGTCGCGGTAGATAGGATAGTGAAGGAGGCGTTGGAATGCTTTCCTTTATTGGTCAAAGCATTGAGTACAGGAGTTGGGATGTCACGTTGTGGCTGTACAGGACATTGGTTAGGCCACTTTTGGAATATTGTGTGCAATTCGGATCTCCTTCCTATCGGAAGGATGTTGTGAAACTTGAAAGGGTTCAGTAAAGATTTACAAGGATGTTGCCAGGGTTGGAGGATTTGAGCTATAGGGAGAGGTTGAGTAGGCTGGGGCTATTTTTCCTGGAGCATCAGAGGCTGAGGGGTGACCTTATAGAGGTTTATAAAATCATGAGGGGCATGGATAGGATAAATAGATAAAGTCTCTTCCCTGGGGTGGGGGAGTTCAGAACTAGAGGGCATAGGTTTAGGGTGAGAGGGGAAAGTTATAAAAGAGACCTAAGGGCAACATTTTCACACAGAGAGTGGTGCATGTATGGAATGAGCTGCCAGAGGAAGTGGTGGAGGCTGGTACAATTACAGCATTTAAAAGGCACCTGGACGGGTATGTGAATAAGAAGGATTTGGAGGGATATGGGCTGGATGCTGGCAGGTGGGACTTAATTGGGTTGAGATATCTGGTTGGCATGGATGGGTTGGACCAAAGGGTCTGTTTCCATGCTATACATCTCTACGACTCTATGACTCTACAGCAGGCAAAGAAAGACTACAACCACACGTGGTATTTGGATGGATGTAATCTGAAGGTGATTTGTGGGGAATGTGGGTATTTTTGACAAATGCGACAGCTTTTCCAAGTTCAGTTTTTTCTGATGCTAACTTACTTCAATTTCCTGTTGAATCCGATACCACTATCCCCACCACACTCTACCCAGTTGCCTCAACAACACCACGTCAATGAGAAGCAGGGCAGTCAATTCCTCAACAAATGTTACAAAAAAGAATAGATTATTTGCTCTTTTTCACACGGCTGCTCATGGGAGCTTACTGGAATTTCTGTATCACAGCTGTGACTGCTGCACACTTCAAAACCAATTCGCCAGCTGTAAACATTGTAAGCTCCACAACATGACCTCCCAACTCCTGTACTCTATGCTTTGACCAATAAAGGAAAGCATTCCAAACGCTCCCTTCACTATCCTATCTACCGCGACTCTACTTTCAAGGAGCTATGAACCTGCACTCCAAGGTTTCTTTTCACTACGTCTCTGTGAGGTGCCTTGTGATGGTTTTCTACGCTATCAGGTGCTAGGTAAATGCAGGTTGTTGTGTCAGCAAAGAAGGGCATTGCGACCAAACATGCTTATGCCCTTAAATGGCCTCACCCTTCTTCATAATCTCCACCAGCCCCATGACTTTCCAAAGTCCCAGCGCCCCTCCAATTCCAGTCTCTCGCATATTGGCCGTTATCCTTGCCCCAACATTGGCTGCCATGCCTTCAGCTGCTTGGACCCTAACTCTACCCATGCCTCCCTGGCCCCCTATCTCTCTCCCTATTCCTTGGGGAAATAGTGATGTCGTGGTTATATCACCAGACTGGTCATTCCAAACCCACAGGCAAATGTCCTGAGGACAAGAAGTTTGATTGGTGGATGGTGACATCTGAAATCTATAAAAAGCAAAGCTAGCTTAGTGGTGACCTAGGTTCTGCGTACACTTTCCTCATGTTCACCTCTGACGTCTGTGCATGATAGCAGCTTCGAGAACTGGAATCCGTCATCACAGCGACCAACATATCCGGGTGACCATGTAGCTTAAAGGGAATACAGATGGCGAGTGTATAACCACCGTCAATTATCGTAAAATTAAGCCATTCAATTCAGCAGTGTCCTTTCAGAAGGAAATCTGCAGGCCTTACCCAGACCCACAACAATGTGACTGTCTCTTAACTGCTCATTGAGCACTTAGGAATGGCCAATATATGCTGTCACAGCCAGTGACACTCACATCTTATGAACAAGAACAAAAATGCTTCCTTAAACCAACTTCCACAATGAAGTTTACCATCTGTCCTAACATGGCACTTGCCTGGATGGTGCAGCACCAACAATACTCAAGGAGTTTGACACCATCCAGGACAAAGCAGCCCACACTTGGTTGGCACCAAATCCACAAGCATCCACTCCCTCCACCACCGACACTCAGTAGCAGCAGTGTGTGCTGTCTCCAAGATGCGGAAATTCAGAAAGGCTCCTTAGACAGTACCTTCTAAACCCATGACCACTCCCATCTAGAAGGATAAGGGCAGCAGATACATGGGAACACCATCACCTGCAAGATCCCAACCAAACCATTCGCTATCTTGTCTTGGAAATATACCACCATTCCTTCACTGTCACTGGGTTAACATCCTGGAATTCCCTCACCAAGGTGGGTCTACCTACAACAAATGGACTGCTATAGTTCAAGAAGGCAGCTCACCAATCCCTTCTCAAGGACAACTTGGGATTGGCAATACGTGCTGGCCTGCCAGTGACATCCCATGAATGCACTGTGTGGTATTTAGCTTGTTAATGCAACTGTGATTGAGATGTTCAATTGCATTGTAGGTGCTACATGAATGCAAGCTATTGTCATTGTGATTAATCAGCTGACATTCATGAGCTGAACATTGCACAGATATAATGAGACCCTGCTGGAATGATTCTGAGCTGAGGCCAGGAATAGTGGAGCTGTTAGAATGAGATCCAAAACAAGACACAGGACAAATCAGTCGGGGAAACAGACTGAGGAGATGCATTTTTGCACTGACCTCATCACAGGCATCAGGGCAGCATCCATCCGTCAGGTACTTCTCGATGATCTTAATCTTTCCTTGCACCGCAGCACTCAAAAACACTGGCACCTCAACTGGACCAGTCTGAAAATACATAATCATTCTCAAAGCTTGGGTCTAGCAATCAGAATCCTTCTCAAACAGAATCCCACCACCCTTCTCCAGACGACAGTCACATCGCTGGGACTCTCCGTACACGCTACACAGGCAGAAAGTAATGCACCAAACGATTTAATTCATAGAATCCCTGCAGTGTGGGAACAGACCATTCGGCCAACCAAGTCCACACCGACCCACAGAAGAGCGTCCCACCCAGACCCACCTCCACCCCGTAACCCTGCATTCCCCATCACTATCCCACCTAGCCTGTACATCCTTCGACATTATGGTACAATTGAACTTGATCAATTCACCTGATTCGCGCTTCTTTCGACTGTGGGAGGAAACCGGAGGACCCGGAGGAAACCTACACAGACACGGGGAGAATGTGCAAATGCCACACAGTCACCCTGAGGGTGGAATTGAACCAGGGTCCCTGGCGCTGAGAGGCAGCAGTACTAACCACTGAGATACCATGCCACCCAAAAGAGGAGTTGAGGTTTGAGGCAGATCATAGATCATAGAATCCCTACAGTGTGAAAACAGGCCCTTCGGCCCAACGAGGCCACACCGACCCTCAGAAGAGTAACCCGCGTGGATCCATTCCCCTATCCTAGTACTCTACATTTATCCCTGACTAATGCACCTAACCTACATATCCCCTGAACACCATGGGCAATTCAGCATGGCCAATTCACCTAACAACTCACTCAGCCATGATCTTATTGGATGGTGAGGCAGGCTTGAGGGGACAGATGGCCCTCATCCTTTTGGTCTTATGGATTGGCTCAGTCACTTTATAAGTTTTGCAAAAAGTGAATAAGACCAAACTGCAAGAATTAGCAGAGAAGCTGGAATTGGAACTGCCTGCTTTTGTGATGAAAGGAGAGATAATTACAGCAGTAGCTCAGTATTTAAACTTGTTGGAAAAACCATCAGAATCTATAGCAATGGCTAGGATTCAATTGCAAATGAAGCAGCTTGAGTTAGGGGCGAGAGATAAGGAAAGGGCAGCAGAAATGAAACTGTTTGAGTTACGATTAAAAACAGAAGAGAGGGAAAGAGAGAGAGCAGCAGAACAGACAGAAAAAGAGAGAGCAGCAGAAGAGAGGGAAAAACAGCGCAGCAGAACAGAGAGAAAAAGAGAGCAGTAGAAGAGAGGGAAAAACAGAGGGCTTGAACTTCAAAAACTGACACTTAAAAAGGAAAGTCAGCTTGAAAGGCTGGAGATAAAGGCTGAGGGTAGGCTCACTGAGGAAGGAGTGTAAACCCATGTGGAAGAGCAGAGAGTTAAAACAGCAAGGTTAGCAGCTGAAGGGGCTGATGATTATGAGCTGGTCCTTAAAACATGGTTTGGCTTCCAGAATCAATTTCAGTCCATGAGGGATAGAAATTGGAGGCAAAGAGAAATCCTCACGTGGAAAGGGAAAGGTAGATCTCAGTGAAGGTCATAAGGATAATTTACCACAGGGTAAAAAAGAAACCCTTGACGGGGACAAAGATGTCAAAAAGCTCTGGTGTTTTCAGTGTAATAAAGTGGGTCACACAAAATCACAGTGTTAGTGGGCTAGGAGAAAGTCAGATGTAGGAAAATCAGACAAGCCTGGAAGTTTTATTGGACTAGTAACAAAAAGCACAAGGGAAGTTAGACAACTGACTCAGAGTGTACAAGATGATCAGAGGTAGATTAAGGAAGAAGTGACAGATCTGCTTAAAAAATATATGTCAGGGTAAAGTTTATTATCATAGGCCAGGAGTAATAGGTAAAGAGGTTATAATATTAAGGGACACAGATCCTCTCAGTCAGTAATGCTGAGGGATGAGGAGATATGTACTCCTGAGGGACTATTGCCAAAAGAGGTGCTGGTAACAGGAATTCATGGTGAGACAAAAAGTGATCAATTATGTAAAGTGAGGCCAGAGCGTCCAGAGAAGAGTGGAGAATTTGTGGTACGACAAACTCTCAGCTCCAGGAACACAGTTTGTCCTTGCAAATGATATCGTTGATTCACCTGTAGGAGTGCTGCTTACTCTAGTTGAAAAGCCAGTGGAGACACAGGCAACTAAAGGCCTGGAGAATGTTTATCCAGGAACTTTCCCTGATTGTGTGATCACAACATCACAGAGGCACAAGTTGATGCTGGAGGGATTGAAAGGCACAAATAAAGAAGATGACATAGTGTTATCCGAAACTTTCTTTGATCAGATAAGTGGAACACAGAAGGAGCAAATAGGTAAACTTGCAAGTATCTTTAGCTCTGTGAAGCTGATGGAATTATAGCAGAAAGATGAGAACTTAAAACAGTTATTTCAAAGGGCATTTACAGAGAAGGAGAGTAAATGCATCCCTGTGTGTTATTACTTAACAGTTGATGTCTTAATGAGGAAATGGAGACCATCACACATTCAAGCAGATGAGAAATGGGTAGGCATTCATCAAATGTTTTTGGCAGTAGGGTTTGGAAAGGAGGTACAGTGAGTGGCACATGAGCTACCACTTGAAGGTCATTTAAGGGTGAAATACAAAGACATTTTTACTGGGCTGGATTACATAAAGATGTAGTTGAAGTTTGCCAGACACATCATACATGCCAGCTAATCGGAATACCACAGGCAGTAATAAAACCTGCATCTTTAATACCTATTCCAGCATTTGAGGAACCATTAACAAGAGTCTTGATTGATTGCATAGGTCCCTTACCTCAAACAAAAAGTGGGAATAAGTATTTATTAACAATAATGGATGTGTTGACGAGATTTCCACAGGCAATCCCATTATGTAATATCACAGCTAAAAGGGTTATTGAAGAATTACTTACATTTTACTAAAAACAGACTGCCAATAGAGATCCAGTAAGATCAAGGATCAAACTTCACATCCAAATTATTCAAGGAGGTCATGGATAACTTGGGAATAAAGCAATTCAAATCTACTGTGTACCATTCAGAATTGCAGGGAGCGCTAGAGAGATGGCATCAAACACTAAAGACCATGTTGAGGGCTTATGGTCAGGATTATCCAGGTGATTGGGATACTTTTTGCGATCAGAGGTGCACTGAATGAATTGACCAAATTCAGTCCGTTTGAATTAAATTTTGGGCATGATGTAAGAGGGCCGTTAAAATTGATTAAGGAGAAATTAATAAGTCAGAATTCAGAGACCACTCATTTGGACTATGTGTCAAATATTACAGAATGATTAAATAGAGCTGGAGAGTTGGTTAGACAGCATTTAAAAGTTTCACAGTAGACAATGAAACAGGAAGTGGATATGAAATCACAAATTCGCAAGTTTGCAATTGGGGATAAGGTATTAATGTTACTTGCAGCCACAGGTGAGCAAGTTTTAGTGGACCTTATCAAATCAAGAGGAAATTGAGTGAGGTGGACTACTTGATAAAGACTCACAGAGTATGTCATTTGAATGTGTTTAAAAGGTAATTTGATAGGGAAGGAAAGCAAGAGGAGAAGGTGTTAATGATGACAGCACAGAAGGAAGAACCAAATTCAGAGCATTCTGAATTGGATATTCCTCAAATCAATTTGAACAATGAGGAAGTTGTCAAAAATTGGGATAAATTATTGAGTTACCTTCCACAAGAAAATCAAAATGGCCTGAAAGAGTTTTTACTATCACATGGGGAGATATGCGGAAATAAACTAGGAAGTACTAACCTAATTGTACATGATGTAGATATAGGAGATGGTGTTCCGATTAAGCAATGTCCTTATAGGCATAACCCTCTAAAGTTGGCACCGGTTCAGAAGGAGATAGAGCACATGCTCCAAGATGGCATAATCGAAGTGAGTTACAGTGACTGGATCTCACCCATAGTCATGGTGCCAAAGCCAGACGGTACCCAACGGTTATGTGTGGGCTATCACAAAGTCAACGCCGTTACAAAGACTGATGCATATCCAATTCCACGGTTGGAAGACTGTGTCGAAAAAGTTGGACAAGCAACTTACATTTCTAAGTTGGACTTGTTCAGAGGCTGCTGACAAGTACCTCTGTCAGAGAGAGCAAAGGCAAGTTTGGCTTTCTTATTTCCAAATGGACTATATCAGGCAAAGTCATGCCATTTGGTATGAAAAACATTCTGGCCACATTTCAGAGACTGACTAATGAGGTCATTGCCAGATTAGCCAACTGTGTGGTGTATATTGATGACCTGGTGATTTTTAGTCACGCATGGAAGGAACATTTACAGCATTTATCTGACTTTTTGATTGACTTTGGAAGGCCGACTTGGTGGTAAACCTGGCTAAAAGTGAATTTACCAAAGCCCAAGTCACCTTCCTGGGCCATGTTATTAGACATGGACAAATGGCCCCACGAGATGCGAAAATGAAAGTAATTTCCCACACTGTCGATGATAAAAGCAACTCTACGGTTCCTGGAATTGAGTGGATTTTACCGAAAGTTTATGCAGAACTTTAGCAGTGTGGCTGCTCCACTCACCGAATTGTTAAAAAAGGGCAAGAAGTTTCAGTGGACAGCAGACAGTCAAAAGGCATTTGACAGCCCAAAAGCTGTGTTAACCACTGCCCCAGTACTAGCTACCCGGATTACATGAAATCATTCGATGCCAGTGATGTGGGTGTCGGTGCAATGCTCCTGCAGGAGGATGACAAGGAATAGAAAGACCCATCGGGTATTTTTCCAGGAAGTTGAATGTTCATCAACAGAAATATTCAACGGTGGAGAAAGAGACTTTAAGCTTGGTGTTTATATTACAGCAATGCATCTGAGACAATCGTTAACACTGATCACAACCCATTGACATTTGGGGGAAAACTTAAGGACAAAAATGCCAGACTGTTTAGATGGAGCTTGTTGTTGTAGCCATTCAATTTGACAATTGGGATGTGGCAAGTCGTGAAAATGTGATTGCTGATGTGATATTGAGACTCGAATGAGATACGGAGGTGTTCAGTAGTAGATGTGCCGTGGCTGAATTTGCATATTTATAGTTAGAATAGTGTATGTGTGTGTTTAGACTACTAACCGGGGTTTTGGAGGGTTAAAAATGAAGCCATCTCTTGGTATTGATGGTTCTTTTTTTTAAAGGGGGAGGTGTCACAAAGCTAGCTCCTTTTTTTCTAAAAGTTGTTCCTTGGCTCAAGGAGTCTCTGCCCTTGATTTTTTTCAGAGGGGTAATAAACCAGGCCGGGGTCCGATCATTCTGGTTTGGTACAGAGATGAAAAGGATTTTGAGAGGCCTTTTGTTTATATGTAAACAGATGAGACTTCAGGCCAAAGAGGTCATGGTTTAGAAATGACTGTACAATGAAACGGGAGTGGTCAGCTCTCTAGCTGAGCTGAGCAGTTTAGTTCAGTCCAGAACTGGTTGAAAGTTCGACAGTGAGATATTGTGGAAACTCTCTCTCTCCTTCTAATTTCAACCTGTAAGCATCTGACCCATTTTTGTACTGTGTTTTAAATGGAGTTTGCTTATTGGGACTGTTGTATATATTTGGAACAGCATACTTAAGTCTAGTTTGGATAGACTGAGTTCTGTAGGGGTTCTATATTCTGTTCTTTGTGTTCCATTGTGTAATTTTGTGAATAGATTTTTTTGTCTGTTTTAAACCTGTTGGTCAACCTCGCTAACTTAATCCGGGTAATTTTACTGTACACTTACCGAAACAGATTGCAAAGTTATGGTCTGGGCTGTCTGATTAAGAATGTTTTGAGTGATCTGGCCTAGTCCATAACACTGTTTTGTCGAACAGCAGGCCAGTTCTAATTATTGTATAACATTGTGGGATATAGGTAAAGTACTGTTACTTCTGCAATTATAATTACTTATGCAAGGTAAGTGAACTCAGACCAGTGTATAATTGTTTCAACCAAGAGCTGAGTCAACAAGAATGAAAACTATGTGAAGGAAATATATAATTGTTTTTGTATTAGCTAAAATGTGCACACAAGAATGAAACGTGCCTGCAAACAATGGTAGATGTTACAGACAAATAGTGGAGTAGTGAACCCTATATAAGATATGTACTTGCTAAACTCTGGGTGCCCTATTCCAGGCACCACACTTGCAAGCGTATAATAAACACACTGATTGCTTCAGATCTTGTCTCGGACTGAAATTATTGAAGTGAGTGAGCTTCATTTCTCACAACATCAATGTCCAAAGATGTGCAGTTTTGGTGCATTGGCCATGTTTAATTGCCCATAGCATCCAGAGATGTGCAGGCTGGATGGATTAACCATGGAAAGTGCAGGATAACAGGGATAGACTCGGGGGGTGGGTCTGGGTGAGATGCTCTGTGGAGGGTTGGTGTGGATTCGATGGGCTGCATGGCCTGCTTCCTCACTGTAGGGATTCTAGGATTCTATTCTGTGATCAATCTGTCAATCAACATCACTCAAAAGCAGAATGTCTGGCCATTCATTACGTGGCTCTGTGTGGGAGCTTCCTGCATGTAAATTATTGGCCATGTCAACCGTGATGCCCTTTCGTAGGTCAGAAAATACTTTGAGATGGCTGGAATCCATGAAAGGCACTAAATAAATGCAAGTCTGACACTCCTTCAGTCATAAATTCCACCCCCTCTGATGGTTTGCCACATATACGCCCCTCATGATTAAAACAGTAGAAAGAGTAAAGGGAGCTTTGCTTTGTATCTAATCCTGTTCTGCATCCTGTCCCCTCTCTTCCTCACGAGCCAGAAGTGATGATAATCCACAATATTTAGCAACTTGCCCTAACTCTAATCTTGAAGCTTTCCTGAACCTATTTGGCAGAGGTGGGTACTGCAGATGCTGGAGATTATAGTCTAGATTAGAGTGGTGCTGGAAAAACACAGCAGGCCAGGCAGCATCCGAGGAGCAGGAAAATCAACGTTTCGGGCAAAAGCCCTTCATCAGGATCTTGATGAAGGGCTTTTGCCCGCAACATCGATGTTCCTGCTCCTCGGATGCTGCCTGGCCTGCTGTGCTTTTCCAGCACCCCTTCCTCCTATTTGGCTACAGGTAATGATTGATGTCACCTCAACAAACTGGAGGACTGACATTGGGAGTGTTAAGATTTCATTCACTAGTAATTTTTGAGCTTTGTTAAACTATCCACTTACAATTTCCTCCGGTTCCTTCTCCGGTTCTGGAGCTGGGATTTTCTTCTTGTTCTTCTTTCTCTTTCGAAGCTGAATTAAATTTTCGATTCCTCCGAGATCGATTATTTCTTGACGCAAGTCCCTCGAAGTCTTTCTCACTCTTTCTTCACCCTGTGATGTTATTGAAGAAGAACAGAACAATCATCAGAGTGACCTTGGCTGTCATTCCCAGCTCCCAGTCTCCACAGCAAAATGCACCTTAACCTTGGATGGGAAACAAGGAGATGGGGTCTACCAACTGCATACGGGAAAGTGAGTGGAGAAGGGATCAAGAGAGAAAGCGGGGAATAAGAAAGGGAAATAAAAAGGAGTAAAGGATTTTGACTACTTTGGATGGAACAGTGTAGAGGGAACCTTACTCTGGAACTAATTGCATGTTACACCTGTTCTCGGAGTATTTGATGAGAAGGCATAGAGAGAGCTTTACTCTGGATCTAACTGCATGTTGTACCTGTTCTGGGAGTATTTAATTTGTATCTAACCGCACTCTGTACCTGTCCAGAGAGTGTTTGATGAGACAGTGTTGAGATGGCTTTACTCTGTATCTAACTCCATGTTGCACCTGTTCTGGAAATGTTTGATGAGGAAACGTACAGAGAGCTTTACTCTGAATCTAACCCCACGCTGCACCTGTCCTGGGAGTATTTGATGGGAACAATGTGGAGGGAGCTTTGTTTTTAGTTTAAAAGAACAGGGGGAGTTTTGCTTTCAGGTTTAAAGAGTAAAGAGAGTATTAAATTCAATTTAAGAGAGTAGAGGGAGCTTTACTCTGAATCTGACCCCATGCTGTACCTGTCCTGGGAGAACTTGATAGGGACAGTGGAGACAGAGTATCACTCTCTACCTCCATGTCGAGGGATATTCTGTTTTAAAAAGGTAGAGGGAGCTTTTACTCTGTATCTAGCCCCCTGCAGTTCTGTCCTGGAAGTGTTTGATGGGGTCAGTATTGCAGGAACTCTCCTTTCAGTCTAAAGGAGTAGAGGGAGCTTTACTCTGTATTTAAGACCATGCCATCAGTGTCATGTGAGCGTTTCACAGAGACAGTATAGAGAGAATGTTACTTTCAGCTTGCTTTCAATTCAAAAGAGTATAGGGAGCTTTACTCTGTATCTAACACCATGCTATACCTGTCCTGGGAATGGTTCATTAGGACAGTGTAGGGAGAGCTTAACTTTCAGTTTAAAGGCGTAGAAGGATCTTTACTTGGTATATAACCCTGTGCTGCACCTGTCCTCGATGTATTTGATGGGGACAGTGTAGAGGAGACTTTAACTCATGGTTAAAACAGTAGAAAGAGTAAAGAGAGCTTTACTCTGTATCTAATCCAGTTCTGTACCTGTCCTCCAAGTGTTTGAGGGGGACAGTGGAAGTGGAGTGTCACTCTGTATCTAAGCCCATGCCTGGAAAGCACTCGGAACTGAAACCCCAGCCAAAGAAACAAAACCTGCCCCATTCTCCAGCTCTGTCATTCTCGATTGAAGAGGAGAATGTGTGAAGATAGAAATGCTGAGCATTTCTGCTCCCGTTAGGTCCCTCTGGTTGACTGACTATGTAAATGTCACCTTGGACAAATAAACCTTCAGGGAGCTATGGTGACAGCTGACATTTCAGGTATTAATCCATCAATGCCAAGCCTCCACGGCTCTCACGATGAGCTTATTTAAAATCGGTATTTGACATGCCACACTCAGAGGTTTGTAACATGTGCCAGAAACAAAACTCTCGGGAGTTCTTTGTCACGTCCTGGCACCAGCCCAGCTTTGTTCTGGTCACTGAAAGTTTCACTGTCCTTGGAAAACTTTATTTCCTTCGTCATGAATACAGAGGCTAGCTCAGGATTATGAGCTGCTTATCTCAGACTGAGGTGAGAGAAAATCTCTTCACTCGGAAAGTTGTAAATCTTTGCAATGCTTAACCCCCGAGATCAATCGATTATTGGAAACAGAGGAATTTAGGGATAACTTGGCAAAGTGGGATTGAAGTGAAAGATCATTCTCTCCACCAGATATCTCTCAGAGGGCTGAGTCGTGTTACCTACTCGTGCTGTTGTAACTCGTACGCTTTTGAAAATTATTGTAATCCCCTCAAACGGGGAGAGGTCAGTGCTGAGGAGTAAACGGGGAGAGGTCAGTGCTGAGGAGTAAACGGGGAGAGGTCAGTGCTGAGGAGTTGGAACAAGGAGTCATAGAGTCACAGAGATGTACAGCACAGAAACAGACCCCTTGGCCCAACTTGTCCATGCCGACCAGATATCCCAAACTAATCTAGCCCTATTTGCCAGCATTTAGCACATATTCCTCTAAACCCTTCCTTTTAAATGCTGTAATTGTACCAGCCTCCACCACTTCCTCTGGCAGCTCTCATTCCACACATTTTGACATACCAGGTGTCAGCTGTTCCCACTCGGGCAAAGTGACCGTGGTGCTGTTGGATTATCGTCAAAACCTCAGTTTTGTTCATAAAAATGCTCTGTGGAATGAACGCTGTTGTCCTTACCCAGTCTTGGACTACATGTGTCTCCAATCCCTCACCAAAGTCCTGCCTTCTGACAGGGCTGAGCATGGGGCGGCATGGTGGCTCAGTGGTTAGCACTGCTGCCTCACAGCGCCAGGGACCCAGGTTCAATTCCAACCTTAGGCGACTGTCTGTGTAGAGTTTGTTGTGTAGAGTTTGTGCATTCTCCACGTGTCTGAATGGGTTTCCTCCGGGTGCTCCGGTTTGCTCCCACAATCCGAAAGATGTAGAATGGGTTGGGATATCTGGTCGGCATAGACAGGTTGAACCGAAGGGTTTATTTCCATGCTGTATATTTCTGTGACTCTATGTGCAGGTTAGGTGAATTGGCCATGCTAAATTGTCCATAGTGTTCAGGGATGTGCATTAGTCAGGGGTAAATGTAGAGTAATAGGGTAGAGGAATGGGTGTGGGTGAGTTGCTCTTCAGAGGGTCGGTGTGGACTTGTTGGGCCGAAGGGCCTGTGTCCGCACTGTAAGGATTCTATGATGATTCTGAATCCCCTGCTGCCAAAAAGCCACAGATTGGTGCCAAAGCATAAGTGTTCGAGGAGAAAACCCAGCAGCGCCTTTATCGGGAAACCAGTGGGAAGAAATGCTAGTATTACTTATGTACAGGGAACAAGAGGAGGCCACTCAGCCCCTACATGCCTGCTTCCCCATTCTTTGAGATTGTGGCTCATCTGATTTTAATCTCGACACTACATTCCTGCATATCCCCTAATAATCTTTGATCCCCTTGATCACTGAGGAGAAAGTGAGGTCTGCAGATGCTGGAGATCAGAGCTGAAAATGTGTTGCTGGAAAAGCGCAGCAGGTCAGGCAGCATCCAGGGAACAGGAGAATCGACGTTTCGGGCATTTCTGAAGAAGGGCTTATGCCCGAAACGTCGATTCTCCTGTTCCCTGGATGCTGCCTGACCTGCTGCACTGTTCCAGCAACACATTTTCAGCTCCCCTTGGTCATCAACAATCTACCTACCTCTGCCTTAAAAATACTTAAGGATTCGGCATCTATTGCCTGTTGAGGAAGGGAATTCCAAAGAGTCCCAGTGCTCTGAGAGCTGTCCAGTGGAGAGAATGATCATTTTAACCCTGTGCTCCCAGGGGAAGAGGTGAACGATTACAATAATCATCTTAACTCTGCCCTGACTAACTGCCCTGACCACAATCTCAGAAGAGGCTCACGCCACTCTCTTGAAAAGTGATGCCAACATCGCAGCCCAGAGGGAGGCCATTTGGCCCATCTTGAGAATGATTTAGAGGAAGCCGAGACTGCCCAAGCAGGAGTCCCAGAGATGAGCAGCGTTTGCATTTTCAGTTCAAACTAGGTACAAACTCGAAGCAAGGGGTTTAGTGTTGAGCAGGCTGCAACACTCGATTACCCCCACAATGGACAGGCCCAGACCTCAGCAGTGTAGCAGCTGCAAGTGTTATTGACAGTGGAATAAATACAAAGGTCACTGAATAAATCCCCGTGTCTTAAAACAGCTGTTGAACAAAAGCTGCTGCACACTTAAAGCAGCATGCACACTGGTTGGTAGAGGAGTGATGTTGCTGTGACCTGAGGCAGTTTTAAGCTCCTTGATGTTCAGGGAATGCAGTGGAGATTTGTAGGACTGATTTCTGGGATGCTGGGACTTTCCTATAAGGAGAGATTGAGGAGGCTGGAACTGTGTTCTGTGCAGTTTGGAAGAACGAGAGGTGATCGCCTTCAGTATAGAAAATTGTTACAGAGTCCACCAGACTAGATTCAAGGGGATGGGTTGCTTAGAACCAGGTGGCAATGTTTCTGAACAAGAGCAGGCCATTTAGGGCTGAGCTGAGGAAAAGTTACTTCACTCAGAGGATGGTGAAACTTTAGAATTCTCTACCCTGGAGACATAGAGTCATACAGCACAGAAACAGCCCCTTCAATCCAACTCGTCCATGCCAACCATGTCCCCAAACTAATCTAATCCCACTTGCCTGCATTTGGCTCATATCCCTGTAAATCATTCCTATTCATGTGTCTGTCCAAATGTCTTTTAAATGCTGTAATTATATCTGCATCTATCATTTACTCTGGCCAGTTATTCCACATACTGTGTAATAAAGTTGCGCCTTAGGTCCCTTTTAAACCTGTTCCCTCTCAACTTAAGAATATGCCCCCGAGTTTGAATTCCCCACAACAGAGAAAAGACCTTTGCTATTCACCTTATCCATTCCCCTCATGATATTATAAACCTCTAGAAGATCACCCCTCAGCCTCCTACACTCCATTGAAAGAAATCCCCAACTATCCTTATAACCTAAACCCTCCAGTCCCAGTAACATCCCAGTAAATATTTTCTGAACCCTCTCCAATTTAATAATAGCCTTCCTAGAGCGAGAGCTGTGGAGGTTCAGTCAATTCAGTTGAAGATAAAGGTTAATAGATTTGTAGTCGTTAATGACACCAAGGGATATGGAGCTATCAGAGGAATATAGAGCCATAGAATCAGACAGTATAAATGAGACCCTTCAGTCCATTGAGTTTGTACGCCAAAAATGGGATTGGTGACTGTTGATTTGGAGTTTGCACATTTTTCCCATGACTGCATGAGTTTCCTCTGGGTGCTCTGGTTTCCTCCTACAGTCCAAAGATGTGTAGGTTAGGTGGATTAGCCATGGGAAATGCAGGGTAACAGGGATAGCGGAGTGGGATGATCTTCAAAGGGTCAATGTGGACTTGATGGGCCAAATGACATGCATTCCACACTTAAGGATTCTATGATTCTATTAAATATATACTATTACCTACATTAGTCCCACTTTCCTGCACCAGGCCCATTGCATTGAGGTAAACGACCAGCTATGATCTGGAATGATGGAGCAGGCTTCACGGGACTGAATGGCCCACTTCCAGTCCTGTGTTTCTGTGATTGCTGTTTCCAAGGTTCTTTGTTGATCTTCTGTGATATTTTGCGCTAAGGGTGATGTATTGGAAGACACATGGTATCCACCCCCAGTTGTGTTGGATCGTTCCATTGTGACAATGCTGCCCCAAATGGCAAGGATACTGTGTCACATGACTCACCTTGTCACAACACTGTATCATATGACTCACATTGTAGAAAAATTGTCACATGACTCACTGTAGTGTTACAGTGTCACATGACTCACATTGTAGAAATGTTGTCACATAACTCACACTGCAGCCACACTGTGTCATGTGACCCCAACCTATTGCTGTTATTTGATGATTTTCATCCTTCAGAGTTGATTGAATGCACCTCAGTGAAGTGGCTGAGTAACAATTACCTTCACTGCCAGGAATCTGCTGCTTTTAGCTGGCTCCCTGTATTTCTCCTTTTCCAGATCCACTGCGTTCATATCACTGATTGCCGCATTGCCACACTTTGGCCTCTTAGAAAATGGAAGAAAGAGACATGTCATTTGTTTGCATTCTATTTGGACATGAGAATCTTTACTTTATGGAGCCTTTGATTCAGTAATTCCTCCTCTTTCAGAGAAGGTTCATTCCTGTGTTGACTAGTAAACATAACGGATGGACTGGTCATTTAACATTTTGCCATCTGTGGGATCTTGCTCTGCACAGATTGACTGCCACGTTTCCCTATATTATAACAGTCACTGCAGATCAATAAAATGCTTCATTGGGTGTGAAGCATTTTGAGCAGTCTGCCGTGAAAGGCACTACATAAATGCATGACATGTTCTGAGGAACTCACTGGTGTCAAAATGTTAACTGTGTATTTCTCTCTCCACAGATGCTGCTGGACCTGCTGAGTTTCTCCAGTGCGTTTAGAACCCCATTTTAGAAGTAAACCGCAGAATATTATGCAAACATTTTCAGCTAGTATAGGGATGGGTGAAATTAAACCGCTGGGACATTCATATCAAATCCTTTTGTCTTCTGTTTAAATACTAAACATTAAGCTTAATCTTGTTTTGTTATAGAAGAAGGATTTGTATTTCTGTTGTGCTTTTCACAGGCTGACGGCATCGCAAAATGTTTAATAACAACCAATTAAATCATTTTTCAAATTCTGAGGAATAGTCACTAGACCCAAAACGTTAATTCTGATCCCTCTCCAGACCTGCTGAGCTTTTCCAGCAATTTCTATTTTTGTCTTTGATTTACAGTATCTACAGTCCTTTCAGTTTTTAAATAGTTTTCAAGTGTCGTCACTGTTGAAATATTGGAAATTTGACAAACAATGTAGGAAGAGAAAGATAAAAAAAAACCCACAATGTGATGCTGACCTATTTTTGCATACTTTCATTGAGAAATAAATGCAATAGGGCAACCATGGAGATTTTTAATGTTCATTTCTGAATCACACTGTTCAGCAATGTTATTACCTGCCTCTAGAGCATAAACCCAGGCCTCCTGGCTCAGTGGTGTGAACACGACCACTGCACCACAGGGGGAAACTTTCTGCTCATGTTTTTCAGAGCTGGCAGCATCAGATCTTTTATAGAACATAGAACATAGAAGAATACAGCGCAGTACAGGCCCTTTGGCCCTCGATGTTGTGCCGATCCAAGCCCACCTAACCTACATTAGCCCACTATCCTCCATATGCCTATCCAATGCCCGCTTAAATGACCATAATGAGGGAGAGTCCACCACTGCTACTGGCAGGGCATTCCATGAACTCACGACTCGCTGAGTAAAGAATCTACCCCTAACATCTGTCCTATACCTACCCCCCCTTAATTTAAAGCTATGCCCCCTTGTAATAGCTTGGAGAGGACAAACAGAATCTCAGTTTAATCTCTCATCTGAATGGCTGTGTTTCTGACAACGCAGCACTCCCTCAGGGCTGCCAGGCTCGATCAGGTGCTCTGGAGTTGGATCTTTATCCCTAACCTTCTGAACAACGAATTGAGAGTGCTTCCCAACAGACAGTGGAGTGTCAAATTAGATTGATTTACAAATAAAATGCGACTACTTTCCCTAACAATCATGGACTGCAATAGTCAGTCCATCGAAGGTTCTACAGTCAACTCCACAGTTACTGCCGAGTATTAGTTCTGCTAAAAAAAGCACATTTTAATTTAATTAGATACATTTCCTTTGGTGATTTGACTATTACCTCAGTGTCTGCCTATGGGGCTGTCAATCGTTTATTCGGTTAACGTAATTATTTTTGAGTTTCCAAAATAGTGTAAACTCTTGCCACCTCACAGAATTCAAAGTGAGTACAAGTTGTTCTGGTATAATGCATGTTTTGTCAACACGAATTTGTTATAATGTGATTGGCAAATTGTGAACAATGTTTGGGTAACCGAAACTTTCTACGGAGCAGGTACAGCGATCTTCTACAGCACAATTTTCAATAGCGGTTTTCCGTAACGTGATTTTCTATAGCATGGGGTTGCAGAGGGACACAACTGCCGGGTTCTAGCAGAACGAACTGTAACTAACCTAAACTCTGCAATATCATAAGACATGCTGCAGTGGGTGTGACTGGTCCCAAATCTCCCAGTGAACTCAAATCGCTTTCCAATTCCTCCTTAAATTCACCCTCACTGTAACATCTCCCTAGATCCAGTCTGTACATCCTCTCTGGGTAATGCTGTTGCAATTTCAAACTGTAGGATCTTGTTGTTTCTTGACAGAAGTGGGTACTGCAGATACTGGAGATTAGAGTCAAGATTAGAGGGGTGTTGGAAAAACACAGCAGGTCAGACAGCATCCGAGGAGCAGGAAAATAGACTTTTCGGGCAAAAGCCCTTCATCAGGATCTTGTTGTATCTGCCAAACTTGTTTCTGAAATCCCTGCCAATTTCAGGTGTAATTTTGGGGGTCAAATGTATTGATTCCTTTAAGTGCCTTGAAAGATTGGCTCATATCTCCAATCATCTAAACGTAAGTGGTGAAGATCTGGATTCAATTCTCACCTGCTTCTGAAGAGATTGTTTAAAAAATATCTAAGCAGACGATAACTGTACTTTAATTGACTCGGAGGGCAGGGATGGTGGAAGGCGATTTCTTACACTCACTCCTGCAGTGAACTTAGCAAAAGAACAAGGTGGACAGTTATAAATATTCAATCTCCAGGCTTTCTCCAAACATCAGCTTCAAAGAGAAATCCATAGGTTACAATTTCACTCCCACACTATCTACTAATGATCAAAGTTAAAGATCACACAACACCAGGTTATAGACCAACAGGTTTATTTGGAAGCACTAGCTTTTGTAGCGCTGCTCCTTCATCAGGTGGTTGTGGAGCTGGAACATGATCCTGTCCCACTAGCTACCTGATGAAGGAGCAGCGCTATGAAAGTTAGTGCTTCCAAATAAACCTGCTGGACTACAACCTGGTGTCATGTAATTATCAACTTTGTACACCCCAGTCCAACACCGGCACCTCCACATCATGGCTACTAATGATTAGTCACATCCTCCTTCGATTAATAATCAGTTTGGAAGTATTGTTGAACCTTTTGGGAAAAAGGAGGTATCTTTGCTGGCTGTTTATAAGAGCTACCCAGGTCCTTTCCTGTCCTCTAGCAAACTCTTTCTTTGCCATCTGCAGAAGTTCCCAATTATATATGCATACTCTTTAATACCTACCTCCTGCTCAGCTCTCTCCAAACTCTCCTTTAATTCCACCTTGTTGATCAGGGAGCTGATTTCCACATCCACATCCATCTCTTCCATGTGGTCGAATCAGTGAGAATTGAAAGTGCCCTGAGAAACAGAGAGCAGGGAACGAGCGTGTGTACTGTAAAAGGACAAAGTGCCTCCTGAGAGTTTTATAACCGTGGACTGGTTGGATAGCCAGCATTAGTGGGTGTGTGTGTGTGGGGGGGAGGCAGTCACACTGAGCAGCAAGTGGGTCCTGAGAAAGGCATGCACATCCATTGCTGCCTGGGTTTGGGTTTGGATTGGGAGATGAGCGGAGGCCAGGGAAGAGGATGCACCTGACTTGACACAATGTTGGAAAGCAGCCCTGACATGTGGGGAATGCATGACCTTGAGGTCAGTGAACAAGCTCATTGCCAGAGTGAGGTGGTGAGGCCATGGGATGGAATGAGTGCTTGTCAATCAAGGAGGGGATTGGAGCTCAGAGGAGGGGATGACACTGAGACAGAAGCATTTGAAACCCATATGATTGACGTTTGCTGATCTGACGCGGGAGAGAGAATGTGGAGATTAAATGTTAATTTGTGCCCCTTATGACAGTTCATGGGACCAAAACAAAGCTCCTTTTCTTTCACAGCTGCTCTAGATAGAAAATGATCCAGAATCACATTGGAGGTTTGGGGAGGTGACACAGTGGGGGGAGGGGGGCTTCTTGAATGTAGCTGTTTTTCACAGTAAGTGGGAATGGCTCATTCTCAATGAGGTGGTGAAAGCAGAGACCACTGATAATTTCAACAGAAAATTCAATAGTTACTTGAGGCAACAAACCAGCAGGGCTACGTGGATAAAGCAAGGTAATGTGATTGACTGGATTGCAGTGCAGAGAACAGTCATGGACTCAGTGGGCCAAATGATCTCCTCCTTTCCGTAATGACTGATAGCACAGAACTTCAGAAATTGCTGATAAAGAGACATATTGTCAAAGCATTTCCTCTTACAGTCATCAGGACAGGTTTGCAAGGAAGCCAAATCTCATAGGGAGCAACAATTCATACTGCAGGAGAAAAGAATGCTGATTGTTTGGCGAGTCAACTTTGGTTGAGGCCTTGATGTAGGGAATGGACCAGTGAACTAGCAAGGTATTGATCATTCTCAACCAACCCATGCTTGTAAAACTCAGTCTGTTGTGACCGATACTAGATGTGATTCTGTGACTGGGCAGCCTTTACTCTACATTCCTAAGTGTGTCAAAGATTACACAAACAACCAGTCTGAGACCATCAGTCAGGCTTACAATGTGACTTGCTTACTTTTGCTGAAAACAATGCATATTCATACCCAGGGCTTAGCCCTGTTGTAGGAGGAAGATGGTTATCCGGACTTTGCACATTTTTAGAATGATAGAATCCCTACAGTGTGGAAACAGGGCATTTGGCTCAACAAGTCCACACTGACTCTCAGAAGAGTAACCCACCCAGACCCATTTCCCCTACCTTATTATTCTACATTTGCATCTGACTAATGCACCTAACCTACGCATCCCTGAACACAATAGGCAATTTATCATGTCCAATTCACCTAACCTGCACATCTTTGGACTGTGGGAGGAAATCGGAGCACTCAGAGGAAACCCACTCAGACACAGGGAGAATGTTCAAACTCCACACAGACAGTCACCCAAGGCTGGAATCAAACTTGGGTCCCTGGCGCTGTGAGGCAGAAGTGCTAACCACTGAGCCACCTTTTCATTCAATGAAAACTGGGAGGACATCGTTCTCTGGTGCATTCTCCATGGAAATGCCTCAACCAATGAGAGTCTACTTCCCTACCAATCAGTAATCGGTTTGGCGTGTAGTATCAATTGTTGGTCCCTTTGAAATTTGGCATTCTTGCGTCAGTCCTGGTGAATGTGAGATTGAAAGCTCTGCCATTAAATTCAACAATTTTTTAGAGATATAAATGGGCCTCAGGTCAGGAGAAGGTGAAATTATGAAGGGTGACTGCAAATATGGTCGAAGTGTTATCATCTAATGAAGTTCTGAAGGGATTGTTCTTGTTTGACATAGTGACTGTGAGTTGTTTCATACTTGAGAAGGCAGGTGGAGGCTTGACTTAACTTCTTATTCCAAAGATGCAGCAATTCCCTCAGTATTTTCTCTGGATGTGTCAGTCTGGGTTACGTGCTCAACTGCCTGAGCATGTGTTCTGACGCAGCTGTGAAGTCCACATCTTCACAGCTCTCTGGAGAATTACAATCCAAAACAATGATGTGGATGTGAGGAATAAATGGGAATGAAATTTGTCAATGGGACTTGAATAAGACAGAATCTGAAAGATTAAGCTAACATCACAAGCAAAGCTCTGTCCCATCAAGATAAAATGAACTGTCCCTGGGAGGTGCTAGCCAGTTGTCCGCATACCTGTTGGCTGTACTGTAAAATTAGACCTGATTGTCTTATAATGACAAATATGTAATGTAACTAGCTATTAATTAATATGTAATAATCCTTTACTGCTTGAGTAAGGCTGAACCCATCTTCTAGGAGAAAGTGAGGTCTGCAGATGCTGGAGATCAAAGTTGAAACTTTATTGCTGGAACAGCACAGCAGGTCAGGCAGCATCCTGGGAACAGGAGATTCGACGTTTCGGGCACAGGCCTAAACTGTACAAACTTTACTCATAAGACAACTCATCCATTCCAGGTATGGGTGGTACGCAATACTTCAAATGTGATTTCACCAGTGCTCTATATAATTGAAATATAACCCTTTTACTTTTGTATTTAATTCCCCTTGCAATAAACTACAACATTCTATCAGCTTTCCTAACTACTTGCTGTACCTGCATACTGGCCTTTTGTAACTCCTGCACTGGGAGCCCCTGGTTCCCCTGCATTTCAGAGCCCTCACCTGATTCCTGAAGAAGGGCCTGTGCCCGTAACGTCGAATCTCCTGTTCCAGCAATAAAGTTTCAACTCTGAACCCATCTTCTATTTAAGGTGTCAGAGAGCATCCTTCTGCAGCTGGTATCAGGAGCTTGATTTATTGAATGGCATTGCCAGCTCAAAGGTAAATTAAAAACAGGTATTAAGGAGGCTACTAAGGGATACAGACAGGTCAGGTGAATTGGCAAAGATCTGACAAGTAGAGTCTAATGTTGGAAAATGTGAAGGAAGATTAAAAATATCTAAATGGTGAGGGCTCTGAAATGCAGGGGAACCAGGGGCTCCCAGTGCAGGAGTTACAAAAGGCCAGTATGCAGGTACAGCAAGTAGTTAGGAAAGCTGATAGAATGTTGTAGTTTATTGCAAGGGGAATTAAATACAAAAGTAAAAGGGTTATATTTCAATTATATAGAGCACTGGTGAAATCACATTTGAAGTATCGCGTACCACCCATACCTGGAATGGATGAGTTGTCTTATGAGTAAAGTTTGTACAGTTTAGGCTCTTATCCTCTGGAGTTTAGACAAAGTGACTTGATTGAAATCTATAAGAACCTGAGAGATAAAAACAGAATGCACTGGGGAAACTCACCAGGGTGGGTAGTATCTATACAGAGAGAAACAGAATTCATGTTTTGAGTCCTTTACAACTCTTCATAAAGTTTCAAATTATATTGGACTGAAAACGTTAGGAGAGTGAAAGGTTAGGGAGGGGGTAGCTGGGAGTGTGGATTCAGAGCTAATTGGATCTTTGTAATTTACTACCCAGAGTGAGGTGGATGCCAGAACATTGAGAAAATTTAAGGAAGAGAGAGACAGATCTTTAATTAGTAATCATAGAATCGCTACAGAATGGAAGCAGGCCATTCAGCAGCACTGAAATGTTCTATGAGTCCCCACCAATCCTCCAAAAAGCATCCCATTCAACCCCGTATCCTATAACTCTGCATTTCCAATGGCTAATCCACCTAACCTGCACATCTTTGGACACTCTGGACAATTTAGCCTGGCCAATCCACCTAACCTGCACATATGTGGACATACTGTTTTAACGGATAGTGGGGATCCAGCAGGAAAGTGGAGCTGAGACTGATATGAGATCAGTTATGATCATATTGAATGGTGGAGCTCGCTCAAGGGATTGAAATGCCTCCCCCACTCTTATGAATGGTGGAGAGGAGGCAAGTGGCCTACTTCTTTGCTATTATGACAGCAACTGAACATGTGCCTAATAAAGTATATAAAAATATGCAAATACATATTCATCCTTTTTTAAAAATGGCTTGGATGCAGCATCAACAGCATAGGGACCTTGACTCTGGCATGTACATTGAAGTTCCTTGGGTGAAAAGGTATAACCACATTCCTTTCACTAGTTGCAGTGTGGGCCTCCGGACGGCTAGGGGGTGCTGTGTGGAGCCGGCAGCGCCGCTCCTGCCGCTGTGCTCTCGTTGTTCTTCATGATGGCGGCGCCTTGAGCTTCGCGGATGTTGCTGGTGTTCTTCGCGGAATCGCTTTTAACAGGGTGGGCAAAAAGATCAACTTTGAAAAAGAAACTTTCCCAATAACAAAAATAAAACTTTTTAAAGGGAGAGAAGCGTCAGCTGCAAAGTGAAAATAAAGTGCAATATTGGGAGGGAATAAGTATCACTTGGATAGAGAATGACAACAACTTCCTGTAACTGGGGAGAGAAGGGGATTTAGAACATTTAGCTCTTTGCAATTATTTATTTTCATATGAAAGTGCTCTTTTGCAAGTTAGTTGCAATTTAGCACTTAGCTAATTTAATCCTGCTATTGCATTCTCCTGTTATTGACTTTCTGTTTCGTATTACTTCTCCAAAACAATTTCTTATTGAGTATGTGATAGTGATACATGTTGAATTATCAGTATTCATTTGCAAGTTGTTTTTATTGTTATGTTGCATTCTGTTAAAATTGCATATGCTGTTGACAGATTACAGAAAATGGGAAGTGTTTGTTACCCCCTTCCCCCATTCCTCACCCCCACCCCAACCAATAAACCACCTGAGGAGTTCTAACTATATGATTGCTAATTCTAAAATTCTTTCATCGTGTTTTGAGGGTGCCAATATTTTCCACCTGTCCCTAATTGCCCTGAAGAAGGTGCAAGTGGGATTCTTTCCAGGATTTTTGTATCTTCCACATTGAGGTAACTAATACATAGTTCAAGGTCAACATCAGAAGTCACACAACACCAGGTTATAGTCCAACAAGTTTATTTGAAATCACACATTTTTGTTCACCTGCTTGTTCATCAGGTGAAGTGGACTGAAATAAACCTGTTTGAACTAAAACCTGGTGTCATGTGACTTCGGACTATGTCCATTCCAGTTCAACACTGGCACCTCCTCATCAAGGAGAAAGTGAGGACTGCAGATGCTGGAGATCAGAGCTGAAAATGTGTTGCTGGAAAAGCGCAGCAGGTCAGGCAGCATCCAAGGAGCGGGAGAATCGATGTTTCGGGCATAATCCTGAAGAAGGGCTTATGCTTGAAACGTCGATTCTCCTGTTCCTTGGATGCTGCCTGACCTGCTGCGCTTTTCCAGCAACACATTTTCACCTCCTCATCAAGGTCAAGATGTTGTATGACTTGGAGGTAAAGACATCCCAGCTCTTCATGAAATGACCTGGTGTCCTGATAATTTCCTCCCTTTTTGTCAAATATAAACTGTACATGAGGTATGGGGAATAGTGTCTATATGAAATATTGATCTTTCTTTAAGCATCCATCACAGTGGAACTCTGCATCCATTCCCCACTGTCCCCTGATGGGTTTCAAAAGAATTGCCACTACCTGTTTGGCATCAATGGTTCCATCATTGATGTCACTTTTTACTCAATCTATGTAGTAAGGTTGCCAACTCTTACTGCAGGGTGGTAACTGAAACTATTTGGGAATAGGTATGTGTGTTTTTCTGCAGGGAAGCAAAATAAATAATCATCAACAACTCCTGGGGAACTGTGAATAGCTTCTGAGGAGAGAAAGCATTTTGAAAGATTGTAGGGTGAGCACGAATCATAAATAGTTTGCTTTTTTTCTGGCATGAAAGATCTATTGAGAAGTTCAACTCCCACCTGACCACTGAACAAGACTTGTCCTGTGAATATCAGACTTGGAAATGAGTTCACAAATGATAGAAAATGTACAGCGAACAGGGGTTAGCACCGTTTCCATGCCCCCCCCCCAAAAAAAAGCCTTGAGTATACTTAATGACTTAATACTATATAATCCACGTAGTCTTCTTGAGTGTCAGAGGAAGTAATTTTATTCACTCAGATGGTTAGGAATCTTTGGGATTCTTCTCCTCCAGAGAGCAGTGGATACTCAGTCAGAGGTAGATAAAGGAAATCCAGGAATATGGGAATAAGATGAGAGAGTGGAGTTGAGATCAAAGATCTATCGCAATCTTCTTGAAAGTGGCAGCAGCTCAAGGAGCCAAATGGCCTGTTCCTATCCCTAGTTCTTATTTTCTTATGTGCAGACAGTTTTTGATGTTTACAGTAGAACAGCGGGGTGTTTAACTGGGTCACTATAGTAATTACTTTATTGGTTTGAATAAATATTTTATTGGCAAGGGATTGAGAACTGTGGTGGTAAATGATTCCATAAGATTCCAATTCCATTCTATTGAAACTGGGCAGAGGATTATTGGCTGTGGAATAATGGATTTCAGGATAGAGAATTGTAAATGTGTGGTGACGTTCTGAAGCTGGGAATCAGGCAGTGTTTATTTGGAACATTCCGTCAGAAACTTCAGTGATTAGGGAGTCTGTAATAGTGTGTGCATGGGCTGTGGGAGAGTATAGGAGGAGATGAGACTGTTAGGAGTACGTGGAGCGACTGTGGTAGGAGAGTAAGTAAGTGGGAGAGAAAGTGACAGGGGAGAGTGTACAGGGTTGTGGGAGGGGATTAAATGGATGGGGAGAGTGTATGTGGGGTTGTGGAAGGATTGGGTTGTTCAGTCAAAAGACTTTATTACGTCCAAATGTGAAGTGAAACCTAGGAAAGTAGTGTATCTGCCATTTTGCCTTCAGCATTATTGACTGAGTGAACATTGCTGCCAACAGTTGCCAGATGGAAGAGTGCCCATCAGCGACAGTGAGTGAGCTGATAATTGCCAGTGAGATGGCAGAGGCTGCAAGACAACCAGACACCTACAGCCTCCCACTGGAACCAACTCCGGCCCAGGGAGAGGAAGGTCACCGAGCTGCCACTGCAGTGGATAAGCAGCCAGAGGCACTCCCTGTGCCACAAGGCAACCAGGCCCCTGTGGAGGGGCTGGTTGTGGTTGGCAGCTCAGCCTCTGAGCCAATGACTGTTTGCGACAATGGCACCCTGCTGCCGGATGTTTGGGAGGAGGCTGGGACTCCAGGAAGCAGCCGGGTTAACGAATCACCGACTCAGAGCCCAGAGCAGATGAAAGTGAAAGGTAAAGGTCCGCACTGCAAGGGATCAGACCAGAGCTCCAAGATAAATACAACCTCTTCAGCAATACTGGAACATGCATGTGTAACAAATGCAGATTTTTCCAATTTTATTCTTTGGAATCTTCCAGCACAGGAGGTCATGTGTCCATTGAACCTGTGACAGCTCTATCAAAGAACTATCCAGTTAGGCTGCTCTTTCCCATAACACTGCAAAATCTACCTTTATCTCCTTGCACTACTCTCTCAAACATCATATTACAACTCAACTTGCTGTGCAATTCTTTATCTCTCATGACCCTTTGTAATTTGGATACCTCAATTAAAACTCTCTTTTACTTCTTTTTGTTCTAAGGAGAGCAATCCTAACTTCCATGGTTGCCCGCATCACTGTTCTCTCTGGTATAATTCTAGCACATGAACTCTTCCTCTGATTCTGGAGATTATGGGTTTGAGTCCCACTCCAGGCGCAAAATCCGGCTTGATGTCCCAGTGAGGGACTGCTGCATTGTCAGAGATGCTGTATCATAGAGTCCTACAGCATGGAGAAAGGCCCTTTGGCCCAAAATGGTCCATGCTGACCAAAGTTTCTGTCCACGTTAACCCCATTTCCCTGTTCGTGGCCCATATCCTTCTAATCCTTTCCTATCCATGTATTTGTCCAAATGCCTTTTAAATGTTGTTAATGTACCCGCCTCAACCACTTCCACTGGCAGCTCATTCCATATGCGTACCACCCTCTGTGTAAAAAAGATGCCCCTCAGGTTCCCTATTATTCTTTCCCCTCTCACCTTAAACTGATGCCCTCTAGGCTTCGATTCCCCAACCCTGGGAAAAAGACTGCATTCAACCGATCCATGCCTTTCATGGATAAGATGTTAAAACATGACTCATTCTCCCTCTTGGTTAAATGTGAAAGGTCCATGGGACTAAGTGGAATAAGAGCAAGGGTATTCTGTCTGGCATCCTGCGGAATGAACCGGTTGTTATCAGATTGCTGTTTGTGGGAGCTTGCTGTGCACAAGTTGGCTGTCATGTTTCCTATAGTGCATCAGAGATTACACCTCCAACAGTCCTTTATTTCCTGTAACACACTATGTTTTTTCTTCTTTAATTGTTCATTACTGGCAAGCCCAGCATTTGATGCCCATCCATAATTGCCCCTTGAACTGAGTTTCTTGCTCGGGCCATTTGAGAGGGCAGTTAAGAATCAGCCACATTGCTGTAGGTCTGGAGTCACGTGTAGACCAGACTGGGTAAGGTTGGTAGTTTCCTTCCCTAAAGGATATTGTGAACCTGATGAGTTTTTACAATAGTCAGTGATGAATTCTTGGTCATCACTAAGACTAGCTTTCAATTCCATGGTTTGAGTTGAATTTAAATTGCACCAGTTGCTATGGTGAGATTAGAACCCACGACCTCAGGGCTGTAGCTTGGGCCTTCGGATTACTAGCCCAGTGATACTAGAGCTACAGTGTTATCACTCGCTTGTACAAATGCAAGCCTTTTTTTTGTATTCCCTCTATGTCCCTTCAAAGACTAAGGGAAGAGACCCCAGAGGAAGTGTAGTTGAGATGTTTCCTCATTGTCCTGCTGTCCCTATCTCCCATGCTGGGCTGTAACTGATGCTGATCGTTCTCTTTCCAATGGGGGAGGTCGCAGCATTGAGTGGCTGCACAAGTCCACTGATTGTCAGCTTGTGCAGCTCTGGTTTCTGCTCAGACTGGAGTGTCTGAATGTGCTTATGGAGACTATCCCTTGACTTATTTCCCCGCAGAGAACATGGACCTTCTGGAGACAGCGCAGGTACTGAGTGAGATTGCAGGCCTCCCCCTGGATGAGAATGACCGGCCTGAAGCCGAGGAGCAGGCTGAACCCCTGACTGAGAGGCCTGAGCGTCACCTCTTAGTCTTGTCGACCGTGGCCCGCGAGAGCCTGGAGCTTCAGGTGCCCCAGGAGGCAATGCTGGAGCTCCCCAATGGCATCAAAATGTACGGAAAGGACCTCGCAGCGATCACTGAACTTCTACACCCGACTCAGGTACCATCCGCACAGCTGTGAGGGTTGGACTTGCAGGAATAAACATTGCAAAACCTTTCCAATCAATGCAGTGAGGCAGAAACTTGCTCAAGGAGTGTTTGATGGGGTCAGTGTAGAAGATGCTTCACTCTGTATCAAACTCTGTGCTGTGCTGTACCTGTCCTGTGAGTGGTTGATGGGGACAATATAGAGGAGGCTTTACTTTGTATCTAACCCCATGCTGCCCCTGTCCTGTGAGTGTTCGATGGGGTCAATGTAGAGGGAGCTGTGCTTTCAGTTATAAGAGTAAAGAAGGTTTCATTCTGTACTTAACCCTGTGCTGTCACTGTCCTGAAAGTAAGTAAAAACAATGACTGCAGATGCTGGAAACCAGATTCTGGATTAGAGTGGTGCTGGAAAAGCACAGCAGTTCAGACAGCATCCAAGGAGCAGGGAAATCGACGTTTCGGGCAAAAGCCCTTTATCAAGAATTCCTGATGAAGGGCTTTTTCCCGAAACGTTGATTTTCCTGCTCCTTGGATGCTGTCTGAACTGTCCTGAAAGTATTTGATGCAGTCAGTGTCGAGGAAGTTTTACTGTGAGTTTAAAAGAATAGAGAGAGCTTTACTTCCAGGTTACTTTCAGCTTAAAAATGTAAAGGGAGATTTATGTTCAGTTTAAAAGAGTAGAGAGATCTTTAATCTGTATCTAACCTCATGCCATACGTGTCCTAGGAGTGTTTGATGGGAACAGTATCAAGGGTACCTTCCTCTGTATGTGACCCCATGCTTTCCTTCTCCCACCAGTGTTTGACAGGGACAATGTTGAGGTAGCTTTAGTTTTGATTTAAAAGAATAGAGGGAGTTTGACTTTGTTTCTAACCCTTACTTTGCCTCAGTTAGGAAGATTTGCACTTGCTGTGCCTGTAGTATTTCTCACCCAAATACAAGAAAAAACTGTCACTTGCCAATCACAAGTGTTAATCTCTGTTCAGACTGTGACCTTTCAACTCCCAGGTGCTCCTCCAGACGGGACCACGGAAGTTCACCTTAGCAACAGCTGACACTGTGATCTCATCTGGCTCTTTGCTCTTCACCGTATCGCAGGAGACAAACCAAGAGGAACCACTGGCAAAGTCACAAGGTAACATTGGCGCCATTTCTCAGCTCAGTACTGCAGCTTCCTGAACTCATATTTCTTGAACATAGATCTTTACATAGTTTCTTTACGTAGATCCAGAAGTGGAAGCGGAAGGGAAATTGTACAAGTGCTACCTCTGCAGTTTGACCTTTAATCGCCGTGGCAACTATGTCCGACATAAGAAAATCCACATGGTTAACACTGAGGTGGGTGGTGTGGTTTTTTTTTGTACCTTTTGCTTCCAGCTCAGTAATGTTACCTGTCTGCCCCTGAAATAGCCCAGCAAGGCACTCCGTTACATTCAATGTGCAGGCTCATCTCCACCTTCTCAAAGGTAATAATGAACTGAGAGCAATCAATCACCTGACTAGTGACAGTATCAGCTGGTGAATGAGCTAAGGAAAACTACTTGGGACCCACAGAGCAACAAACTCCCAGCTGTGGATATTTTGACTTAACCTGTAAAGATACATTATGATCCACCTCTGGAGTGGGTGGGTCTTGAACCCTAGTCTTTGAGCCCAGAGATTCGGGACACTGTTACTCTGCCTCAAAGAAGCCCTCAACTCTGAACTGTACACTGGGACTGTGCAACCAGTTAGTTGATGGCAAGCAGGACTGTGCTGGCTGTATGGTTGATCCCAGGAGTGGGTTAAGAAAGGAGAAATCATCTGGAATTCTGTAAAAGACCACTTTTGAAAATAGGCATGTGAGTTTTATGTATGGTGCTATGTGATGTCCTGTGACCTTTCTGATTCAGGGCAGACAAAGAGTGGTTCCTAAGAAAGCTTTGAATGAATAATTCCTTTCGCTTTTGCTGAATGAGGAAAGAAAATTTGTGGGGAGTGAAAATTCTGTCATTTCTGCTGAGAACCAAGGAAAGGTTCTGAGTGACTGGGAATTGAGTCATTGATGTTTCACAGTGATGGGCTGGTTTGGTTTCTCCACCCCTCCCCCCAAAGTGTGGAATATGAAAGAAAAGTTATTTATAAATTGACCTTCACAGCTTCAGGATGTACGTTTGAAGTCTGGTCACTGTTGCAGTGTTTGAATAAGTAAGTGAGCCTAAGAATGGAATAAATATCGGTCAAGTCGGCGTGGAAAGGGGAGCTCTCCTTTTGAATTGTGTGTGATATCTGAGTGAAGCGACGTCCATTTAATAACTCATCTGAAAGATGGCACCCTCTGACAATGCAGCACTCTGTTAGAGTTGCTCTGGAGGTACCTGCCTGAATTTTGTGCTTGAGCCTTTGTTCTTAATCCCTTGACCGGCAGAGTGAAAGTGACTGACAGTGTGGTGGGACGGGGAGAGTCAACAAGACATCCTATGCCCGGTCACTGTGGAGTGACCACAGTGATGTCCATTGGCTGGTCTAGATTGGGTCACGTGGGTTGACCGAGAGAAAGTTTAGATGTTGAGAATCGAACACGAGAGGCACCATAACTAATCCTGTCCTTGCTTTGTTCTGACGTCTTCTATTGGGTCAGTGGCAACGATTAAGGATCCTGAAAATGCAATCTGTGTTTGTCTCCTTAGTGCTAGGGATTAAAGCCAACGTGAATCTGCCGTACTGAGCAACACTGAGTGAGACAGCTGCTGTTAACTCTCTTTCCCCTCCTCCTCTTCCCAATCTCTGTCCACCCCTCCCTTGCAGGAAGATGCCAGATACAAGTGCCCACACTGTGATCGCCAGTTCATCCAGCACTGTGACCTGCGGAGACATGCTCACATTCACACAGGGACACAGCCCCACAAGTGTGACGTATGCAGGAAAGGCTTTCTCAGAGCCAGGTATGGAGAGAGTTTGCGAGAGCACAGGCTGAGCCACCGGTCATCTCTTCCCCCTCCCCACCCTGGCTCGCTTGTGGTTCAAAACAGGGCATGTTGGAGAAACTCAGCAGATCTGTGGAGAGAGCAGAGAGTCAACATTTTGAGCCCAGTGACCCTTCTTCTGAAAAGGGTTTGACGAGAGGTCACTGCACTTGAAACGTTGACTGTTTTTCTCTCTGTCTGTACAGATGCTGCCAGGCTTGCTGAATTTCTCCAGCACTTTTCGATCCCTAGGTCTTTGTTTGGTTTCAGTTTGTGGGTCATATTTTGATTTACTCTAATTTCAGTGATCTGGTGGTCCACAAGAGATTCCACACCAAAGATCGTCCGTTCCAGTGCAGCCAGTGCCAGAAATCCTTCTTCCAGTCCGGTGAGTGTATCGCAGGGATCTCCACAATCTACTCGATTGGACTGCAGCCTGCAACTCACTGCTGCATATCTGCTAATTGATGTAGAAAACAGTTCAATCCCATTACAATCCTCATTGTTACCAAACACCCATTCCAAGTCAAGTTTCAGCAAGAGCCATCACCTCTCCTCCTCAAGTCAGAATACTGAATGGACTCACAAACTCTTAACATTAGCCTGTACCTGTGTTTTGGTTTTTGCCGCTGTTTACCTATTATTTACTATCTCTGCTACGTAACTCTGTGATCTGCCTGTATTGCTCGCAAGACAACACTTTTCACTGTGCCTCGGTACATGTGACAATAAATTCAATTCAGTTCTTCCCTTTCACCAAACATTTTGAGTTAGACCTCAGCACTGTGTCACCATTCCCTGGTTGATGTCCGTCTCTCTGCCTCTCACTGGTCTTTGACTAAGCAGGTAAAAGGTTCAAACCTTCCGTCCTTTCTGGGTTGGCTTCAAGTGTATGTATCTTGCCCGATGGGTTCTATCTAATCGTCTGGGTTGTAGGAGCTCATCAAAACTCTGTCCACTTGACACTGGTGTAGCTGCATGGACACCAGTGTATCCCTCACTGCCCCCCCCCCCCCCCCCACTCCACGGGAACAGCAAGAAGATCCAGAAATAACCACAGCTCAGGCTCCTTCACAATGATTTATCATTTTAGAAACAAAAGCTGTTCAGTCCTCTCATCTGAGACAGACAGAACTTGAATGTGACCCAGCGGAAAGTGTTTGGTTATTTTAATGTACAGAATGCCTGTAATTTTGAACCACGTGGCTTTTCTCAGTCTTGCCCTTGATGATGTGTCACATGTCAGGTATCGTAAACATCAGCTTGACATTAAACGTCGCTAAAGAGCTCCTGACCCCTGCTGAAGGTTTCGTGTACACAGACTCCACACAGATCTGCATTGAGCACGATTGTGATTACCCCCAGAGTTGAATAGTTCATTGATTGGCTGTGCCAGATGGTTTGGTAACCATATGTCATGCATCAGATTAGAAACCGTGGTACCCAAAGAGCTAAGATTGATCCTGAGTTTCTTCAATCAGATTTGTGCCACATTTCGGATGAGACTCCTTGTATGGGGATTGGGAGGGTGATTTACACTTGGACACTGGTTATTTTGGAGAACGAGTTGGTGATGGAGGTAGCTCAGAATAGTCTTGGAGCTGAGCACAAGTGGAGAAGTCAGACAGAACTGACAATGACAGTGCTGACACTTCTATAGAACGCTTCTTGCAGTTTTGGAATGGGAATTGGTTCCCCCTTGGTCCTCCCCCCTGCTCCCAGCTAATCGAGAAGTGGAGTGGCCAGTCGTTATGGTATCCTGACCAATATCAGTTTACCACTGATAAAGATTAACTAACTGCTCATTCACCGCATCTCTATCGTTGCCACCTTCCTGTGTGTGGGGTGGGGGAAGCAAATGCCACTGCTGAAAGAGTAATATTAAAATTACTCCACGCAAACACAAACTATTTGTGGATTAATCAGAATTGGAAAGAACTTGCTTTTTTTTAAATCGCTCCTTCATGACCACAAGGCCACCGCAATGTTTCACGGCCAATGTAGGACTTTTAAACTGCTGTAATGAAGGAAGTGGGACAGCCAGTTTGCACACAGTAAGCAATGAAGAATAGCATTGTGATAATGACCGGTTTCAATGATATTGGCGGAGGGGCTCTGATAGTTGTTTTATAAAACCAAGTTGGTTTGTTCTTTCTTTCCTAAAAGTGGTTCATTATCCTTTCTGCTGGGGGAAAGGAAAAAATTACAAAATCTATTGGTACAGGCAAGTGGGATGGGAGAAAAGCTAATTGAGAGACGCAGTGATTCCTCAACGCTTTAGCCAGGGTTGTCCATCTGACTGTACAGCATGCTTCATGGAGATTACACTCTTCAACCACAGAACCATTCGGCCCATCAAGCCTGTTGTGGATCTTTTGAAAGAATGATCTAATTCGGTCTTAGGTACAGCTTGCAACCCCTCACTTCCCATACCATAAAAACACAAACATATAAAACCCCCCGCCCATTTAGTGTTCTTCAAGAGTGTGGTCAATTGCCCTTTGAAAGTTCAGATGGAACCTGAAACTACCCCCAGCCTTTCATGTATGGCAAGGGGTGGGGTCTGTGTAAGTGTGGGTGTGTGTGTATGTATATATATGTATATATATATATATAGAGAGAGAGAGAGAGAGAGAGAGTGTGGGGGTGGGAGGGTGTGGTTGCAGTGTTAGTGTCACTGACCCTAGTGACCCAGAGGCTCAATCTAATGTTCTGGGGCCAAGGAATCAAATTCTGCCCCCCGGTCCCCCCGCCATGGCATCTGTTGGAATTTACATTCAATTAATTACAAAATCTGAAATTTAAAATAAAATAGTCTCAGTGCTGGTTGCCCATGAAACCATCAATTGTCATAAGGAAGTATCTGGTTCCCTAACATCCTTCAGGAAGATTTTCTGTTAATCCGCTGTCCTTACCTGTTCCAACGTACATGTGACTCCAGACCCACAGCAATGTGGTTGACTCTGAAATGGCCTAGCAAGCCGCTCAATTCAAGGAAAGTTGAGCATGGGCAACAAATGCTGGCCTCAACAGTGACACCCACATTTCGTAAAAAAAATTCCGATCTTAAGAACTGCCTTTGTGGGAAAGTGTTCTGCTCAGGGATGTGATTTCTCGTTTGCGTGACTGTGTCCCTTGGGGTAAGCGATGTCTGGTGATGAGTCAGCTGCAAACTGAACAACCTTGTGGCAACTATGGGATATATTCCATTGCTGAGACTGGCAGTAACCCTTGCCATTCTATACATTCCTTCCTTTGCATGTGGGCTACGTGTTAATATGACAAGGGCTATCAATCCAGTAAATTCTTCATGGTACAGGAACAGAATACTTCAGTGTTATGGTCATGAGCTTACACCTCTGCTTCCCTTCCCCCTCCGCATTTTACTGCTTCTGACTTTCTGTCATCTTCTTTGAAAAACAATGTCTTCTCCAGTGATATTGACTGGTCACTACATTAGTATGGTGCAGAAAGCAGTGACCATGCTCTGCTGCGATAGTGTCTCTGATACCAACTGCATTCTGCTGTGTAACAGGGTCAATTGCACTTATTTTGGGTATGGTGGTATCCCATTCAATTGTGGCACAAAAGCAGAAATTGCTGGAAAAGCTCAGCAGGTCTGGCAACATTAGTGGAGAGAAATCCAAGTCAGCGTTTCATGTCCAGTGACCCTCAGAACTGCAACAGTTCATTATCAGATTGCTCTTTTTGTGGGTTGGCTGGTTTCCTCTGTTAAACCACAGAGCACAAGCTTGATCCACATGCTCTGTTTAGTGAGAGTGGCTAGGAACCGTGTAGTTAGCTCTTGTTCCCCTAGGTAAGGGGGAAAGAAATAGCATTGATCATGGACCTAGCTCTGAGTCACCATCCCCTGACCAAATGGTGAAAAATGTGTGTGTGTGTGCACAAGACAGACGACTCCCCAGTGAACACATTTTGTCTCATTTAAACAGGCTGTGACTACTACTCTCCATCTGCTTACATAAAGAAGAGTCACTTGGAAAAGCTTTATCAAATGGTAGTTATTGTTTATAAATTGTTTTGCAGGGTTTGGCAGAGTGAGTTAGTTGGCGGTAATGGAAGAGACAGAGTAAAAGGGAATTAGGGGTGAATGAGCAGAGGGCGTGGAACCTTTTCCGAGGTGTGTTATATTCCACAGGTGACCTGCGCCGTCACATTAGAAACATCCACATGACCAATGCCCGAATGCTGAGCTGTGGCCATTGCAGGAAGAAGTACACCAAGGAAGCAACACTCCTTCATCACATTCAGACAGTACATCAGGATGTGCTGCTACAGACCCTGCAGGACCAGGGCCAACACAGCAGGTATGTCAGCAGACACCAAAATTGGTGGTATAGTGGATAGTGAAAGAGGTTACAAAGGGAGCTTGATCAATTGGGCCAGTGGGCTGAGGAGTGGCAGATGGAGTTTAATTTGGATAAATATTGCATTTTGATAAAACAAACAAGGGCAGGACTTATTCAATCAATGATATCGCCCCGGGTAGTGTTGTAGAACAGAGAGACATAATCAGGTCCGTAATCCATTGAAATTTGCATCACAGGTAAACAGGGTGATTAAGAAGGCATTTAGCACACTTGCCTTCATTACTCAGACCTTTGAGTCTAGGAGTTGGGTCATCATGTTGACGTTGAACAGGATGTTGGTGAGGCCGCTTTTGGAGTACTGAGGGCCCCGCAGTTGCAAGAATATTATTAAATTGGTGAGGGTTCATAAGAGATTTACAAGAATGTTGCTGGAGGGCTTGGATTATAAAAATAAGCTGTTTTTTTTTTACTGAAACGTAGGAGGTTGAGGGGTGACATTATAGAGGTTTATAAAATCATGAGGGGTATAGATAAGGTGAACAGCAATGGTCTTTTCCCTAGGGTGGGGATGTTCTAAACTAGGGAGCATATTTGTAAGGTTATTGCTGTTGCCTCTTTGTCTTCTCTAATTTATGCACAGCATGGTCCCATAACCCAAAAATGCCATAGTGACTAGACAATCTCTGTTGAGGAAAGGTAGGGCTAACACTAGTGTTTTGCAAAATTACCAGCTGAGGCTGGTCCTTGATTAGCATCTCATCAAAGAGATGCCACTTTCCAACAATACAGGACTCTCTGGTACTGCATTGGGAGTGTCAGCCTGGGTTCAGTAGTCAAAGCTGTGAAATTATCTTCTGACTCCAAGGCAAGAGTGATACTTACTGAACATGTTCACACCCATGAACTGTAGAAATTTATTTTCACCAATTTTTATGTAAAGATAACTAGTGTGAAGAGATTCCAGCTCATATGGTTTTTGTGTGTGTGTGTGTCTCTCTGGATTGCAGTGAGGTTAATCTATCAGGGATTGGAAATACAGCTGACACTGAAAGTCCCCTTCACACGTACGGGCCTGAGGATGTGGAGGCAAGCTCTGCCAGTTCAGGTACAGAAGACAAAAGTTGCAATCTTGCTGACAATGACCTTGCTGGGTGGATTAACATGTTGCTTGAGAGATAAGATATACAGGCCACAGTGCTTCCTGGTTTGAACCATGTTGAATGGTTTCAGGAAGGGAGGCTTTACCTGCAATTCCTCAGTCCAAATGTGCTGTAACTTGTGGTCTTTGGGTGATCAGCCACGAGCAGAGATCATGTCCAGCATGGGGATGCTGAGCAGCGGTGAATTTCCCTTGCTTTGTTTCACATGTTCACAGGAATTCTTTCCCCCCCCAAACTTCTAATTGCAAGCTCAGCACAAGCAAAAGGATTGGACACTGTGATCCTTTCTGGTCTGTAAGGATAAAAATTAAATTGCATTCATATCCCTGGGATGTCCAATCTAGTCAAAGGTAATAAATATTTTTTTATAGAATCCCTACAGTATGGAAACAGGCCATTTGGCCCAACAAGTCCACACCGACCCTCTGAAGTATTTCCCACCCAGACCCATTTCCCTACCCTATTACTGTACATTTCCCCTGACGAATGCACCAAGCCTTTACATCCCTGAATACTATGGGCAATTCAGCATGGCCAATCCACCTAACCTGCACATCTTTGGATTGTGAGAGGAAACCGGAGCACCCAGAGGAAACCCACGCAGACACGGGGAGAATGTGCAAACTCCACACAGTCGCCTGAGGCTGAAATTGAAGCTGGGTCTGTAGCACTGTGAGGCAGCAGTGCTAACCACTGAGCCACTGTGCTACCCTTTCTAAAATTCACTCATAAGACATGGGGTCACTGGCTAAGCCCAGCTTTTATTGCCCATCCAAGATGGTGGCAAGCTGCCCTCTTGTATTGTGACAGTCCAGTGGTGAGACAGGCACCCACAGCACTGCTAAGGAGGGAGTTTCAAGATTTTGACCCAGTGACAGGAAGGATGGTTTCTAAGGCGGGACTTTGATGGGAAATTACATTGGTGGTGTTCTCCATGGACCTACGGCCCTTGTCCCTCTTTGTAGTTGAGGTTACATGTTTGGAAGGTGCTGACAATGGAGCTTCAGTGAGATACTGCAGCACATCTTGTAGATGGGGATACCCTCCTGTCACTGCACATCATGGAAGGAGGAAATGTTGAGGATGGTAATGTTGAAGGTGGTGGATGGGGTACCATTCAAGCAGTCTGTTTTACCCAGGGCTGTTAAATGGAGCTTCACTGAACCATTTGCGAGTATTCCATTGGCTTGTGCCTTGTAGATAGTGGATAGGCTTTGGGGTGTCAAAAGCTGAGTTCCTTGCCGCAGTGTTCTTGGCTTCTGTGTTGCACATTTGAATAAGATTATTAACTATAAAGTAATGGCAACAGTGTGGATCAGGAGAGAGAATCAATCAGCTATGCTTCAATGCAAGAGTAACATGGCTGTATGGACGAGCATGGTATGTAATATGCAAAGGGTGGTGCGTGTATGGAATGAGCTGCCAGAGGAAGTGGTGAAGGCTGGTACAATTACAACATTTAAAAGGCAAATGGATAGGTACATGAGCAAGAAGAGCTGAGAGAGATATGGGCTAAATGCTGGCTAATGGGACTAGATTAGTTTAGGATATTGGCGCGGATGAGTTCAACTGAAGGGTCTGTTTCCATGCAACTCTGACTCGATCTACCACTTCTTGTTCCATAGCATTACCAGTCAAGGCAGAAAGGAATGAAGAGACCTCATTGGCAGAGGTATCAGCTACAGCATGTGACACGGAGAGGGGTCAACTCCTGGTACCCACAATCACAGACAACACAAGGGAGCAAACTGGGGCTTTTCTTGGGTGCAGTGGAACAGTACCCAACCTTGTGCTGATAGATATGGAAATCACAGGAACCACGGAGGAGACAGCAAGTCCCCTGGGGGGGCAGAGAGAGTGAAGTGCATTCTTCAGCAATATAATGACTCATCCAGCTTGTCCTTTACTGAATACTGCACCCTGGGTGTGTCTGCCCTTACATCCACATGCAAACATCACCAGTCAAAATGTATTTCAACATCAAACCAAAAACATGTTCATACCTTCAGCTGCTGTAAAGAATATAAAAAGGTTGTATATTTTAACAAAGAAAGCCTACCCCTTGCTTTCAATAATTCAGCCACTCAGAGCAACTGCATCCAAGCAGCCCATTGGACAGTTTATTCCATTCTACACTATGGAAACTCTTCCTGACATTTGTTTTAAATTTCAAAACCTGCAAATCTGTCTCCCCCACTTTGCAGTAGTTTAAAATCAACCTTCTATCTGACATTTTAACTGCTGAGTCAGATCTCTCCTTCAGCATTCAAGTTATGGACAAAACGTTTTCTGAAATCATTTAATATTTTGCTGCATTTTATTGAAAATGAACTCTCACTATTCCCAACCTCAGGACCCTTCATGATCAATAACTTCTGATGCGGTCACATTGGAATCACAGCAACCAGTTTGAAATAGCAAATTCTCTCAAACAGTGATGAAACAATGGCCAGATAATCCATTTTAGTTGTATGTGATACATAATCAACAGGCCAGGTTAGGGGGTGGGATTACTCACCAGCTTCTTGGGCTTTTGGGGTGAAGTTGTAATGTGTCTACCTCTGGACCAGGATTCAAGTCCCATCTACTTCAGAGGTGTGTAATAACATCTTTGCACTGATTGAATAGAAAACACCTTCACTACTTCTCTCTGCAATAGTACTGTGGGATTTTTATATCCACAGAAGGGAAGTGGGGTCTTGGGGTATAATAGTTCATGAAAGTACTCACTTCAGTTCAACTCTGGATTGATTATGTGCTCAAGTGTCTGCAGTCACCTGAGCACGCAGCCATGTGATACAGAGAGGAGAACAGATATTTACTGAACCACAGGTGACACTCATTTGAAATAAAGGCTTGGCTAGAGATAGAAAAGATGACTATGAACCCCGGTCTGGTGGGTTTAGTTGCTGCTGTAAACTGGTCCTGGACCTCCATCCAGTGCGAAATGAGAAGGATAATCACTTTTTAGAGCAGAAAGGTTTTCAGCGTTTGAAATTGCTAGCACTGTTGTGCAAAAAAACCAATAAAAGCCTCCATCCCTGCCAGTAAATGCCAAAAACCCAGAGGACTTTGAACACTGAAGTTTACATGTACAGCAAATACAAATTAGACCATTTTTATTCAGCAGCTTTCAATTATTGTATGGGGTGGGCATGATAAATCCTGTGACAGCTAACCGTCCACATAAAACTGACTTTTCTGATGTATCACTCCCCTTAAAGCACTCTGTGTAGGAGTATGAGATGGAAATGTGTTGCTGGAAAAGCGCAGCAGGTCAGGCAGCATCTAGGGAACAGGAGAATCGACGTTTCGGGCATTAGCCCTTCTTCAGGAATGAGGAAAGTTTGTGTAGGAGTAGACAGGGCTTTGTGGCAGCACATCCAAGTCCATTCCGTTTGTTACATTAAATGGTCACATCTTCAATGTCACATCCACCTGTGAGGTCACACATGGCAGTTTCAGACCGGAGGCAAGTAAACTCTGTGGCAGCCGCAATAATTTGTTACCTGGGCAGGTGATTGATGGAAGGAATAATCCCCTTCATAACAGCTGGGCTCATTTAGCTGAGCAGGTAGGTGGAAGTCTTGTTCTAACAACATTCTTAATCTTTGAAGAACTGTCACTGCTGGGTGTACAGGTCTCAAGATTAAACCAGTGAAGACATGAGGTATGAAGTGTGGCAGAAGACCAAAAACTGTTGACTACTTTTCAGCCATTTTGCATTCCATGCACAATCTGAAATCTCAATTCTTATGAAACCATTAAAGCTGTAAGCTGACCTGCAAAACTGTTGAAAGGGCATTGACCTGGAAGATTTACAATTTCTCTATCCAAAAGTAGGCAAGTGCATTTCCAGCATTTTATATTTTGTTTCGAACCCTTCTGGTCCTTTCCTGACAATAACTGGTCTCGGTCTTTACCCCAGTCTTTTGTAATTTAGCTAAAATGAAGAACTGCATATGCTTGTGATCTAAGAGAGAAACTTCTGGAGAAACCTAGCACATCTGGCAACATCTGTGGAGAGGAGGCAGAGTTACTATTTCAAGTTCAGTGATCTCTCTTCAGTACACACCTGAAGGGTCACTGGTCTCGCCTTCAACTCTGCCTTCTCACCATAGCTGCTGCCAGAGCTGCTGTTTCTCCAGCAATTTCTAATTTAGAATATACCACAATATCAAACATTTCTCCTCTCCCTGGAAGACACAGCAGGCTGATAGATCACACTTTCAGGCCTGTCATAGCAAACATACCTTTATTATTTCCTTCAATGTGGCTGTCAAACATCATACAACTATAGAAGTAGAGCCTGAAGCAGAGTTAAGTTTGAGAATCTTCCACATTCCAGTTTCTACCACAAGCACTTTCATTTAAAAAGGTGTTGGGGATACAGAAACACTGTCTCTAGCTCAGTTAAGATATTGATGTCCCAATCCTCTTGTGTTCAATACTGAATCTGATTTATTTTATAGTCAATGCTTGATTCACTTTTTGTCCCCATATCTAATCCCATTAAAGGGTTCGCTACTGTAACTGTCAGCCAAGTGCAAATATTTCTTGCTGTGACGACTGGCAATTGATTGACAATCTGAGCCACATGAAGATGGTTTCCTTTTCTCCTCTTAAAAAGGAGCCTTTGGTGCCAGACAAAAAATAAGATCATAAGAAATAGGAACAGGAGCAGGCCATTCAGTCCTTTGAGCCTGCTCTGCCATTCAACAGGATCATGGCTGATCCAACACATGCCCACTTCCCTGCTTTTTCTCTGTAATCCTAGATTCTTGATCAGTAGGGGAATCAATCAGGCTCAGTGTTAAATATACAAAAGGACTGCCCCCACAACTCTTTGCAGCAAGGAATTCCTTTTCACCTCAATCTTAAATTAGCACCACTTTATTCTGAGACCATGTCCTCTGGTCTTAGACTCTCCCATGAAGGGTAACATCCTCTCAGCATTTACCCTATTAACCCAATTAGAATTCTATATGTTTCAATGAGACCACCTCTCATACTTCTAAAGTCCATCAAGTAGAGTTTTAACCTCATAGAGATGTAAAACATGGAAACAGATGCTTAAGTCCAACTTGTCAATGCCAACCAGATATCCTAATCTAGTCCCATTTACCTGCAGTTGGCCCATATCCCTCTAAGCTCTTCCTATTCACATACCAATCCAGATGCCCTTTTAATGTTGTAATTGTAGCTGCCTCCACCACTTCCTCTGGCAGCTCATTCCCTACACGCACTACCCTCTGTGAAAAGTTGCCCCTTAGGTCTCTCGAATTTTTTTCCCCTCACCCTAAACCTATGCCCTCGAGTTCTGGACTCCCCCACCCCAGGGAAAAGACTTTGTCTATTTACCCTATCCATGCCCCTCATGATTTTATAAACCTTTATAAAGGTCACTTCTCAGCCTCCAGTGCTCCAGGGAAAACAGCTCCAGCCTATTCAGCCTCTCTCTATAGCTCAAACCCTCCAACCCTGGCAACATCCTTGTAAATCTTTTCTGCACCCTTTCAAGTTTCACAACATCATTCCAATAGGAAGATCAGAATTGCACTCAATATTTCAAAAGTGGCCTAACATGTTGTGTACAGCTGCAACATGACCTCCCAACTACTATATTCATTGCTCTGACCAATAAAGGAAAGCATACCAAATGCCTCCTTCACCATCTACCTTTAAGGAGCTATAAACCTGCACTCGAAGGTCTCTTTGTTCAGCAACACGCCTCAGGACCTTACCAGTAAGGTGTATAAGTCCTGCTAAGATTTGCCTTTCCAAAATGCAGCACCTCCCATTTATCTAAATTAAACTTCATCTGCCACTCCTCAGCCCATTTGAGCAAGATCCCATTATACTCTGAGGCGACCTCCTTTGCTGCCCACTACACCTCCAATTTTGGTATCATCTGTAAACTTCCTAACTATAACTCCTATGTTCACTGAAGTCCATACAGATCATGTCCACTGCTCTTCCCTCATCAATCCTCTTCATGACATTTTTTTTAAGAAAACTCAATCAAATTAGTGAGACATGATTTCCCACAGACAAAGCCATGTTGACTATCCCTAATCAATCCTTGCTTTTCCAGATACATTTAACTCCTGTCCCTCTGGATTGTTTAGTATCTTCCCCACCTCCTGTTTGATCTTTGCTCATAAGACAATCCCTCCATACTAGGGATCATCAGAGTGAATTTTCCCTGAACTGGCTCCGATGATATTGGGGACTAAAACTTTTCAGTACTCCAGATGTGGTCTCACCAGCACCTTGTATAGTTGCAGTCAGACATCCCTACTCTTATATTTTAACCCCCCTTGGAATAAGGGCCAAATTCCATTAGCCTTCCAGATTACCTGCTGCCCCTGTGTGCTAGCTTTCTATGTTAAATGCACAAGTACCTGAAAGTTCCTTTGTGTTGCAGCTTTCTGCAGTTTATGACAGAACACATTTGCTTGGTAGTACTTTCAACTGATGTTCCAAAGATATCGCCAGTAGGAGTCACTGTGTAGCACAAGGTGAAGAGTTTTGACTGATATCGCTCCAGATGCCTAATCCCTACCAAACTTCAAACATTAAAAAAAATACAAGACACACTTTGTACAAACCTAACTGATCTAATAATGTATTACTCAGGGCTACATCGTGATTAGGCATTTAAGAATCAAAACCATTGTAGCCATTTCATAAATGTACATATTATAAAGAACTTGTACGGATCTAACATTGGAATTTATATTCTAAAAACAATTCAGTTCAGAGGAGCTAAATATACACACAAGTTATCTAATATTTATAGACATTAGACTCCCACAAGGCCTAAGCACAGGAGTCTGTATTGCATTAGAGTTTGCAGCTCAAGGCAGCCATTGGGAAGTACCGTATCAGCATTTAGATAATCAGATGACACAGCAATAATCAGAAGAACAGATGCCATTTCAGCGTCTTTGGGAGTAGGGTTGGAGAAAGAGAAGCAAGAGAAAATAATTTCTTTCCCTGCTCTAGAATCCACCAATGAACCTTTGGAGTGCCCCAACCTCTTGTTACATTCTTCTCTCCATCTTCCAGGTGAATCTGAGCACAGAATCTGGTCTTGAATTGTCACAGTTCAAATATTTTTCAATGATTTTATTATAATTGCACCTCGTTTGTTTATAAAATATGGGAGATAGCATGGTAGCAGACATGTCACTGGACTCGTACTCCAGACTCCCAGGCTAATGAGCTGGGTACAAGGGTTCTTACCATGGCAACTGGTGGAATTTAAATTTGATTAATAAATTTGAAATTTAAAAGGCGTTTCAATAACAGTGACTGTGAAAGTACCACCAACTGTTGTAAAACTCCATGTGGTTCACTAATGGGCGTCCTGCCTGAGTAACCAAGGTAAAGGGAAGCTCATTAAGACCTTACAGGCAGGCATTCTATCACCATGGCCATGTTATCTCATGGAAGAGATGGGGAACACAGTAAGTGGTACAGGCCAATTCAAGTATTTTGTAGATAATAGCATTTGCTAATAATTTATATTGCCAAATTTATTACCCCACCATGAACAAGGTGACTGAAAAAGATAACTGAAGTCATTTGAATGGAGGCGTTTAGTGCCTTACCACACCAATAGGGTCTTCATTTCTACCTACATGTCTGATACACATCTACAGCTGGGCAGCAAGGAGACCAGGGCTGAGGACTCGCCCCCTCTATGGATATCAAATCCGCAATTTACCATGCAGCTCAAAAACAAAAGAAAACAAATCCAGTTTACTTTAACCTGGGTTTATAGTTCTGTTTCACTCTGCAAATGGCTGCACTGATAGGAGGTGGGGGAGGGATGATCAGGAATGAGATCTGAAGTTACAAGTTCCTACCACTGAGTAATGATGATTTGCTGCTACTCAAGAGAAATGTATTTCAATAACACAATGACAGCAAAACTCGGGGCCACCATTTTGCAGTCTGAAAGAAGACAAAATAGACTAACATCCTTTTGAAGGTATAGTTGTGCTACAAAGACAGATGCCAGGTATCAAGTTTCTCAAAGGTACTGAGATCCCGTTTTATGCCCACCACTTCCTCCCCCATATTTCAGAAGGGTTAACAGAAATCACTGCAGGAGCCAATGTATGCATGTTTCTATTGTAAGCAACACACACAAGTGCTCCAGCCAATTTATCTTGGACAAGGGAACAGTGATATTGATGTTGCACCTTCACTTCTTTTGCAGCTTTGCTTCCAAGTCCTCCCAACATCCCACCACTACCAAGCAAGCAAACACCAGGAATCAAGTTGGCCTTTTAAAGTCCAAATTCCACGCTGGACAGATGGTGGGGTTTGGGAGTGGGAGTGGGAGTTGGGGAAGAGGCATGGAGAAGTTGAAGTTTGAATAAATGTTCCACTGCAATTCAAAAATGCCTCTCCTATGCATCAATTTTAATACTGAGATAGCAAAAGACTGAAAATGCTAGAAATATGATGGGGGTGGAGTGGGGGAAAACAGAAAATACTATGCAGGTCTAGCGGTCTCTGGAGAGGAAAAAAAAAGCAGGAATTTATTTTAGTTGATTCATGAAGTGCGAGTCTGTTGTGACTGGGGCAACATTTTTTGCATATGCCTAGTGGTCCTTGAGAAGATGGTGGTGAGCTGCCTTCTCTTGAACTGTAGTCCATCTCGTGTAGCCACATCCACAATGCCATGAGGGAAGGAGTCCAGGATTTTAATCCAGTGACACTGATGGAATGACGATATATTTTTAAATCAGGTTAGTGAATAGCTTGGAAGGAAATTTGCAGTTGGTGACGTTCCCATATATCTGCTGCACTTATCCATCAAGCTGAAAGTGGAAAGCAGTATACAAGGACCCTTAGTGACTTGCTGCAATATTTTGCAGATGTTATACACTGCTGCTATGAGCGTCTCTGGTGGAGGGAATTAATATTTGTAGGTGTGGTGCTAATTCAGGCGGACACTTACTTCTGGATGGTGTCAAGCTTCAGTGTTTTTAATGCTGCAGTCATCCTGGCAAGTATAGAGTATTACATCATACTCGTGACTTGTGCCTTGTAGATGATGGACAGACATTGGGAAGCCCAGACACAAATTAGTAACTGAAATCCGGAGCCTCTGATTTGCCCGAGCATATGTGACTAGAGCATTTCAGTTTCTGGTCAGTGGTAACACCCAGAATGTTAAGAGTGGAGGAATTCAGCAATGGCAGTGGTATTAAACGTCAAGAACAATGGTTTCTTTTTGTTGGAGATGGTCATTTCCTGGTACTTGAGGTGCAAATGTTACCAGTTGTCAGGTCTTTCAGTATTTGAATATCGAACTCAACGCAAATGGTGCTGCACATTAAGTTGGGCCTGGGACACAACCCAGAGGAATATCTGCAGTGGCATCCTAGACCAGAAGTGACTGACCTCCAACAACCGCAACTGTCTTCCTTTTTAGGTAGGCATTGCTGCAACCAGTTGAGTTTTTCCCAATTCCCACCGACTCCAGTTTTGCTTGAGGTCCTGGATGCTGCACTAAGTCAGATACTGCCTTGCATTTCTGAACACTCCCAATTCTAATGGAACAGTTAAAAAAAAAGGTTCCCCATCAAAAGACCTTTTTATTTCTTTATTTAGCCTATTGCCATCTCTTGTAGGTTTGCCCTAGCATCCCTGACCCTTTAATTCTCCTCTTGATCCTGAATCCCTTTTGTTTCCTTCTCCCTGATCTCTGCCCAGCTTCAAAACTCTTAAGTTGAGTATGCACAGTACTGAGTGTCAACCTTTCTCCAAATCCACCAGATTTGAGTATTTTCACAATTTTCTGTATATACTGAGAATGTCTATCTGGAATTTTACATTTTTGTAAAAGGAAAGGATTTGTTTATTTGTAGTACTGAATCAAAAGATGAAAGCCTCAGACAAGATAATTTCAATATAGTATTTATATTTTTCACCTCAAATGCATGTAAAGAAAGATGTTTATAGATTCCCTCATTAAGTTGGCAGCTAAAGAAATAGGTTTAACTCTATGTTTTTAAAAATGGAAGTTAATGTTGGCAATTAAAAGACTTTATTGTTGTGACAGTTGTAATCAACAGGCCATCAATTCCCAGTTCCCTGAAGTTGGATACACAGTAGGGACACGTGGAAAGGGAAGCAGTTGTTAGATGCTCCAACCATAAACCAGTCTTTGAGTGAGCAAGGATGGAACTATTAATCGCCCTTCAACAGAGCCAGATCCACCAAGTCAGGTTCCATCCTCATCCCAAGCCTACACAGGCATAGCCTCTTAGTTCTACCTTCGAAGTGATCTGGAGGCCAAACCACAGACATGCCTTACCATCATCACAGCTGTGATCAGCAGACAATGAACTGATGGCTATGAAGTGAGTCACAAATCTTGCATGTACAATTTGAGCCCACAGATACAGTATTCCTGCTCACACAACAACATAGTCAATGCTGTTCTTGGTGAATTGCAGGGCATGTCCAGAAATGAAAATACAAAGCTGACTAGTTGGCATATGAAAAGGGGGAAAGACGACTTAATTTTTCTCATTTTACGTCCTTCATCCAAATTGGAAAATAAGTATTGTGGATTGAGTAAAGTCAAAGAGGAAGTACAATAACGAAAGGTGAAAGCATGACCAGCTTCTTTGGACAGTCAGCACAAGCAAAATCTTGACTTCAGCCCATGATTCTCCAATCCCTGCCATGTCTTGAGATGGAAAAACCCATAAAACTTGCAAATGACTCATACTGGCACAGTTTTGTACATTTTAAAATGGAGATCTGATATGACCAGTACATTCATTTGTAAGTATTTGTTTTTTTACCCCTCTTTGGGTTTGGTCTTGTATGCAAGGTACATTCAAGCTACAGCGCAAGGGTCACTTGTAGCAGTTCTTGTCCATGAAGCACAGGAAACTTCATGTTCATTTGTGCTTTAATTCATCACTTGTTGCATTTCCACAGTGGAACTTGAAGGGCACATTTTTAGAAAGAGCTGTTCTTGGAGCCTGCAATTCCCCCAATAAAGGTAACAAGTTCACAGCTACAGCCTTAAAATATATAATCCAAATTAAAATGGGAACATTAGTTAAAATATTTGCACATTTGTTCATGAGACTCCATGGTTAAAGAGGACCAGACAAAAGGCTGATTTCTCATTAACAGGCCTTTGTATGTTCCAGTTTTAACAACATATATCCAAAATGTTAATTTTTCCCTTCTCTGTACAGAGGGTGACGTCCTTAGACATTTCCAGCTGCTGTATTAAACTTCAATTTTGCTGAAACCATACTGCAGTCTAATTTTTTTTTTAAAAATGGAAGCACAGTTACATTGAGACTTGAATTAGTATAATTTTACATAAACACACAAGAGCAAGTTTTTGGTGCTTAGCTGGGCCCTAATAGACCTACAGCATAAAACAAAAGTGATCAACCACTGCACGATTAAAGCCAGTGTAAAACATTCTCAGTACACTTTCTATATAAAGCCTCAATACTGCTACTATATAGTAACCTTTAAAAAAAAAGGTCCTCACTGTAAAGTCCCTAGGTTCAAAGGGCAACAGTGAAATATTCAATCAATCAAACAGACTTTTTTTGGGGGTGTAGTATGAACTGGGAAAAGGTGGCAGAGAAGATAGACAGAGACAGTGACAGTGACAGAGGAGCAGACAGAGACAGACAGAGGAAGAGAGAGAAGAGACAGAATGACAGACAGTGACAGAGGGGCAGACAGAGGGAGAGAGGAGACAGAGAAACAGACAGAATGACAGAGACAGTGACAGAGGAGCAAACAGAGGGAGACAGACAGACAGACAGACAGACGAGAGAGAGAGAGATAGATGAACAACTTTCATTTACAGTCAAATATCCATTGGCCAACCAAAGGCAGATTATCAAGGCGGCCGGATACCATTAAAAATGGCTCCTGTTTTTGGCCTCAAGCTACATTTGACTGACCAACGGATAATGGCCAAGGTAGACCACACACACATTCAAGTACACTCCCTATGCCGACCATGTTCCAGAGCCCTTCTGTTTTTTCTTACATAAGATACATAGTCAAGTGTCTTGCATATTTTATATATATATATATAATTTTTTGCCTGGTGGTTCAGTAAATTGCTGCTACCTCATTGACTATAACCTGGACCACAAAGTCTTTCTGGATTTTTGTCTCCTGCAGTCGCATTTTATCGGTGAGTAGCCTCCCAGAGAAGAACCAGCGCTGCCTGGAGGGTTCGATACCTTCCTCCGTGTGCAGCTGCCTCTTCAGCTGCCCGATGGTGTCTGCCATGCTGGCGTTCAGTTTGACATCCTTCCCTGTAGACAAGCGCACCTTGAGCTGGAACTCTCGCTTGGCATTCGCCGGAGGATCGGGTATGTCAGCAGTTTCCTCATCGCACTTTTCAGTGATGAGGTTCAGAGGCGGTGCCAGGCAGTAAACAGGAAGCTGGTAACGGTTGCCAAGCTCATCGTAACATTCCGTTAACGAACCTGGAGAGGGTAGTGGAAAAAAATTTTCAGTGAGAAATCAATCACACTCGATCTGTTCCTCCTTTCAAGAGGGAGCATACCAGACCAGACAGACAGATGGTCAGGCATTAATACTTCAACCTATCAGTTCATCATTATTACTTTGTTTATGGATATATTATAAATACCTGCAGTGCTGCTATCATTAACTACTTTTAAAAACATCAGTTCTGCTTGTCAAATATGAGCATAATGGCTAATCAGATATATTTTGCAACTAGTTCCTGGGTTTGAAGTAAATGTTTAAATATTTCAAGCTTCGGGTTACTGGTATCTCCTCCCAGCTTTGACACGATTCTTCCCTTACTCCTCAGTTCCACAGCTATAAATCCTTCTGGCAACTGACCTGCCTGACAATTATTCACCTGAGTGTTGTGATTATGGCTGGCTATTCATCCAAAAGGGGCACCACGACTGAGCTTGTTGCAGTACTCACCACTCTGTTTCTAGACAAGTGGTAAGTGTTGTTAGCTGTGGTGTCTTCATGAACCGGAGGAGATTGTTTTGCTTCTAATCCATAAGCTATTTTTCCCTAAGACTGGAAAAAGCACCTCATAGCTTACAACTCACTAACATGTTGTATGTTTCTAGGAAGAAATCTAACCCCCAAGAAAAGCTAGGTGAGCTCAAAAGGTGATTTAGGGGAATTAGGTTAAAATTGGAGCAAGTATGGCTTCTCTCTATTAAGGTCACCTATTTCCACCTACTTAATGAGTTGGCTCAGTACTGGTAGAGTTGCTTTAATTTGTATCTTACTTTATTTCCCATCATTCTTAAAACTTTTCAAAATGGCACTGGCCTGTGGTGGCAGTTGAAAAGTTGGTCTTTTACTATTTTTCTCACTGTAAAAACATGTAACAATAAAATCATTCACCTATATAGGTGGGATTGTTCAAGATTTTGACTGATGAAGGAGTTCTGGGTTGTAGGCAGACAGAAAATTGGAGTGTACACCAAAATCAGATCAGCCATGATCTTATTCAATGCCAAAACAAGCTCAAAGTTGAATGTGCTATCACTGTTCTTATGTTCTACGTCCAATGTTCATGTGTGATCATTACGCAGACATGGACCAAACTTCCACATATGTTCATGACATGCAGCTCCTTGAATGTGAACTATCATTCTCCTTTTTATTCCCTTCATAGCCTTGCATTTCCCTCTATCTGGAACTTTATTTACCCTCGACAGCCCAAAAAGAATTGTGAAATTGTTTTGACCAATCCCTCCCCATGTTTCACTGTTATCAACTATATATGTAGCTATTTAGCCCACCCTTTGGGGCTGAGCAAGAGAATTCCATTGGCCTAAATTCATCTCTGCTCGTAAGACTGTCTTTAAACTCTCCACGATTCTGAAAGATAGGATTTACATGCATTTGGAGAGGCAGGACTGATCAGGGATAATCAGCATGGTTTTGTGCGAGGGAAATACTGTCTCTCAAACTTGATTGAGCTTTTTGAGGAAGTAACCAAAAAGATTGATGAGGGCATAACCAAAAAGATTGATGAGGACAGCGCGATAGTTGTTGTTTATGAGGACTTCAGTAAAGCCTTAGACAAGATTCCACATGGTAGACTAATTGGTAAAGTTAGATCACATGGGATTCAGGGTGAGCTTTCCAACTGGATCCAAAATTTGCTCGATGATAGAGACTGAGTGGAGGAGGTAAGTTGTTTTTCAGACTGGAGGCCTGTGACCAGCAGTGTTCCACAAGCATCGGTACTGGATCCACTTTTGTCTGTCATTTATATAAACAATTTAAATGAGAATATAGGAGGCATGGTTAGTAATTTTGTAGATGACACTAACACTGGCAGTATAGTGAAGAGGGATACCTAAGATTACAAAGAGATCTTGATCCATTGGGTCAATGGGCTGAGGAGTGACAGATGGAATTTAATTTCGGTAAATGTGAAGTATTGCATTTTGGTAAACAAACATGGGCAGGATTCACACAATTAATGGTAGGGCCCTGGGGAGTTTTGCAGAACAGAGAGACCGAGGTGGTTCAAGTACCTAATTCTTTGAAATTTGGATCACATGTAGACAGGGTGGTTAAGGCAGTGTTCAGCATGCTTGCCTTCATTGACTGACCATTCAAGGAAAGAAATTTATGTTAGTGATGCAGGTTGATCAGTAATACAACAGGAAAAACTTAGAACGTATAGACAAAAATCATTAAAGCCTGCTGTAACAGTATGCAGAGTAAAAATCTGATGAAGCCAGCACAACTATCTCCAACTAAAATTAGCGTCCTGATGCAGCAAGACTCATCAGCCGCAGAAATCAACAGGGAGCCGAATCAGAACTACATTCCACTTGACACATAAAGCAAAGGTTGCAAATGCTTGTAGTGACAAGGTGAACGATGAACAGGAAAACAGAAGCAAACTTATAAACTCGACTCAATTAGGTGGTCATGGGTTCAAATGAGACACTGGAAGTGGAGTGCATAACTTAAGGCAATATAATGCAGTTGGACATTCTATCATCTTTCAGATGAAGAACTTAAGGAATGGCTTCATCTAGTTGCTTAGTTGAATTTTAAAAAATCCCATGGAACCACTCCAAAGCAGTGGGGAAATTTGTCTGCAGCTGTGGCCAACATTTGTCCCTCAATGATACAGTCAGTCAGTCATACACCATGCCAACCAAGTTTCCGAAACTGAACCAGTCCATTCTGCCAGTGTTTGGCTCATATCCCTCAAAATGCTTTCAATCCAGGTATGTGTTGTTATGAAGGTGTAGAAGTGCTCTGTACCTTTAAGAGAGAGGGGAAGCTCGTAAGCACTGACTGAAAGCACAAAGTGCCCTGAAGATAAAAATGTAACACTTGGTTGAAACAAGTAGTGAGTGGAAACATATGGTGTTGTATTGCCATGGAACAAAAACAAATTCAAGTTCGACCAGTTTAAATTATGCCCCACAGAGCAAATTTGAATTTTATTGTTTGGGATGACATCAAACCAATGAAATGATCCAAGGCTTTGGGGTAAAAGACTGGACATGTTGAACAGTTAGGGAAGAACTGTCAAGCACAACAAGTATAGACTGCTAGATGAATGGATCTCTGAACGGGACCTGTTCATATGAAAGACCTGTGAAGCAGAATACTGAAGAAAAGGCAACAGAAGAAAATCTGCAGAGGAGGATACAAAGAAGATTCGACAGCTGGCTGGTTTTGAAAGCTGAAATTGTTTTTGCAAATCTTAATTTTTTTTAAAAATTGGAACAGTATTGTAGAATGGTAGGTAAAAGACAGGTTTAAGAGAAAGGAGTTGTAAATAGCTGTTGTTTTAATGATCTCTGTTGGCCGTAAATAATAAAATTGTTAATTTTTACTTTAAATAGTGACCTCTGGGATAGTTATTAGCTCGAGGTGAGCTTCTGTGTGTTGGGTTTAAATTAGCAGAGGGGTTTACCCCCATTTGTCTTAACAGTGTCCAAATGCCTTTTACATGTTGTAATTGCACCCATCTCCAAGTCTTCCTCTGGCAGCTCATTCCATAAATGCACCACCCTCTGAATCCTATGTCCTCCAGTTTTGGACTCCTCTACCCTAGGGAAAAGACCATGACTATTCACCATATATATGCCCCTAATAATTTCACAAGTTTTATAAAACTCAGTCTCCTATGCCCCAGGGGAAATAGCCACAGTCTATCATGCCTCTCACTAAAGCTCAAACCCTCCAATCCTAGCAACATCCTTGTAAATCTTTTCTGAATCCTTCAAATTTAACATTTCTTATAACAGGGAGACCAGAATTGAATACAGTATTCCAAAAGTGACAATATCCTGTATAGTCACGATATAACATCCTAACTCCTAGACTCAAAAGCTCTAACCAATGAAGGCCAAATGCCTTCTTCATTAGCCTGTGTCTCCATTTCCAAGGAAGTATGCACTGCACCCTTTGGCCCATTTGGCAAGACACCCCAGGGCCCTACCATTAACTGTGCAAGTCCTGCCCTGGTTTGCCTGACCAAAATGCAACACCTCACATTTATCTAAATTAAACTCCTCCTGCCACTCCTTGATCCATTGGCCCATCTGATCAAGGTCTCATTCTAACCTTAAGATAACCTTCTTGACTATCCACTACACCAATTTTGTTGTCATCTGCAAACTTACTAACCACATTTCTGATGTTCACCTACACATTACTTCATAGATTTCCCTTTGGGCAGACTTAGTAATTACCCTCAAAGACAAAGGAACTAATACTGAAGTGACTTTTCATTCCCTTAAAACTTCTGATACCATCTTGGTCAAGTGAATCAGTCATTGACTACTATTGTGCAGGAAAATACAGCAACCATAAAAGGCCTATTAAGCTGCGAGCAGGGAAACACTGTAGCCCACTAATAATAGTTATTTTAAAATTAATGCTTGGGCTGTGGGTGTCATTGGCAGAGCCAGGATGTATTTCGCATTGAATTGCCCGGGTGGGTTTAGCTGAATATTTGTCAGGCTATGTCAGAAGACAGTTAAGGAACCCAACCAAGTCACACCTTGACTAGCCCGTGTAAGGATGGCACGGTTGCTTCACTGAAACAAGTTTATGAATCAGCTGAGTTTTATGACAATTAAATGGCTGAGCAATGGTTCACATTAAATCGTAATTCATTTGCTGGTCATGGGACTGTGCTGGCATAAAACGTAGTGGTCATGGAAAGCAATTCAAATCAGTAATACATAGGGACAAGAAATTAAGATGCTTAGATCTGAGCAGAGATTCCATTATGGAGGAATGGTGGGTGCAATGTTGGAGTTGGAAGGAAGAAGTTGCAGACAGGAATGAGGCCTTGGAAAGATTCAAAAACAAGGATAAGCATTATCTCAAATTTGAGACATTGTTCAACCAGGAGAGAAAATTTATTAGTACAGTAGTGCCTCGACTTACGAACTTAATCCGTTTCGGGACCCGGTTCGCGAACCGAAAAGTTCGCGAACTGAATAAATTTTTCCCATTGCTTGGATAGCATAAGAATGCTTGAACGGCTGTTCACAGCGCACGTGCCAAAGACAAACTGAATGAGATCACGTGGGGCCTGAGAGCTTTTGCGTTCAACAAGCGCGTAGCAAAGCAGAACAATGAAACCACGTGGTTGCACAGGGCTTTTTGCGTTCGTACCTTCGTTCGTATCTTGAACTTGGTACGTACATTGAAGCAAAATTTTACGTACAATCCTGTTCGTAAACCAATTTGTACGTGAACGGGGTCGTTTGTATGTCGAGGTGCTACTGTAAATCCAGAAATGAAGAATGAATGGGACATGATGCAAGCTAAGATACAGGCAGAGTTTTGGATGATCAAGTTTACAGAGAATGGAAGAGGAGGCTGGTCAGGAGTTGTCAAGTCAGCCAAATTTAGTGACCAAAGATATGAAAGCAAATATCAGTAGATAAATTGAGGGAGGGAAGACAGAGTAACATTATTAATGAGAAGCAGATAGAATTAGCGATGGGTTGGATGCAGTTACAACTTACCTCAGAGTCAAATGTGATACCCAAGATTATGTACTGGCTGATTCAATAACAAGGCAATTGCTAGGGAAAAAGATGAACGTGGTAACTAAAAAGTGTGGGGCATGGACTGAAGGCTGGTTTTGACATAAGTCAGGGAAAGTTGCTATTTATTTAATACTGGATGTTAGGCAAGTTAGTGTCAAATAGGTGTTGGGGGTGGTGGGAGTCTGCTGAGGGGTGCAGGTGAGAGGGGGTGATATTGCTGGGAAATGTTAACATAGGTATGAATCTAATGTGATTATTATACTGATTAGTAAGGTTCGATCACATGGGATCCAGGGAGAGCTTGCCAACTGGATACAAAATTCGCTTAGTGGTAGGAGACAGAAGGTTGTTGTACAGGGTTGTTGTTCAGATTGGAGACTTGTGACCAGCAATGTGCTACAAGGATCAGTCCTGGGACCACTGTTGTTCATCATTTATATAAATTATTTGAATTAAAATATAGGAGGCATGATTATTAAGTTTGCAGATCATACCAAAATTGGGGTACAACTTGATCTTGATCAACTGGGTCAGTGGGCCAAGGAATGGCAGATGGCATTTAATTTAGATAAATATGAGGTGTTGGATTTTGGTAAGGAAACCAGGACAAGATTTACACAGTTAATGGCAGGGCTGTGGAGTGTGTTATCAACAGAGGCACTGAGAGGTACAGGTACACAGTTCCTTTGAAGTGGCGAAGGTTAAGGCGGCTTATCTTCATCAATCAGAGCATAGAGTACAGGAGTTGGGACATTGAAAGGACATTGAGTACCGCATACAATCCTGGTCACCCTGCGAGAGGAAGGATTTATTAAACTGGAAAGATGCAAAAAAGATGTTTTTCAATTGGAGGGTTTGATTTATAAAGAGAGGCAGAATATGCTGGAACTTTTTCCCTGGAGCGCAGGAGGTTGAGGGGTGCCTTGTAAAAGATTTATAAAATCATGAAGGGCATAGATAAAGTGAATAGCCAAGGTATTTTCCTTAGCGCAGGCGAGTTCAAAACTATTCAGCATAAGTTTAAGGTGAGAAGAGAAAGATTTAAAAGGGTCCTGAGGGGCAACGTTTTTCAAGCAAAGGGTGCTGTGCGTATCTGGAATGAGCTGCCACGAGAAGTGATAGAGAAAGATGAATACAACTACAATATTTAAAAGACATTTGGACAAGTACATGGATAGGAAAGGTTTGAAGGGATATGGGCCAATCGCAGGCAAATGGAATTACTTCAGTTGAGCAGACCTGTTCGACATGAACGAATTGAGCTGAAGGATGTGCTGCACGACTCGTGAAAATTCCATGCTGTATGACTCTTATGACTATGATGTTGTTGAAGCGCAGCTTAAAGATAATAGACAGGAGAAAATGATACATCATGAAGGGTCTAGATAGATTAGACATTGTTCCTGTTGACTGAAAGGTCAAGAACCAGAGGACACCGACTCAAGGTCAATGACAAAAGAAAAAGAGATTAGATTCCAAATTGCAAGAATTTGGTGGAACAACATTTAATCATTGCTTTCAAGATGGAATTGGAGCAGCACCTGGAAAGGCACACACTGCAGGGTTATAAAAGGTTGCAGGAATGGGATCAACTGTAATACAGTTGCAGAGAGTGCAAAATAGTCTTCTTTTATGCTCTAACCAATGACACCAGAGATAAATGGTGCAAGGCTGGGAAGAGAAGTAATTGCCAGTAATTCTTCAGCTATGACAGGATAAAAAAAAAATGGAACCACAGTCCTATCCAATTGAACAGAGAAGAGGCATTGGATGGAGTATATCAACTGTTAAAAGCTTGAGAAAGGTCAGAAGGAACAGTGAACTAATCCTTCTACATTCTCAGAATATCACAGCCAATTAAATACTTTCAGTACAATGAATCTGTATCCAATAAGCTAATCATAATTTTTTTGATTATTACTGATTGAAGCATAAATATTAGCCCAGACAAAAAAATTTTACCTGTGGTTCTTCATACAGTACCATATAAGGTTTCATAGCTATGTGGGAAGCAAACTAATGTTACATGTTCAACCTCACTTAGCTTACAGTTCAACTTCACATTTCATGTAAAGATAGCACCTCCAACAGGGCAGATTGTGGATGATTAAAACATTTTCTTTTATTTGACCTCAACCAAATTAGCATACTATGGAACCAACTTTTGAAATATCCAACTGTTCTTGGAGAGCATATTGTGCATCATGAGTCCTATCCAAGTTTTCAGAGAGTCATAGGGATGTATAGTATGCAAACAGACCCTTCAGTCCAACCCATCCATGCCAAACAGATATCCCAACCCAATCTAGTCCCACCTGCCAGCACCTGGCCCATATCTCTCCAAACCCTTCCTATTCATATACCCATCCAAATGTCGCTTAAATATTGCTATTGCACCAGCCTCCACCACTTCCTCTGGCAGCTCATTCCATACACGTACCACCCTCTGCGTGAAAACGTTGCCCCTTAGGACTCTTTTATATCTTTCCCCTCTCACCCTAAACCTATGCCCTCTAGTTCTGGATCCCCTGACCCCAGGAAAAGGCCTATTTACCCTATCCATGCCCCTCATGATATTGTAAATCTCTATAACATCACCCCTCAGCCTCCGATGCTCCAGGGAAAACAGCCCCAGTCTGTTCAGCCTCTCCCTATAGCTCAAATCCTCTAACCCTTGCAACCTCCTTGTAAATCTTTTCTGAACCCTTTCAAGTTTCACAACATCTTTCCGATAGGAAGGAGACCAGAATTGCACGCAATATTCCAACAGTGACCTAACCAATGTCCTGTACAGCTGCAACATGACCTCCCAACTCCTGTACTCAATACTCGGACCAATAAAGGAAAGCATACCAAACGCCTTGTTTACTATCCTATCTACCTGTGATTCCACTTTCAAGAGACTATGAACCTCCACTCCAAGGTCTCTTTGTTCAGCAACACTCTTTAGGAAGTTACCATTAAGTGTATAAGACTTGACTTGCTAAGATTTTCTTTCCCAAAATGCAGCACCTCACATTTATCTGAATTAAACTCCATCTGCCACTTCTCAGCCCATTGGCCCATCTGGTCAAGATCCTGTTGTAATCTGAGGTAACCCTCTTCACTGTCCACCACACCTCCAATTTGGCGTCATCTGCAAACTTACTAACTGTCCTTCTTATGCTCGCATCCAAATCATTTATGTAAATGACAAACAGTAGAGGACCCAGCACCGATCCTTGTGGCACTCCACTGGTCAAAGACCTCCAATCTGAAAAACAACCCTCCACCACCACCCTCGGTCTTCTACTTTTGAGCCAGTTCTGTATCCAAATTGCTAGTTTCCCTGTATTGAGGTCTAACCTTGCTAATCAGTCTCCCATGGGGAACCTTGTCGAATGCCTTACTGAAGTCCATATAGATCACATCTACCGCTCTGCCCTCATCAATCCTCTGTTACGTCTTCAAAAAACTCAATCAAGTTTGAGAGACATGATTTCCCACGCACAAAGCCATGTGACTATCCCTAATCAGGGCTTGCCTTTCCAAATACTTGTACATCCTGTCCCTCAAGACTCCCTCCAATAACTTGCCCACCACTGAGGTCAGGCTCACTGGTCTATAGTTCCCTGGCTTGTCTTTACCGCCTTTCTTAAACAGTGGCACCATGTTAGCCAATCTCCAGTCTTCCGGCACCTCACCTGTGACTATCGATGATACAAATATCTCAGCAAGAGGCCCAGCAATCACTTCTCTAGCTTCCCACGGAGTTCTCAGGTACACCTGATCAGGACCTGGGAATTTATCCACCTTTACCTGTTTCAAGACATCCAGCGCTTCCTCCTCTGTAATCTGGACATTTTGCAAGATGTCACCATCGGTTTCCCTACAGTCTATATCTTCCATTCCTTTCCCACAGTAAATACTGATGCAAAATACTTATTTAGTATCTCCCCCATTTTCTGTGGCTCCACACAAAGGCCGCCTTGCTGATCTTTGAGGGGCCCTATCCTCTCCCTAGTTACTCTTTTGTCCTTAATGTGTTTGTAAAAACTCTTTGGATTCTCCTTAATTCTATTTGCAAAAGCTATCGCATATCCCCTTTTTGCCCTCTTGATTTCCCTCTTAAGTACACTCCTACTCTAAGAATTTATACTCTAAGAATTCACTCAATCTATCCTGTCTATACCTGACATATGCTTCCTTCTTTTTTTCTTTACCTTGCATTGTTTTTGTTTGGTTAAGATCACAAGACTTTGGTGCTATGATTTCATTTCCAAAGTCCCTTATTCTTCGCTTCTGCCCCCACCCCTGTCCCAAAAAAAGCTATTAAGATTCAAAATACAATCCAGATTTAGGAAAATCTCTAAAATGGTACAGCTGAGTGTTTCTTTCATATGCAGAAATAAGAAAAGCTTACATATTAGTGTTTTAGTGAAATTGGTGACAAGTTGTCCAAAGGAACCCCACATCAGGCTACGTAAAGGCAAGATCTCATGGGGTAGTATATTAGTTTGTATAGAGGACCAATTAACTAATAGAAGTTAGGGCTGAGATAAAGAGGGAATTTTCTGAATGACAAGCTGCAACTAGTGGAGTGTTACAGGGACCAGTATTTGGGCCACATTATTTATAATAAAAATTAATGACTTGAATGAGTAAAGTGAATGCACTGTTGTCAAGTTTCAGATTACAAAATTCAAAGGCAAGGCAAGTATTGAGGATGATACAATAAAGGTACAGAGGTGCATTGACAGGTTGAGAGAGTGAGCAAAAACTTGTCAGAGAGACTATAATGAGGGGGAAAATGTGAAGTATGCACTTTAGCAGGAAAAAATAGAGAAGCTGAATATTAGTTGAATGGAGCAAGTCTGCAGAAAACCTCAGCACAGAGGGATTGGAGGGCTCAGGTACATGAATCACAAAAAGCTAGTATTCAAGTTCAGCTGTAATAGGAAAGGCAAATGGAATGTTGACCTTCACTTCAAAGTAAATAGAGTATTAAAAAAAAGGGAGATCTTGCTAAAACTATTCAAGGTACTAGTCAGACCACACCTGGACTACTGTGAACAGTGTTGGTCACTTATTGAAGAAAAGTGATATGAGCATGGGAGTCAGTCCAGAGAAGGCTCACTGGGTTGATCCTTGCTATGGAGGGACGTTTTGTTTTTATGAAGAGAGGTTGAGTAAGTTTGGATGGATTTATACTCATCAGCATTTAGATCAATGACCTAAATGAAACATACAAAATTCTTAGGGAATTGACAAAGTAGATACTGAGGTTATTTTCATTTGAGAATGAGTAAAGGACCAGAGGCCATAATTTCAGAGTCAGTGGTTGCCATTTATGACAGACAAGGAATACTTTCATCTCTCTAAAGGTAGTGAATCTTGGAATTAAAGCTAGAGAGACTATGTTAGAAAGCATATTCAAGGCTGATATAAACACATTTTTAACCAGCAGGGGAATCAAAGGTTATGGAGAAAAGCCAAGAAAGTGAAGTTGAGGATTATCAGTTCAGCTGTGAGGGCTGACTGGTCGACACCCAAACCCATTCCCGCACCCTATATTTACTCCTGACTAACGCACGTAACACTACAGGCAATTTAGCATGGCCAATTCACCTGATCTGTACATCTTTGGATTGTGGGAAGAAACCAGAGCACCCGGAGGAAACACACACATAAATGGAGAATGTGCAAATTCCACACAGACAGACAGTCACCCGAGGCGGGAATCGAACCTGGTTCCAGCTTTATAGAAATTTCTTTTTGAATTCTCAGTGAAGTTAGGTACAGCTTTCTTACTAGAACACCATCTGTAACCGCATACACTTCGATTCACCATGAGCAAAGCCATAGGAGATCAGCAAGCATGCTTTAAATTATTTAAGTAATTCAAATACCAAGAGAATTGGTATTTACAGGGACAGTAAATACAGAAACAGTAACACAGAAACAAACCATCCGGTGCCATCAGATGCATGACTCATGAATTTGTGGCCATAGACGTGCTTTTGCAAGAGGTTGAAGAGCAAAAGGCAAACTGTAACTGAGAATCAGTCCAAAAGTATTTGAAGCCTAAAATAAAACCAAATGTCAATACAACTAGGGCATGCCAGGAGATGGTTTACAAAATTAAAACATGAAACCTCTTTGACACTGAGCAGAGATATAAACCCACACACAGGAAATGCACCATAAGCTGACCAATACAATTTTATTTTTTGACACTTAGTGAGACTGCCCCACTGTGAAATGAGCAACACAGAATAGGAACCTCTTCATGGTTTCTTTTTCTTTGGTATACTGACTTAGAAGATAAAAAGGAGGGCAGTCTGCTCCTGATCACTACCAATACAGTACTCTTAATTAGAAAGTAAGTGGAGGTCAGGATCAGTCAACAAAAATAAAGATGGGAGGATAACTAAAGAAAGACTGCTTTTGCTAGATACCTACGGCAATACCGGTCTCAGGTGGAGCTGCGACCGGAGAGTGGAAGGTGATCTTTGCGCTGTGAACAGCTGCTAGTTTTTTTTCCCCACAAAACAGAACAAATAAACTCATTTATGAGTCCAGGCCTAGAAGTTAACTGCAGATTGATTCTTGTTCAAAGAATGTTATAGATGTTTCAGTTCCAGAGATGTATTATGGTCAAACAGATGTCAGATATTTCAATGTTAGTAGAGGTCATCATAGGGGGGGGTTGGTGCCAACCAGTCTAACAAAGAGAATGAAAACCAAAAACACAAAGATAAACTAAAGTCTGAACTGATATCAAATTGGATTTTTGGTCAGAAGTATTGAGACTGCCAAAGCTACAGGAAGACCAGATTGCTCTCTGGCTATCCTTCCATGATCAACTTATTGAAACTTATTTGGAGAATAGAATCTCAGTTATAAGCATTATATGAATATTCCTGAGCTTACTGGAAGCTATCTGCATTGACCAGTGTCTTTGGAAACCACGCAAAGTACAATCCATGTTCCTATGGTATTATAGATCATGTGAATTGCTTAAGTGAACTGACCAATTTCATCTTATTTTTCTTTTGATTTATCCCTTAAGTGTGTCTGTTTACCTTTGAGTGGGGGGGGCGAGAATCAAAGACGACTCAGTTTAAACCACAGACACTAATTAGGCTAAACTTTTGTTTAACTATGCCCCGATAAAGCCAAATAAATTGTGAATTCTTTTGTTTCAGGGATGGACTTGGTGCCTGGTATTGGTTGTCAAAGTAATCCAGTTAGGAAACATTGGAGCAATTTTGAGGATCATTGTGTATTTTAGTTTTACAGTGTTGCGAATACCGGGAACAGGAAGGCTGATATGATTTGGCTGTCTGTGTTGTAACAAAAGTGATATTACACCCAGTCTCCATAGGTTACTATCACCAACTGATTATGTAGCTGGAGATTGCATCAATTGGCCTCCAATCCAGTCAAATAAAGTCTTATTCTTCCTTTAATATCTTCATAAACCCAAAAATTCAAAGAAAATGGAAGTTAAAGACATTTCCCTGGTTTACTTGAGCAATATTCAGGAGATTAATCCAAAATTCATGAAGACTCCATGGCAGTCATGGAGGTTTACGATTCTTGCCCCTAACTCATCTTAAGTATCTATAAGATAAGGGCAGGGAAACCAGGAATGGAGAACTTAATTTCAAATTTGACACTTTTGGTATTTTTTTTCCAGTTTTAATTCTTCTGTGCTACACCAGTACTTACTTGACAGCAACTACATTGGTATGTGCTTGATCAAAACAGCTATTCAATAACTTCTCCTTGCTCGATGAAACTTGCAAGACTAAACTTGCAAGACCAGGGGCAAAAACAAAATCACTACGGTTTTCCCGACAGACTGCATACATACTACTTCTTCAGCAAGAATGTCTCAGTCAGGAATGTGTCAAATCAAGAAAGCATCCAGATCAGGGATGAATAATTATAACCTGTTTTAAATGCATACACACATTGGTATTAATTTACAAAATAGAACATAGAACATAGAAGAATACAGTGCAGTACAGGCCCTTTGGCCCTCAATGTTGCGCCGATCCAAGCCCACCTAACCTACACTAGCCCACTATCCTCCATATGCCTATCCAATGCCCATAAAGAGGGGGTGTCCACCACTGCTACTGGCAGGGCATTCCATGAACTCACGACTCGCTGAGTAAAGAACCTACCCCTAACATCTGCCCTTACCTACCACCACTGTCGGCCCTATCTAAACCCCTAATCATCTTATACACCTCTATGAAGTCACCCCTAAACCTTCTTTTCTCTAATGAAAACAGCCCCAAGTGTCTCAGTCTTTCCTCATACGATCTTTCTACCATACCAGGCAACATCCTGGTAAACCTCCTCTGCACCTGTTCTAGTGCCTCCACATCCTTCCTATAGTATGGCGACCAAAACTGCACACAATACTCCAGATGCGGCCGCACCAGAGTCTTATACAACTGCAATATGACCTCAGGACTCCGGAACTCAATTCCTCTACCAATAAAAGCCAGTACACCATATGCCTTCTTCACCGCACTATTTACCTGGGTGGCAACTTTATTTCTGTGTGATCTTTATATATGGAGGGTGTACTTTTATATATAAGAGCCTTATGTCCACGATCTTTCAAACATTCTCAATACATTGGAAGGGAAAAACCTGTCTTATAAGTCATTTCTGTGCAAAACAAGATCCCATAATGTGATCAAGTCTAGTTGCCACTTAATCCATTTTTGTTAAAAATCACACAACACCAGGTTATAGTCCAACAGGTTATTTGGAAGCATTAGCATTCAGAGCGCTGCTCCTTCAGGTAGTTGTGGAGTCTAGGATCGTAAGACACAGAATTTATAGCAAACGTTTACAGTGTGATGTAACTGAAATTATATATTGAAAAAAGACCTGGATTGTTTGTTAAGTCTCTCATCATGTTAATCTCATACTCCACAACCACCTGATGAAACAGCAGTGCTCAGAAAGCTAGTGCTTCCAAATAAACCCATTGGACTATAACCTGGTGTTGTGTGATTATTAACTTTGTCCACCCCAGTCCAACAGCAGCATCTCCAAATCATGACTTCTATTTTTATTGATTTTGATCAAAGGGAAGCTGTTGAGTAGGATGCTAGGAACATTGATTGCCCTTTTACATGAACAGGAACTTGTGGGGAAAAGTGCTTCAGTTTAATAATTTGACTGAAAGACAGTTCAACAGTGCAGCACTCCCACAGTCAGCCTAGACCATAGGTTTAATCTTACCATGTTCTAGCAATGTTTCATTTGCATCAGGTTCTATGGAAGGTTTCTCTCCACGAAAGCTGTTGTCCAAAACTCATCTCACTAACTACTGACCATGTCCTGGTATGGCTCCACTCTCAACCAATGCCCGGCCGATTCTTCCACACCCTGCAGCTGGAAGTACTCACGACTGCCTGGGACAGAGTAGGATTCCCAAGTTCCAGTGCTATCTTTAAAAGGCCGTGTGGACACACTTAAGCATTGTCAATCTGCTCCTACCCTGCATTGTTCCTGGCATTTGCTCAGGACGTGGAAAACAAGAGGAATTGACATCTCACTTTGTGAGCAGGAACCTGGAAGGGCTGCTGCACAAGAGAAAGGATGTCCCCTTTTCTCCCAGGACCAATGGAGGAGACCATGGCATCAGACTCTGCCAACCTGGTCTGAGATTACCACACCACCTCAACTCCTTCAGGGTAATGCCACCACCTTCTCTCCGATATCTCACCCTCACTCACTCCCCGCTTCTGTACCCATCTCCCACCAAGGCTCATGCTCTATCCCCTCACTATTACATTCAACATCCTTGCTCACTCACCCCAACCCCCAAAACCACTAATCCTGCCTGCCCTTTGTGCTGCCTACTCACTCACTCGGGACACCTCCCCACCCCTTGAGCCTGCTTCATCATTCAGCAAGATCATGGCAGATAACATTTCTTGTGCACTTTTGGGTGTTTTACCCGTAACTGTCGATTCCCAACTGATCAAGAATCTATCTATCTCAGCCTTAAATAAACAAATAGATTCTGTCCTACAGCTCTCTGTGGCAAGGACTTCCAAAAGCTTTTGAACTGTCTGAAAGAAGAAATTCCTCCTTCTGTCAGTCTTAAATTGGTTCCCCTTTATTTTGAGACTCCTGGTTCCAGACTGCCCCATGAGGGAAACATCCTCTCAGCATTGACCCTGTAGAGCCCTTTAAGAATCCCATGTTTCAATTAGATCATCTCTCATGCTTCTAAACTCCAGTGAGTAACTTTTAGCTTTTGCTCGTACGACAATCCCGCCATACCAGGGATCATCCTAGTGAATGGTTTCTAAACTGCCACCAATGAAATGATATATTTCTTTTAAATAACGTGATCAACATTTCTCACAGTACTCCAGATGTGGTCTCCCCAGCACCTTATTCAGTTGCAGTAAGACTTCCCTACTCTAATACTCCAACCCCCTTGAAATAAGGGCCAACATTCCTTTCCCCTTCCTGATTCCCTGCTGTCCGGTGTGCTAGCTTTCTGTGTTTCGTGCACAAATGGCCCCAAACCCCCTTGTGTTGCAGCTTTTTGCGGTTTTTTTCTGTTTAAATAATATTCAGTTCTTTTGTTCTCCTTTCCAAAATGAACAACTTCACATTTTCCCACATTATACTCCATTTACCAAAGTTTTGCCCACTTACTTAACCTATCCACTTTCTCCAGGCTCCCGACCACTTTCATCTCACTGAATCCCTCCCTCTCCCTCATCAATTGAGTCAGGTTGACAGTTAAGTGAATTAACTAAATGCCAGAAACGTGATTTATTCACAGAACATTTACATAAAGTATTATATTCTCGTAAATATCATATTCTAGTAAGATTTTCAATGTAGATGTTGTGCTGCATTTGTGTGTCACTGCTTTAACAGCGATTGGTAGGTTGAGTTTACAGGTAATCAAAAAAAAATGTGCATTTGTCTCTGCTTACTGTCAGCCATGAATAATGAGTATGGTCACAGAGTACGACCATAATGACGGGATCCTTGATGCAGATTTCACTCCCTTTACTGCTGCTCCCACATGGGTTCAGGTTTGATGGTCTTTGCTGTACTCTCAATAGGACACTGTCACACCCTAATTCAGAACCTGGTTTCCCAAGAAGCTGGAATCAAACTAATGAAGTCAGTGGGGAGATGGACGTGTTGTAAGGGTGGCTAGCGGAGTTAAGCTCCAACATTTCAAGTTATGAGCCTGATATTTGATCATTATGAGTGGGAAGACAATCAGTGACAGAAAGTGCTTGATTTTTGATTTCTCATTCAAGTTCTGTAACCTTCGGCTTTAAATAATTCAGAATTGATTTCTTACTGCAAAAATGGACATTGAAAATCTTGATCTTAACTGACAAATTTACTGTTGCCTGCATTAGGGTGGTCCTTCTACCTATGTCGTTGGTGCCAATGTGGACCACGACTTCGGGCTGCTCCCCCTCCCCCTCCAGGGCCCGGAAAACACGATCAGAGACATCACGTACCCTTGCACCTGGGAGGGAACGTACCAAACGTGAGTCTCTCTCGTTCCCACAAAACCGCCTATCTGTGCCCCAAACTATCGAGTCCCCAATTATTATTGCTCTGCTCTTCTCCACCCTTCCCTTCTGAGCAACTGGGACAGGCTCCGTGCCAGAGGCCCTGAGCCCGTTACTTACCCCTGGTAAGTCCCCCCCCCCCCACAAGTATCCAAAACGGTATACTTGCTCTTGAGGGGAACGGCCGCAGGGGGTCCCTGCACTGGCTGCTTCCTCCCAGTTCCCCCTCACTGTCACCCATCTGTCTGCAATCTTTGGAGTTACTACTTCACTAAAGCTCCGATCTATGACCCCCTCTGCCTCCCGAATGATCCTAAGTTCATCCAACTCCAGCTCCAGTTCCCTAACACTGTCTTGGAGGAGCTGGAGATGGGTGCACTTCCTGCAAGTGTAATCAGCAGGGATGACCATGGCATCCCTCACCTCAAACATGTTGCAAGAGGAACATTGCACTGCCTTCACTGCCATCCCTCTAAAAGTAACCTTTTTTTAAAAAAAGTAAAATATCTAACATGCCCAAGGTTTCTTTTCATTGGGACTTCGCAGTTACAGAACTTCACCAATAGCAAATATCTCCAGCATTGCTTTCTGTTTACTACAAACCCACAGACTCCCATAACTACCTGGACTACAGCTCCTCCCACCCAGTATCCTGCAAGAACTCCATCCCATTTTCACAATTCCTCCGTTGCATCTGCTTGGATGAGGAGACATTCCATTCCCAAGCATTCCCCACATCCACCTATTTCAAACAATGTGTTTATTTTCTCCCTGTAATCCAGACAACCCTCACTGCACCACCTCCATTCCACTGCTCTAAACACTCCCCCTCCAAACACAATAAAAACAGAGTCCCCTTTGTCCTCACCCACCAATCCAGTCTCCACATTCAAAGTGTCATCCTTAAACACTTCCTCCAACTCCAACTAGACCTCACCATCAAGAACACCTTTCCCTCCCCACCCCTCTCTGCCTTCCGCAAGGACCATTCCATTTAACATTCCTTTGTTTGCGCAACTCTCCCTACCAACCCCCTTAACACCCAGGTACTTTCCCATGCAATCGGACCAACCAGGCTGCACCCTCCACTGTCCCCACTTCACCACCCCTTTATCTGCAGCTCCCCCTGTACCCTTAGTCCTGAAGGGTTACACTCAAAACATTGACTTCTCTACCTCCTGATGCTGTGTGGCTTGTTGTGTTCTTCCAACCTCCTGCCTGTCTACTTCAGTTGTACAGGGGCCATGCAATAGTGAATGACAACAGTACAGTATTAATAGTAGCTTAAGCTTCAGTTGGAAGGTACCCTTCAAGCATTTCATCTCTGGTCACAGTTGAAGAGTTCAAAATGAGTAGGCTATGGTGGGCTGCTGACACACAAGCAGTCAAGTCCCACATGAGATGAAAGTTAAGTGCAAGAACACCCTAACAAAATTAAAAGATTGCCATTCAATATCTGGCCACTGCGTCAGAAACAGCTGGACAAAACTAGATTTTGATCAACTAAATTAACTAACTTGACTAAAAGAAATAAAGAGAACACCTTTTTGATAGCAACCCAGATGAACCATTCAAAATCTGAGTGTATACTTGCAACAGATATCTTCTATAGTAGCTAACATGTTCTGGATGTAGGTTTGTGCGCTGAGCTGGAAGGTTCATTTTCAGACATTTCGTCACCATACTACGTAACATTTTCAGTGAGCCTCCGGACGAAGCACTGCTGATGATTCCTGCTTTCTATTTATGTGTTTGGATTTCTGAGTTGATGATGTCATTTCCTACTGTGATGTCATTTCCTGTTTTTCTCAGGGGGTGGTAAATGGGGGTCCAAGTCAATGTGCTTGTTGATAAAAGTTCCAGTTGGAATGCCATGCTTCTAGGAACTCTTATGAGTGTCTCTGTTTAGCTTGTCCTACGAAGTGGTGTCCTTCCTTATCCTAAGGAAGGATATTAGTGAGAGGGCCATGTCGTTTTGTGGCTAGTTGATGTTCACATATCCTGGTGGCTACTTTTCTGCCCGTTTGTCCAATGTATTGTAAGTTATCGTTCTTGTAGTGTATTTTGTAAATGACATGAGTTTTGCTTGCTGTCTGCATAGGGTGTTTCAAGTTCATTAGCTGCTGTTTTAGTGTGTTGGTGGGTTTGTGGGCTACCATGATGCCAATGGATTTGCTTCAATATTGCTGCTTCAGTGGATCTGGCACATATTATAGAACAGCTAAATCTTTTTGTTTGCTGATTCAGAATGCTCTGGGACTGGTAAAGTATAACTATGTTATTGAAATAATAATTCGAAGAATGGGAGTTCAAATGTACTGTGGTATTTTGAGCAGTAGAATTCCGTTAAGAATCTGCCTTCAGGAAAAGTTGCCATGAAACTGCTGGATTTGAAAACTCAACTTTTCACAAATGTTCCTTTCAGAAGGAAATAGTCTTCATTACAGTTAGGTTGGTGCTATAGGTGATTTCAGTTCTACAGCAATATAGTTGACTCTTAATTGTTCCCTGAAAGTGACTGAGGAAACCAGTCATATCTGAAACGGCCAATAGTGAAGCACCTCATTTGCAACACCCACATCCTAGCGTGAACACGGGTTTCAGAAGCCGAGGTCCATGTCTGTGTTCTCCTCATTGGACCTGGACATGTGCTTAGGAAATTTAAGGTTTCATAGATGCTTCGTATTTAGATATGGTTATCCAGAACCAACACAAAATATTCCCCTGAAAATAAAATCAACACATTGCAGGTGTTGCAAATCTGAAATAAAAATAAAGTTACAAAAAATTTCTGTTTTAGATATACTGCACATGTACAAGCATTAGTGCAACACTCCTCACAATTAATATTCTGAATGCCCAATAACGTGTAAGCATTTCAAAAGAGTAGGAGAGAGAAAAGTGAGGTTTTAGAAGTTGAGTGGCAAGTAGCAAGTCAAAAAACAAACCTCAGTTTAATAACACAACAAGTGAACAGAGGTTCGGTTTATTTTAATTCATCACCCTGATCCTCATGCTCACTTTTCATCCTTCAGTCTCCTACTCTGTTCCAGTAAAGCTCAATGTCAATTCAAGGAACATCTCATCTTTTGATTAAGCATCCCATAACCTTCCAAACTTAAAAACGAGTTCTGCATTTCAGTCTGTAATCTTTGTCTCCATTGAATTTCCTTTGCTAGTTTATGTTTCAATTCATTTTTTCTTGTTTTTGCTTTCAGATGGCAGCTATTTATCTTTCTGCCATTCACTGCCTTCTCTAAACCAATCTTTTGTTTCTTTACTTGCCCAATTACCATACCCTTGGCCTTGCACCACAAACTCTTTTGCCAGTTAATCCCTTCCGTCTTCCACTGATATAAACTGTAGGCCCTGCTTCCCAGCTATACCCTCCACCAACTTAAAAAGTGTCCAAGTTTCTAATTTTTCCCAGTTTTAGTGAAAGATCATGGATCTGAATCATCAACTCTTTCTCTCTGCAGAGATGTCGCCTAACCTGAGTATTTCCAGCATTCTTAGCTTTACTTCAGGTTTTCCAAAATCCCCTGGGAGGTGCTGGAGTATATTCCACAAAGAATCAACAAAAAGGCTCCAATGAAAGGAGAAAAGAAAAATCGATCTAGAATCAAAACTGGGGTGTACATGCAGATAAATGTTGCTCGCAACTGAAAAATATGTCAGACCAAGGCTACAAAGACGTTTTACTATTCACTCGGGTATATTAGAATATAGCTTGGCCGTATTGGGGCAAATGAACATGGTGAATGGAAAACAAGTTTTTAGATTAGATTAGATTAGATTAGATTACAGTGTGGAAACAGGCCCTTCGGCCCAACAAGTCCACACCGACCCGCCGAAGCGCAACCCACCCATACCCCTACATTTACCCCTTACCTAACACTACGGACAATTTAGCATGGCCAATTCACCTGGCCCTGCACATCTTTGGACTGTGGGAGGAAACCGGAGCACCCGGAGGAAACCCACGCAGACACGGGGAGAACGTGCAAACTCCACACAGTCAGTCGCCTGAGGCGGGAATTGAACCCGGGTCTCAGGAGCTGCGAGGCGGCAGTGCTAACCACTGTGCCACCGTGCCGCCCATAAATGCTGGATGTCAGATTAACTACATAAAATATAGCACAGGAGGCGGCCATTAGCAATAAATATTTCATCTTTTGCTTATCAACCATAATAGCCACCACCTTCCTTGACTCAGTTTATCAGCATAAACTCATGCTCCTTTGTCCTTCATGTTTATCCAGCTCCCTATTAACTTTAGATATGCAGAATGGGCTCAAAATTAGAACACTGGAGGTCAACCTTCAAGGTGGATAGTATTGGGAGTGTGGTGCTGGAAAAGCAGAGTCAGGTAGGCAGTATCCGAGGAAAAGGAGAGTCAACATTTCAAGCATAAGTCCTTGACCAGGAATGAGGCTTGTGGGCTAAAGGGGCTGAGAGATAAATGGGTGGAGGATTGGGAGTGGGGGGGGGGGGGGGGGGTGAGGTAGCAGGTATGTGATACATCAGAGAGGAGGGTAGAGTGGATAGGTGGGAAGGAAGATGGAGAGATAAAACAGGTCAAAAAGGCAATGCCGATTTGATAGGTTGGATCGGGGGTAAAGTGGGGGTAGGGAAAATGAGGAAACTGGTGAAATCCGCATTGATCCCATGTGGTTGGAGGGTCCCAAGGTAGAAGATGAGGTATTCTTCCTCCAGGCATTGGGTGGTAAGGGTTTGGCAATGGAGGCGGCCCAGGACTTGCATGTCCTCGGGGGAGTGGGAGTTAAAATGCTTGGCCACAGGGTGGTGGGGTTGTTTCATATATGTGTCCCAGAGATGTTCTCTGAAGCGTTCCACAAGTAGGCATCCTGTCTCCCTAGTGTAGAGGAGACCACATCAGGAGCAATGGATACAGCAGATGACACTTGTGGAAGTGCTGGTAAATTTCTGATGGATGCGGAAGGATCCTTTGGGATCTTGGACGGAGATGAAGGGGAGGTGTGGTTGCAGGTTTTTCAATTCCTGTGAGGGAAGATGCAGGGAGGGGATGATGGATTGGCTGGGGCAGTGGACCTGACAAGAGAGTCATGGAGGGAATGGGCTTTACAGAACACAGATGGGGGTGGGGAGGGAAATATATCCCTGGTGGTGGGGTCTGTTTGTAGGTGGCGGAAATGGCTGAGGATGTGATGTGATGTGATGTATCCGGAGGTTGGTGGGGTGGAAGGTGAGGACCGAGGGGTTCTGTCCTTTCTGCTGTTGCAGTGGTGGGGTTAGGGAGCAGAGGTGTGGGAAGTGGATAAGATGTGCTAGAGGGCATCATTGACCACGTGGGAAGGGAAATTGCGGTCTATGAAGGAGGAGGCCATCTGGTATGTTCTATGGTGGATAGTTGAAGTAATATTGGGAAAGGGCTACAGCTTTAAATGGCAATACTCAGGTATGTAAAAGATGCTGGGTAAAAAGCTCAACTTTTGGAGATTTCCACAACTCTGAATTTAGACTGGGGGTGAGGGTGGAGTTAAGGAAGTATTCACTAAAGAGTGCATCACTGGAGAGAATTTGGGAAACTAGCCTACAATTTTGAAGATATCATTGGAGACTTTGTAGGATCAAGAACATGCTGTAAAACACCATTTGACACTGTTGTGCTTACCATGTGGCAAGGTAATACTAGCGCCATCTACAATAGCCTGGGCCAGTTCATGATCGTTGCATTCAATGGCATAGGCAGCTGCCTTAAGGGCATCCCAGATTTCTTTGCGACCTTCAAAAGCTGGTGCTGTATCCCAGAATTCATCTCTTTTACTCCTCAGTTGGCCATCTGTCATAGGATAATCACTTTTCCACTTTGGCCTCTCTTTCTTCAGGGGCTCATTTCGACCTGAAATCAAGAAAAAACCTTATAAAAATAAAACCTCAAGAACTGCGGATGCTGTAAATCAGAAACAAAAACAGAAGTTGCCGGAAAGCTCAGCAGGTCTGACAGCATCTGGAGAGAAATCAGAGTTAGCGTTTGGGTCCAATGACCCCCCCCCCCTTCAGAACACAAAAAATGAGAGATCAGCAAAGAAATGATGTCAGACTTGAAAATATATTTAAAAAAATAGTATTTTAGGAGACCTTGCAATGAAGGACAGTACAGGTTGGTTGACCAAGTCAATCCATGTAATCATGCATACAATGTGAAGTCCAATCATTCATTCAGCACTGAATAATGACTTTGAACAACTTGAGGCACAAATGTTTAGGCATAGCTCTAAAAAGACATGTCAAACTGTCAAAAAGTGTGGTGCTGTAAAAGCACAGGTGGTCAGGCAGCATCTGAGTAGAGTTGACATTTTGGGCATAAGCCCTTCATCAGGACATTCCTGACGAAGGGCTTATGACTGAAACGTTGACTCTTGTTGCTCAGATGCTGCATGATCTCCTGTCCTTTTCCAGCGCCACACTTTCCATCTCTGATCTCCAGTCCTCACTTTCTCCATGTCAAACTGTCCTGTGTACTCTGCAGTCCTAGACTTACTGTCCAGTACTACCATCTCAATCCCTAGTTGGTTGCTCATAACAATGGTATACATGACTGGATTATTCTTTATTTTTAAAACCTTGACTTTTAAACACCAAAACAGCTGCTGAATCAGGTCAGTAAGTTTGACATATTTGAGACATGGGCAATTTTTGTTCATAAAGTCACTCTCTGTATCTGTTAGCTCAAGGATGGCTAACATTTGCCAACATAGTCACAACCTTGCCCTTGCTAGGCCTGCAGAGTGAAGAGCAGGTAATATTGAAGCAGCTAGAATATTATTACTACTCAGTCTTGCAGTCACAGCACCATTTTTGTAGTCTTCTTGACATGTGCTGCTGCTGTTGGGTGTTTGAGCAGGGGATTCCCAATTCCTCTGAAACAGACAGACAATCACAAGTGAACAAACTGGTTTGCATGGCATTCTGCAGAGTGGATTATGTGGAAAATTGGAGGGGACAACTTTTGTTGCCGAGGGCAAGATGACTTGCGTTCCCAATAGTTTTAGTGGGAGTAACAGCCAAATGATACATGTTGTAATGTAACTAGTAAACCACTCTCAACAAATCCCATTTACCTGTCACTCCTGTGCTCACTGATTTATGCTGGCTCCTAGTTAGGCAATGCATTCATTTTAAAATTCTAATCCTGGTTTACATAGCCCTCTATGGCTTTGCTCCCCCATGTCTCAAATCATCTCTATTCCCACAACACAGGTTACCTGCAGAGGGACGTCTTGTAAAATTGGCAATGCACATCACTGGTGGTGTGATAAAATGTACCTTTAAGAGCGAGTTATTCTGTCCTGTTTCTCTTGAAGCAGTGTGTTGTCAACCAGGTGTCTGTTCCATGGCAAACAGAGTAAATAGTTTTTTCTCTTTTTAAAATTAGACAAAAACAACATGAGTGGGTGGAGTCAGGGTTTCACACAGACTGGGTCTTAGTTTTGCTTTCAGTTGAGGTTTTGGAATTGAAGCTGCTAGATACACCTCTCTCTCTGCTGAAGAAACTCAGACTTCTCTCTCTGTTGCTGGATTCATGCTGTCAGCATCCTTCTCCTAGACTCCAGAAGATAGCATGTCAGAGAAATCGGTTTTGCTGAATTTGCCTTTGCCAAAGGTGTTTATGGCATGCTGCTATATTGGAACAGTTCATGAGTAGTTAAATTTTTTTTTTTTTTTTTAAGTATTTTGATGCAAAGTTATGCCATTTTTTGGTTTGTATTTTAACTGTGGTGAAGGAATAAAGTGCATTTTGCTTAAAGTCTGGTAGTTTGACCAATCAAACCACATCTGGAACACAGCACCCTACACTTACCTTAAGACAAAAGATAGGGTCTTGGCTATCTCTGTGTTCTGAAGGGGTTTGGTCTGGTCCATAACAATGGCAATGCCTTTAATTGCTTAAGCTTCAACCTTGAATTCCCTCCCTCAACTCCTCCACTTCTCTACTTCTCACTCCTCTAAGACATTCTTTAAAACCTACTTCTTTGCTCAAACTTTGTTATCTGGCCTAATATTTCTTGGCATGGTGCCACTTGTTTTAAAATGCTCCTGTTCTGTGCCGTGGGGCATTTAATTAAGGTTCTATATAAAATCTAAGCTGTTCTTGAAGTAACAAAAAGAATTGCTGATCAAGTGCAGTAGGATTAAAACCTAATGAAAAGGCATCAACTTGACATGTGAATTGTTTCTCACTCTTGATCCTGTTTGGCCTGCCGTATTTCCAGCGTTCTCTATTTTACCTTGTATAGGGATTAAAAGCTTAATGGATACAGGTTGACAACAAAAGAATTTTCTAAAGAACATTAGTTCAAATGGAGATAATTCTCCTCCCAATCTGATCCACATTTGATGAGAGAGAATCAACTCAAAAACCATAGAGAAAACAGACCTCTCTCAATAACCTAACATTCACTTACTTTTGTAACCCAACCTATCTCCTGTCTTTCTGCAAACCTTTCTCCCTTCCTGAACTCAGTCAAACTTTTCATGTAGGATGAGTGGTTAGCAATTTTCAAATGTGAAAACACAAATGAAGAAACAAAGTTTATAAAGTGTGCAGGAAACCCATTCAAAATTTTGCAAAATATTTTGATATACTTTTAAAACAAACATTTTTAAATAGATTCACACTTAAGTTTGTATATAAGCTTTGTGACAAAATAATAGTATGCAGCAGGAAGGTTCAGCCATATCCTGGTTTGCACAAAGAAGCAGGACATGTAAGCTAACACGATTTCTTAAAGTGCAGGTAATGGCAAAAAAAATACTGTGTTCTCCTCCAGAGAATACTTAGTCTTGTAGGATGTTGCGACAAAATCACTGATGATGTAGAAAGATCTGCAGTAAAAGACAGCGAAGATAGGTGAGCCTCATGTGCTAACATTGAAGGAGCAATAGGCAGCAGGTTATTACAAACATACAAAAGGATGGACTGGAAAATAGTTAGGAGTATCATGGATATCAAGATCCACAAGTATTTCCCCACAAAGGACGAGGTACCACACTCAAGAGGCCTAAATAAAGACAACAATAATTCAAAGGGGATGTTAAATATTTGAAAAATTGGGTGAATTGGAGTTTGAGAAGTTAAAAGCACCTCCAAAATCACAATCACCCAAGAAAAGAACTTGCTCCTTGCATCCAGCTCAGTCCTCCAACTCAAATTTGTCTTCAATTTAGTCCCATGGGTGAAAGGGCTGTTATACAAACAAGGCTGAGTAAATTAGGTCTATAATTTCTGAAACTTATCTCATTGAACAAACAAGATTCTGAATGGTTTTGAAAAGATGTTAGTATTAGTTGTCATAGACCCAATGTATCACAGGACTGCTCTCGGAGAGCACTGACGAGTGCAGAGTTGAACCTGAGGCTCTGCATGCTTCAAGTGAGGGACAAGGTTGAGAAGGCAGGTTCTTCAATGTTGATCTCAGCCAATGCAAGAAATGAAACCAAACTGTTAACATCACTGAAGCAAGCCTGGAGGTAAAAACACCTCATCTTCTGCCTTGGGACTCTCCATCGCCACAGGATCAATATGGATTTCACCAGTTTCCCCACTTCCTCTCCCCCCACCTTATCCCAGCTCCAACCTTCCAGCTTGGCACTGCCCTCTTAAATTGTCCATCTCCCTTCTCACCTATCTGTTCCACCCCCCCAACCTATCACTTTCACCCCCACCTTCATCTACCTAACCAACCCACCCCCACCCCCCCTTCCATTTATCTCTCAGCCTCCACTGGCCCACAAGCCTCATTCCTGATGAAGGGCTTTTGCCTGGAGTTTCAACTCTTCTCTCCTCAGATGCTGCTTGACCAGCTGTGTTTATCCAGCACCACACTCTTCGACACTGATCTCCAGCATCTGCAGTCCTCACTTTCTCCAAACAAATAATCTGGCCTATCAAGCCTGTTCATCTAGACTTGTGCTTATAACCCACACAAACATCTTCCCTGTCACCCACTGTCAAATCAGCATATTATTCTATACTTTCTCATGCATGTGCTTACCTAGTTTTTGCTTAAAATGTATAAAATGCAAATTGTTATTTGCCTTAACAGTGGTAGTGTTTCACATGCTAAATATTAAGTGAAAAAGTTTCTCTTCAATTTCATCAAGGGTTTAATAAAGACTGTTGTCTTTATGGCACTTGGGTTTTGACTCCTCAAAGTAGAAAAAACCTCAATTAGGTCACTTCTCAACTTTGGTTTTTCTACAAGATCCACTATCGGTTTAGCCTTTCCTGATAATTACATTGTCTCACTTTCTCTTTCTCCCACATCCCCTCAAGATTCGAACATGAATATTTGGCCTCATCTATGATTAATATCCAATAATGTGGCTTTCTTGTACTTCCTACCAAAATGGTACAGGCTCACACTTCATATTGAAATTAATTTGCTAATTAAACAGTCAATTTTAAAAATTCATCTTTTATATAATGCAGAAAGCGTAAAATCAATTATTCCTCTAATGTAGTACAGTCTGCAAATTTATTAAATTGTACATCAGGTTCCAAATCATTAATGTAAATGGAGAATGTCAGCCTTCCCAGCACCAATCCCACTGTGTGCCATTCAAGTAGCTACCCTTAACTCTACACTTTGGTGCTCTGTTCTATACCCAGCTTTCTACCCATTCTAGCACTCGTGCCAAACTTAGTCATGAAATTACTATGAGACAGCTTTTTGAAAATCGAAGTATTAGATCTACTACACGACCTTTGACGAACTGGTGTTTATTCTTAATTTCAATGTTGTTGAAAATCAAAGTCAAAGTCAATGTGGCTGGCCAATCAATTTTCCCTTTTGAAGTCTGTGCCAACTACCATTATATGTTCAGCTTTCAGGAGAATAATCTTTCAAAACTCTTTTGCCTGTGTCTATAGCTAGGTATTTCTGTTATCATTACCTATAACAGACAAGTACATGTATGCAGTCTGGGTATTCCAAAACCAGTCACTGTGTAACATGCAATATGGAAATGGCAGCAAGGAGTGAGTTCATGAGACCTGTTCAAAAAGGGTTTCTGCTATTGTCAGAACAAAACGAGCGCAGGTGAACTGCACATTTGCTGTTGGCTGCCATTTTAAACACAACATAATTCCAGGTTCCCCAAAAGTACTGTGGACTTTCGGTTCAAAGACGAAGAATGGGAAAAAGTGTCATGATGGAGGATTTTCATGGCTCAATCTAAGCCATCACAACTTTAGTGTCAAGGGCTATCAATACCCAATGGGAATATATCCAAGCATGAAGGAACTCTGCCTGAGATAATAGGGAGAAAATTAGATTGGGAGGGGGGGGAAATGAAACAGATACAATTAAAATGTTAACCAATTAAAATAAACAATAAACTGGTTCATATTGATGTGACAACAAAAAAACAAAAATACAAAACAACCATTTTATTGTTAGTTTGTTTATGTGGAAGGTATGACAAATGTCTTAGGCATGCATCACCTACTGGCAGCAAACATACAAGTTTGGGTGTGTCTGGTGTACATGTACACATGCATTAACAACTATTAGGGCTCTGTTGGCACCTGAAACTAATGACTCAGAGATATTAACCCCAGGTGTACTGTGTTTGAAGAGCCTGTCAGCTTGCTAGCATTATTTATTTATTCATTCAATCATCTCTTGCCAAGCTTGATGGTGCCTTCTCCACTGCCACAACTTGCCTCAGTAAGTCAAAATGAAAACCTGGTCAGATAAAAATCACTTAGAGGACCCTAGTTTAATGTCAAACTATTTTCAACCTATAATATCTTTATTCCAGCTTGCATTCTTACTACTAAAACTTAATCAGCATTCACATTCCTCAAGCTACAAACAGCTGCTGGGTAAATTGCTCTAAGTAAAGTAAGCCTTAGTAGCCATTTTTTATGTGGAGGAGAAGCAACATTGTGAGATAGCCCTTAGAGAAAGTCAGAGGCAGCAATTCCAAGCCTGCTCAGCTGATCCAACATGTTGACAAAGCAGACATCTATACTCATGTCAAGTGGATGATTCAGCAACAAAAACCAATATCCAGCAGAGCCAAAATTTAACTACAAACATGACTGCAAACAAGGAACTAAACAGAAAATAACTAGCCTAATCACACTGTACAATCAGAAAACAGTGCCAGCCTTGTATTAATGCAAATCTAGTGGTAAGCCATCCAAACTCGATTCAACCAATGGGAAACCCCCTGGAGGCTCTAGTCTTGCTCAGCTTTGTGGATTTTCATTATTTAAGTTATATGTAAAATGCTGCTGGCACCTTTCGGTGTGATACCAACTGTTACAAATCAGAAACAAACTCAACAGATTTGGGGTTGGGTTTTGGGGAAACATTTTAGAAAACAAAATTAATCTTAAGCACAACTTAATTCAAATGTATTGTAATATCTTAAAAGGTAGTGAAAGATTCAATCATCCATTTAAAATAAATAATACTAACTTGTTTCATTTGACAGAAATGGTTTGGTGACAAAAGTACTGAGACAGAGTTAGCTTCGTCTTGCAACTATTTTGTATTCCAGAATAGGCCTACATAGCCAAGCCCTAAAAAGTCCTCAATGTTTTCATGAAATGAAATCTGCGAGCTATTACTTCTAACTTTAAAGGCATATTATGTTTGATTCTGCACTTAAGTAATAATGTCTCAAGTACTGGTTTGAGAACTCGCTTCATACACGGACTCTGCCAACTTAGTGTTCCAGAAATCAGCTTTAGTTATTTCTCAGAGTAGCAACCAGGACAGTGAACGAAAATTGGAATATTTTGCATAAATTAAGGAATTGCTTCTGAAGTCAGCAAGAAATGACACCATGGCAAATTCATCTGGCTTAAGTGTGCTTAATACAAGAAAAGAAATAAGAAGTGGACCATATGACCGCTTGAATCTATTCTGCTATTTGACACAATCGGGGCTGATACTTAGAGTCAGAGATGTACAGCATGGAAACAGACCCTTCGGTCCATGCCGATCAGATATCCCAACCCAATCTAGTCCCACCTGGCAGCACCTGGCCCATATCTCTCCAAACCCTTCCTATTCGTATATCCATTCAAATACCTCTTAAAATGTTGCAATTGTATTAGCCTCCATCACTTCCTCTGGCAGCTCATTCCATACGCTTACCACCCTGTGTGGAAAAAGTTGCTCCTTAGGTCTCTTTAATATCTTTCCCCTCTCACCCTAAACCTATGCCCTCTAGTTCTGGACTCTCCTACCCCAGGGAAAAGACTGTCTATTTATCCTATGCATGCCCTTCAATTTTGTAAACCTCTAGAAGGTCACCCCTCAGCCTCCGACGGAAGGAGACCAGAATTGCACACAATATTCCAACAGTAGCCTAACCAATACAAGCCTAATCCTGTACAGGCCTGAACTCCACTATTCTGCCTTTTCCCTATATACTTTAATCTGAAGAAACCAAAATCTGTCCCTCAGCATTAAATGTATTGAACAATGGGGTACTCAACCATCTATGATATTGAATTTCAAACATTAACCGTTGCTGAAGAAATTTCGCCTCATCCCAATCTTAAATGATCAGCCCTCTATCCTGGGATTGGGCCTAATGTTCTAAATTCCCCAGCCAAAGGAAATATGCCCAATGTCCTTTCTGTCAAAAAAACAAGATTGAGGGGATTTTCAAGAGATCACAGTCATTCTTCTCAATGTCAGAGAACACAGGTCCAATTCACTTAGCCTTTAATCATTGGATAACCAACAGATGGGAGAGAGAAGAATAGAAAAAAATTACTGAGTCCAATTTATATGCATAGCCATGATCTTATGTATCTTAAAAAATGGTGCCATGCTTTAAAACAGATTCTCACGCAATCTTCAAAACTGCTAGTTCTCACAACCAAATATTAAAAATACACTAGACAAAATTACATCACATGACACATTATTTTCAGAAGACATTTGTAAGAAGTAGCCAATTTGATCTAGTAATATAGAATATCAGTTTTTCTCTGCCATAATGAAAGCGAGAATTTTGTGATTGCACAATCTCAATGCTGAAATGGGGGAGACACAAAACTCCAGCACTGTTTTTTTTTTCAGTCGTTTGGAAACCTTCTGTCTCGTGACAATTGACCACAATAATGCTGCAGTAAACTGTGCTACACACCACTTGGTATAGCTCGCAAGTCCCACTACCCCAAAATTTGCTGCAGAGAAAGACAGGTGGCTGAGATGGTGCATGATACGCTGGCCTTTGTTTCCTCTGGGATCTCTTCTGAGTTAGCTCAGCTTTCCAGTTCTTGCCTCTAAACCACTTTTCTATAGGTCGTGGACATGCTCAGCATGGCTGCAGATGCTCAGAGGCTTTGCACATGCTGCTCTGTGCACAGAAACATTGATTTCTGGTTCGGTATACAAGAAAAAAATTACAAGGGAATGTAGGTCACAACCATCAACAGCTGCATCCCATTTATTTGCGTCCAGCACTTCCATATCTTGCTCACTGGTGTTGCTGCAGCAGAGATACAGACAACCTGGAGAATTTGAGCCAGTGGCCAGTTCACCTTAACCAGAGGTCTTTGGGGACATATGGCTGTCACTCATTCCATGAACAAAACCAACCCAGTACAGACACCGTAGGTTTGAGCAATGAATATATGCTGACTGAACTTGCATACTACAGACGCTCTGATTTAGTGATCTTGCCCTGCCAAGAAACATTAATAAATCTTGCACTGTGAAGGTGGAAAGCATTTGGCTTTCTTTCCCACTTCACTGATCTTATCTAGGTCTCACCACTGTAGAACAGAGTGCTGAGTTAGCAGGCTTGGTAGACTCCGTCTGGCTTCTGCTGTGCCAGAGTGGAAAGTTGAGGCCCAAATTCTCATTCCTTCCAAAGCAGTTCCCCATTGATTATGAACATACACCTACCTGTTTCTGAAAGAAATCTAGTGCTTTAAAAAGTTAACCACTATACATGAACAGGAACGGTTTGGAGGAATATGGGCCAGGAACATGTCTTTAACACAACCAAATTTAAGCATTTACCTTATTATTTTGGCAGTTTCCATGAGTCAACTTTCTAGAAATTTGTGATTTAACAGAATCAGAAAATTAACATGTATGCAAAAGGGTGTGTTCAAATTTTGTTAAAGTTTAAAAATTGAATAGTTTAGTTTGGCATTTTAGGCATGGACTGGTTGGACCAAAGGGTCTGTTTCCATGCTGTATGACTGACTGCTTATTCTAGGTATTCATTGCTCTGAATCTGTTCAGACTAGGTATTCCAAGGTTCCTATAGAAATCTGGCCAACTTCACACAGAATACTAATAAATATTCATACCTCTGTTAGGCCTGCTATGGCAAAGATATTTTACTCAAGGAAGGTAGATTAAACTAATCAATGGATGCACTGGGGAGGTGCTGGTGATTGAAGCACAGGAAGAATTTAAGGTTTTAATTTTGTTTCCACTGAGCAACAATCCAAAATCCAACATGCAAACAAGTGTTAATCACAAGATCAGCACAGACTGTAACATCTTCTCCTCACTTGCAAAGAAAACTTATCCATTGTATTTCAACAAAACAGGTATAAATTAGAAATTTAACTCAACTATCAGCTTGTGACACACTACCTCATGGACTAATACTCACTTAGATGTTTAAAAAGGACAAAAAGCTGCTCGTGGCCAAACACTACTTGTATTGTGTACACCTTCAATTCCACAAGGAATGCTAACAGCACCAGAACGTCAAAACAAAGGCCCTTGAAATTATCAAAGAACTTTAGACTCTCACACTTACATGCCCCTCAGCAAAGGTTTAATTCATGTGCACATTTGCCTGAAAATGGAGTACATTCAATTTTTAAACTTTAACAAAATTTGAACACACCCTTTTGCATACATGTTCATTTTCTGATTCTGTTAAATCACAAATTTCTAGAAAGTTGACTCATGGAAACTGCCAAAATAATAAGGTAAATGCTTAAATTTGGTTGTGTTAAAGACAGTTTATGTTCAAGTTTCACAGATTAGAGCCACAATGACTACTGAAGTCAAATTTGGCTGTTCCACCTATCAGTCTGCAAAATAATCATACTGAAAACCAATTTCAACTTTTGTTTTACAACTATCATCACTGGTTAACTGAAAAAGCTAATGGGGGACATATTTACTATTGCATCTCTCCACATTTAAACAATTACTGTATTCTCCCTTCTTCGGTAGTTGAGTTTTTTTAAACAGAAAACAAGTGTTACAATCATGAGTAGCAAGCTAAAAGTTCCAAAGTGGTACAGAACAGAAGGAGACTATTTGTTGAGTTTATTTAAGCCTCCCAGAAAAACAAATTATAATCACCAACCTAACAGCAAAGTTTTCTTGGGCACCAAACCTCTTATCCCCAATGACTGTGCTTACTGATAAAACTTTTATCAGGATCAAAAACCAAAATGGAGGGAGCAGTGAAGAGGAAATCCAGTGAACATCAGACAATACATTTAAAAAAAAAATGAAGTTTATATATTAAACCACTTAAATCAATAGAAACTCAAAAAAAGGAATTGCCAACATTCCTTGCACTCTGAAACAACCAGACATTTTTTGTGCCACTTACCCTAACTCAGAGCATAAATGTTACTGTATTAAATTAGCATTGGTGTTGTGAACCAACATATTTGAAGATCTCAAATTTGTGTGTCTATCAGTCTGTCATGAATTTCATGCACATCCTACTCAACAAATTAGGATACTAACTGTAAAGGAAGAGGGCCTGCACCCTGTTTCTAGTACAAATAGAGAGGATGCAACAGCAATAACCTTACACATTGGCATGATATTTCCCAATGCCAAAGTAATTTCCTGTACTATGATGCAGTAGTGACTTTAAAGTGATTAAATGATTGACAATTGAGTACTGACATAGATAATTTGATCATCAAGTGAGGCAGTCACGTTCAGTGCCTGGAAAGGAACATTAAAACTTGCAGTTTTCTGTTAAGTAGCCATGCAAAACAGATTAGGCGAAAGTGAGGACTGCAGATGCTGGAGATCAGAGTCAAGATTATAGTGGTGCTGGAAGAGCACCACAGGTCAGGCAGCATCCAAGGAGCAGGAAAATCAGTCATCAGTTGGACTTGGATATTACTTCTTCAGAATGGACACTAAAACGTTAACACTGCTTTTCTCTGCAAAGATGCTGCCCCATCTATTGAGTTGCTCTAGCACTTTGTTTTTAACCGGGATTTTGCCCGAAACGTTGATTTTCCTGCTCCTTGGATGCTGCCTGACCTGTGGTGCTCTTCCAGCACCACTATAATCTTGACTCTGATCTCCAGCATCTGCAGTCCTCACTTTCGCCTAATCTGTTTTGCATCTTTGCAGAGAAAAGCAGTGTTAACGTTTTAGTGTCCATTCTGAAGAAGTAATATCCAAGTCCAACTGCTTTCCTCTGCAAAGATGCTGCCAGAAACTACTGAGTTTGTCCAGCACTTAGCTGTTATTTCATACTTTCAGCATCTGTTGTATTTTACTTTGACTTAAATAACATTCCAGGTTTTTCATTTTGAAGTGGTGCTGGCAGTGCATTTGCATGGAGTGGAGTGCCACTATTTTGCTGACCGTTTCTGTCTGAATTCATACAGGTTCAAGTTTTACCTCCAGACATAGGCTGAACATACATTTTGGGCTCGACAGAACTTACATTATAAGAAAAGGGACTTTTGAATAAATAACACCAGGTAACAAACTTGGAATTCATCCACAAAAGTAAATTCCATGGACATTTCTCCAGGTTCTATCCTTGAATCCCTTCTCTTTGGTCCATTTAAAATTATTGCTGAAAGTGACTTGCCATGCTAAATTATTGAACAAGTTCAGCACCTTGTGAAAAATCATTACCATCCTTTTTTATGTGAACCTTCTTAGCATTGCCATTATATTTGTAATTATTAAAATTATCTAGTTACATGCATGGCAACACAACCACAAATACTCATGGATTGTCATGCACCAACTCAACCAATGGTGCTACTAATTTATTTACTTCTGCAGAGACCTCCAAGGTCCATGGGCATAACAGTTTCTGGAACCGGAAGCCAATGCTGTGAAAGGTGAACACCATATGTATTGTCTCCTGCCAGACTTGAAAAGACAGTAACTGGAATGGGTGGTAGTGGTGGGGGTGGGAGGAGAGGAGAGAAAAACATATGATAAGCTAAAAGAAAGGGAAAGAATGATTCACAGTTTAAAAAGTGTTGAATTCAACATTAAGTCCAGAAGGTTGTATAGTGGGTAGTCCGAAGATAAGGTGTTGTTCCTTCAGTTTGTGCTATGAATCGCAGCAGAGAGCGGCGGGAGCTGGGCGGAAGTTCAGGCGGAGCGCAAAGCCGGTCGGGAAGATAAGTGATTGCTATTAGAGTGGGTGTGTTCTAAACCCCAGGTCCTACAAAGTAGGGTCTCCCTCCCTCCATCCTCCTCTAATCTAAATTAAGAGTCCACAAACTTGCCGCAAAAAGAGGGATTAAGGAAGTTTGGATCGAAGAGTGAGGCTTCAGCTCAGGAGCCTTTGACAAGGAGGTTGAGTGAAGTGATTACGCCACAGTTGGAGAGTGAAGACATGACTGCCCAGCTGGTTCAGTGCGCTACGTGCTTGATGTGGGAGGTCAACGACTCTGGTGTGTCTGGCTCGTATATGTGTGGAAAGTGTGTGCACATTCAGCTATTGACCGAGCATATTGCAGCGCTGATGAAAGAACTCGAGGACCTGAGGCTCATCTGAGAGAACGAGATCTTTCTGGCCAAGACCTTCAGCGAGGTTATTACACCAATCATGCCAGAAGAGAGCAGAAGAGAGCAGACGATGAGGAAGGCAGAGAGGAGACAGGTGCAAGAGACCCCAGGAGAAGTACCTGTCAGGAACAAGTTGAAGCTTTTGGAAACAGTAGAGACTGATGACACCGCCAGTTCGCATGGCGGCCAGGTCTGTCAATCAAAAGTTGGCGCAGAGGCAGAGCGGAAGAATAGGACATCGCACAGAACTGTGGTAATAGGGGACTCCATCGTGAGAGGAACTGACCGGGGTTTTTGTGGCAGGAGATGGGATTTAAGGATGCTGTGTTGCCTTCCTGGTGCCAGGGTGAAAGACATTGTGGACAGAGTGCAGGAAATCCTCAAGGACGAGGGTGAAGAGCCAGAGGTGGTGGTACATGTCGGCACAAATGATGTCGGGAAGAAGAGGAGGAATATACTATAGCGGGACTTCGGAGAACTAGGAAGAAGGCTGAAAAGCAGGACGTCCAAGGTGGTTATCTCCGGTTTGCTTCCAGTTCCTCGGGCTGGTATGGCCAGAAACAGGGAGATAATGGACTTGAACGTGTGGTTGGGGAACTGGTGCAGGAAGCAAGGATTTAAGTTCTTGGATCACTGGGGTATATTTTGTGGTAAACAAAAATTCTACAAGAGAGACGGTTTGCACCTTAATAGGTTAGGGACCAGCATTCGGGCAGGCAGGTTTTCTACTGCAACACCGCTACATTTAAACTAAGTAGCGGGGGGGGAGGGGACAAACTGGATGTTTAAAAAGGAAATTGAAGGGAAAGTTAGAACAAGAGAAGTCAAGAAAGACAACTGTATCAACAAAGCAGAAAACTCAGAAAGGGATCATGCTGTAAGGTTGAGTGAAATAAGGGTTGATGGGAAGGGTGAGAGCAG
>NC_057731.1:47044033-47062183 GCF_004010195.1 Chiloscyllium plagiosum | reverse complement strand
TATAAGATTATTAAAGGATTGGACACTCTGGAGGCAGGAAACATGTTACCCCTGATGGGTGAGTGCCGAACCAGAGGACACAGCTTAAAAATACGGGGTAGACCATTTAGGACAGAGATGAGGAGAAACCTCTTCACCCAGAGAGTGGTGGCTGTGTGGAATGCTCTGCCCCAGAGGGCAGTGGAGGCCCTGTCTCTGGATTCATTTAAGAAAGAGTTGGATAGAGCTCTCAAAGATAGTGGAATCAAGGGTTATGGAGATAAGGCAGGAACAGGATACTGATTGAGGATGATCTGCCATGATCATATTGAATGGTGGTGCAGGCTCAAAGGGCAGAATGGCCTACTCCTGCACCTATTGTCTATTGAATCACTAGAACACCGCAGCATACAAAGGACAGACATGTCGGCATGCAAGCAGGACGCGGTGTTAAAGTGACCAGCTACGGGAAGGTCAGGGTCTTGCTCAGGCAAAGACAGGTGGTATTCGGCAAAGCAGTCAGCCAATTTGCATTTGGTTTCTCCAGTGTAGCGTTGGCCACATTGGCAGCAAATATAATATACAGGATTGGAGGGGGTATGCTTCACTTGTAAAGAACGTTACGGCTGTTGGATGGTGAAGAGGGAGGTGGTGGAGGGGCAGATGGCGCACCTTCTGCAGTCACATGGGAGTCTGGTAGTTTAACAAGCTAAACTTTTACACAGAGGTTATGGAGCTTTGTTTGAGCTTTAGTACATTCATTTCTGGAAGAGAAACTATATTTGGTTCTGACTCCAGTCAGGTCTTGCCCAAAACTGTCCTAAAAGCTTTCAGTCTCAGAGTTTAAAATTAAAAACCATCTTTGATTATTCTAAACCAAATGGCAATCTTTTAATGTTTACCCCACAATATAAACATTCTCAATCATGCTCCAGGGGGAACACAGTCATGCCCTCACTGGCAGTGGATTAAGCCATGATGTGGAGGAGTGTGTTGGATTGGGGTGGACAAAGTTAAAATAAAAGTCACAACACCAGGTTATAGTCCAACAGGTCTATTTGGAAACACTAGCTTTCGGAGCACTGCTCCTTCATCAGGTAACTGTCCTAATGAAGGAGCAGTGCTCCAAAAGCTAGTGTTGCCAAATAGACCTGTTGGACTATAACCTGGTGTATGACTTTTAATATAGTGGATTAGGTCATGGTTCCCAAAACGGCACATTTGGCGGACTTGTGAAACATGCAGATAACAAAACTGACCCAAGCTGATGGGCCTTCAGGTTGTATTCTCAGCAACATGCTGTACAGCTGTGAAACAGACAACATGCAGTTACCATAAAAAGATCAATTTCTTCAGCTGTTACCCAAGGTACATTATGGGTATAGCCTGGTTGAACAAGTCACAAATGCAGCAGTCCTATCAAAGGCAGAGGTCTCAAGTGGCATGAGTATAAGAGGTGACATTGGAGGATCAGACATGTCGGCTTGCATACACAAGTATTAAGAGGTTGGCCATTCAGACTGGATCTGCTCGAGTTCCAAATTCCATATTCCCATCTATCCCCAATTACTTTGGATTCCACTGTTTAATTGGAAGAATTGAACTGAAAATGTGTTGCTGGAAAAGCGCAGCAGGTCAGGCAGCATCCAGGGAACAGGAGAATCGACGTTTCGGGCATAAGCCCTTTCCTCATTCCTGAAGAAGGGTTTATGCCCGAAACGTCGATTCTCCTGTTCCCTGGATGCTGCCTGACCTGCTGCGCTTTTCCAGCAACACATTTTCAGCTCTGATCTCCAGTCCTCACTTTCTCCTTGGAAGAATTGAAGCCAGTCACATACACAAAGAATCATAAAGTGAAGTAATCAGAAGAAGGTAACCAATGCCCTCTGCCTCAGATAACCAGCAGTAGAGAAAAATGTATAAGCAGAGAACCCCAAAACAGTCAGCAGCACAGAGGTGTGGAAGAGGAGAATCCGGAGACAAGCAGTCACCAGAATCTGGAGGGCTGCGAGACATGATGGAGTCAGCAGCATCAGAAAACATGCAAACAGACAGCCCCAAAGACAGCCAGCAATATCTGCAGGAACATGCGAAAGGGGCAGTCAGCTGCACCGAGGAACATGCAGGTTAACTCACTGCAGAAGTCTCAGCCTCTGACCTGCTCTTCGAGTCATAGTATTTATATACTTGGTCCAGTTTATTTTCTAGTCAACAATAATCCCAAAAAAAAAACAAATTGCTGGAAAAGCTCAGCAGGTCTGCCAGCATCTCTGAAAAGAAGTCCACTGACCCTTCCTCAAAACTCAGCATCCACAGTTCTGTTTTTATTTAGTATGTAGTCCCAAAGATATTGGTAGTGGGGGACTCTACAACGGTAATGGTACACAGAGTTATTCAAACAGAGGAAATTAAAATAAAGGAATGTACCGGTAGTAGAAAATAGTGTAGTCAGCTCTAGGCTGGAGAAAAAAACCTATTGGGTAGGGCAGGATCTGGTTGTTGTGGTCCACATGAGTATCGGTGACATGGGCAAAACGAGGATGGAGTCTCTGCTGAGGCAGTATGAGCAGCTCGGGGCTAAATTGAAAAGTGTAACCTTGCAAGTTATGATTGAAATTATTACCTGAGCTAGAAACAACTAATGTGCACCAAATAAGATGAGAGACATGTATACCTGGCTCAAAGGTTAGTGTGGGCAAAATGGGCTTTGGCTTAGTTTACATGGACATTAGCACTGAGGAAGGTGGGAGTTGCACAATTAGGAAAGCCTATACCTATGCTATTCTGAGACCTATTATCAGGCAAATCCATAACCCGGGCAGTAGAAGGACTTTAAACAAAATAGTATGGGATGGAGACAGGGAGCAGTGAAGGGGCCCAGTGAGGGAGGATATAGTCAAGAGAAACAAAGAAAGATATTACAGAGACATGATTGTAAGGTGACGGATGCTGGAACCTGAATGTTGAAGGGTCTTGATAAATCAGCATGAAAGGAAACTAGAGAAGAATGGCTAAGCAATGCTGTTCATTTAGCATTGCAGGAGTTCTTGAATACTGAAGTATTGAAGCCTAAGACTGACTTTAAATTGAAATACCAAAATGCAGTTTCAGTTTAGGTTGGGGTAATTGAAAATAGGACATCATTTGTGCCACTGTTTGTGCCACGTATCCTCAAAATTAAGTTAATAGTTATACTGTAGGATAGAAGTTAGGAAAAGATAAATGGGACATGGAAGACAAAGTAGCAGAACAATGAGCACGGGTGACTTTAATTAGCATCTGGATTGGGAGAATTAGATTGGCAAAAGTAGCCTGGAAAGAGTTGTAGATTTCAATTCTAAAATGAGCTAGTGTTTTCAGAATAATTTCTTTGAGCAGTGTATTCTACAATCAGCTGGGGAGCAGGCGATCCTGGATTCGGTAATGTGCAATAAGACAATTAGTCAATTACCTCATGATAAAGAGAGACTCTAGGTTACAGTAATAACAAATTAATAGAATTTCTTGCCCAGATTGAAAGAGATGAGTATTTCAAATCTAAAGGTAAAAATTTTAGCATGAAGGCAGAGATGGCCAAGATAAACTGGGAAGCTAGTTTACAATGGAGGACTGCAAAGTTACATTGGCAGACTGTAAGGAGATCTAGCCCTGTGAAAAAGAAAGGTTCTTTGAGAAAGATACATCAGCTATGGCTAAATAAATTAAGATATCAAATTGTAAGAAATGGTATAAATTTGCCAAGATTAATGACAGGCCATTTGGCCGATCCAGTCTGCACTGGTTCTTTGAGCATTTTGACCTAGTACTATTCTAACTTTTCCACACAAACCGTGCAGATTACATATGGTTTAAAACAAACAATATGTTCTTGAATGCCTCAACTGAACCTCACCACCATCACATATCTCCACAGTGCACCCTCAGAGCCTAACTACTCGTGTGAAAAAAAGTTTGTTCTCACCATGCATTTTCTTCTTCTTCTGCAGAATTTTAAATCTTTATGTCCTGGTTGTCAATCCTCCTGAGTGGCGAAAATTTCTCACCTATTCTGTCCAGCCCCTCTCATGATTTTGAAACCTTGACTGAATCTCCTGTTAGCATTCTGCTCTTCATGGTAAAGTCTCTAATCTATCTTCAATAACCAAGCTTTTCATTCATTGAATCATTCAGGTTCTTCAGCACTTCCTTCAAAACATTCAGATCCTTCCTAAAGTGTGATATCCACAATACTTCAGCTGGGGTTTAACCAGTGCCTAATATAGGCTCAGCATAATCCCCTTGCTCTTCTACTTTATGCCACTAACAATGAAGTTGAGAATAGTACATGGTTTATTAAAAAGACCCACAGCCAGTCTTGCCACATTTAATGAGACATGCTCATATACACACAGGTCTCCATGCTCCTGCACTCCTTTATTGTATTGTCAGACAAGTAGATGGCCTGCATTCTAAAATCTTAAAAGATACAAACAGAGATAGTAGATACATTCATTACTTTCTTCCAAAATTCACAAGATTCCAGAAAAGTCCCAGTGGTTTTAAAAATAGAAACCTTTATTCAAGGAAGATTGTTTCTAATAAAATATGAGGGATGTGAACATAGGAGGTATGGTTAGTAAGTTTGAGGACACCAAAATTAGTGGTGTAGTGGACAGCCAAGGTGGCTATCTTAGAGTACAACAGAACCTTAATCAGATGTGCTACTGGGCTGGGAAGTAGGTGATGGAGTTTAATTTAAATAAATGTGAGGTGCTGCATTTTGTAAAGGCTATTCAGAGCAGGACTTATCCACTTAATGGTAAGGTCCTGGGGAGTGTTGCTGAACAAAGACCTTGGAGTGCAGGTTTGTAGCTCCTTGAAAGATGGCATAGTGAAGGCGGCATTTGGTATACTTGACATGATTTGTCAATGCATGGAGTATAGGAGTTGGGAGTTCATGTTGTGGCTGTACAGGACATTGGTTAGGCCACTTTTAGAATATTGCGTGCAATTCTTATCTGCCCATTATACGGAGGTTGTTGTGAAACTTGAAAGGGTTCAGAAAAGATATACAAGGATGTTGCCTGGGTTGGAGGGTTTGAGCTACAGGGAGAGGCTGAATGAGACAGGGCTACTTTTTCCTGGAGCATGGCAGGCTGAGACTGTCCTTATACTGATTTATAATATCATGAGGGACATGGATAGGGTAAATCGACAGTTTTTCCCTTGGAGTGGGGTGGGGGGAGGGGAGGGGTCCAAAACTAGAATTTACTGGGTTAAGGTGAGAAGGGAAGGATTTAAAACAGGACCTAAGGCACAAATTTTTCGTGCAGGGAATAGTGCGTGTATGGAATCAGTTGCCAGAGTATGAGGAGGCTGGTATAATTACAACTTTAAAAAGCCTTGGATGGATACATGAATAGAAAAGGGTGTTTAGAAGGATCAGGACCAAATGCTGGCAAATTGGACTAGATTTATTTAGGCTATCTGGTTGGCCTGGATGAGTTGGATCAAAGGTTATTTTTCCCATGCTGTACATCTCTTTTACTCAAGGCAGGCAATGAGCAGCATCTAAAGGAGCGAGAAAGAGGAAGACTCCAAAACAGTCAGTCAGTCAATAGCACCAAGAATATGCAAAATATTTGCATGGATAATAGATTGGCTAGCTAGCAGGAAGTAGGAATAGTTGGTCTGAGATTGGCAAACTATAACTGGCGGAGGGCCAAAGCGTTCAGTGCTCTGACCTCAATCTTTTATAATCTAGAAAGAGAATTTGGACCATGAAGCCACAGGTGTGTTAGTTAAATTTCACTGTCCACCTTGGTGTCATCAGGCAGGTAAGTTGTCAAGAGTTGAAGTGTCTGCAAAGGCACATAGACATGTTAAGTGAAAGGGCAAAACTTGGCAAAGGGGGTATCATGTAGGTAAATATAAACTTGGACCTTTTGGCAGGAACAACAGAAACAGTCTACTCTTTAAACGGAAGGCTTTCGCAGAACCTGTGTCCTGGTACATGGATCACCAAATTAAACAGTAGGTGATTCAGGAGGCACTTGAATTTTTTTTCCATTCCAAGGGGAATGGAATACAAAACTAGGGAACTTTTATTGCAACTGTACAGGGCATTGATGAGAGTAGTGTGTGTAGTTCTGGTCTCTTTATTTGAAAAATGATATCATTACTTATGAAGCTCTTTAGAGAATGTTTACTCAACTAATTTGTAGGATGAAAGTGTTACGTTAAGAAAGGTTGCATATGTTTCTTGAGGGGGATGGATGAAGTGGATACCTGGAGCACATTTCCACTTTTGGGTAAGACTAAAAGTAGAGGACACAAGAATAGAGATCATTTGAGAATAGAAAAATTATTCCTTTTATTCAGATGAGGAAAACTGTTTTCTCTTGGAAGGAATCTAATGTATGGAATTCTCTTTCCAGAAAAGAGTGCAGGCTGGTTCTTTAAATTTATTCAAAACAGAGACAGATCGATTTTTTTTGACACACAAATAAGCCATGGAAAGGCAAGTAGAGTTGAAATCTTTATGTGCAAAGACACCATTTGGCCCATCAAGCCTGCACTGATCCTCTGAAGAGATCCCACCCAGACTCAGCCGCCACTCCATTCCCGTAACCCAACATTTCCCATAGCTAATCCACCTAGCCTGTACATCTTTGGACTGTGGGAGGAAACCCACGCACAGAAAGGACATGGAAGCTGCAAATAGACACAGTCACTCAAGGCAGGAAATGAACCCAGATCCTTGGTGCTGAGGCAGCACCCCTAACTATTGTTATTTTCATAGAGTAAGGCCATGCCAAAGTATCCAAAACATTCTCCACCAAAAGCAAACTGAAATATTGCGTTGAGACTTCAAACAAACCCTTCATACACACAAATCTTACCTTCTCTTGCCATTTTCCTACCTTCACTTTTAAGCCACTAATGTTTAAAGAGGACATTAAATTTTGTTTCACACATTCCCCACCTCCCCTTCCCCAACAACCCTGTTCCCCAATCATCCTTAAATCAAATTCAGTTAACACCTACCACAAATTTCATGTCCTATCCCTGACCTGGAAATGAGGTTTTTATATTAGAGAAAGCTAATCAATTTTTCCCTCCTGAAACATTGATTTTCAACTCAGACCAGTCTTATGGCATCCTCCACTGTGCAACCAAACAGTTGACCTATTTCATTCAAACGTACTTTGTGGTGGTGGTAGGGCTGAACACGTTTAGGGATGAAAATGAATTCAGGAATTACCCTACAGTGGCATGGCATGACTCAGTGGCATCATCAATTCTTAAGTATACATTGGGTACTGAAAGCATTTTAATTAGAATATATTTTTACAGTATCTGCACATCAAATCAAAGACTGGGAAGGTTTATTTAGAATCTCTCAAAACCAGTTTAGCAAGATCTTTAAACTATTCATTTTATAGTTCATGATATGTAGATATAAAAAAAAACAAGATATTTACCAGATAGTACAATAATCTAATTCAGTTTGATTACGTTAGTTATACTGGTGCCATTTTTATATTTCAAAAGAGTAAAATCTTAGACAAGTTCATGAAATTAGACAAAGCATGTGACACAGATTTGTCACAATGACACGGCAACTATTCATAGCAAGATTCTCCACGAAGAGGTTCAACTTACAATCAATGCATTAACATTCTTCCACACAAAGACCATATTCAAGTGAGAAACTTGCTGCACCGACTGCATACATTTAAAGTAAATCAGTCTTTCAATAAGGATGAAAATTAATGCATCAGTTCCATGTTTCACTAGTCAAAAAGCGTGACAATCTTTGACATAGCATTTCTTACAAATTTTGCTTTAAACCACATTTTTTGTATTATCACAGAATTCCTACAGTACGGAAAGAGGACATTCGGCCCATTGAATCTGTACCCACTCAAGAGCATCCCACCTAGACCCAGTCCACCACATAATCGATGTAACCATGCATTTACCATGGCTAACTAAATCAACCCGCACATCCCTGGACACTACAGGTCAATTTACCATGGCCAATCTATACAAACTGCACAAGCTTTGAACTGTGGGAGGAAACCGAAGCACTCAGAGGAAAGCAGACACAGAATGTGCAAACTCCACACAGACATTCACCCAAGGCTGAAATCGAACCCAGGTCCCTGGCACTGAGAGGCAGCAGTGCTAACCACTGAGCCACCCTCACTAGTTACTCCAAAATAGTTTTTATAAAATTAACAAGGCATTAATAGAAAAGTAATTCTTCATCATATCCATCGCATGAAGAGATAATTTAAACTTTAATAAGAGGCAGTCTTATTAAGAGTGGAGTAAACATTACAGATTTAGAGCACACAAACTATAAAACCATAAAAGAATTGTCAGGCCATAGCTTTCAAAATTTACCATGCCTTTGGAGGTCAAGATGAATCCAGCAACATTAGGTCGCAATGATTACAAGAACAGCTTTGCTAGTGCATATGCTTGGCAATATTATGTTTAAGTGAAATAATCCAGTCCCTTGATTTGGACGCATGGGAAGTGACAACGTTTAGCCTGACTGCAGTTAGGTACACTGAACCTCATGTTTGTCATCAGACCCTTGGCAATCTATAATGCAAGATGCTAATCAATCCCAGAGGACAGACAATCATTTCTATTTATATAGTACCTTTAATGGAATAAAATGTTTTAAAAACCCAATATGATTCATTTAAATGCATTAAGTAAAATCTGACACCAAACTACCTAAGCTGATATTTAGCTAGATAATGAAAAATGTGATTGAATGCAGTTGAAGGAGCACCTTAAAAAGAAAGGAAGAGAAAGCACCAGAGGTGGAGTAATTCAGAGAGGGGATTCAACTGTTTAGGGCCATGTTACTGAAAGCACATCCACCAAATAGTAGAATGATCAAAATCAGTTTTACAAAACAGGTCCGAGACAAACAAGCATACAGTTCCAAAGGGTGGTGGGGTGGAAGAGATAACAGTTTTTGAGGTCTGATGTTGTGGAAGAATTTGTAAAGAAGAATGAGAATTTCAAAGTCAAGACATTACCTACATGGAGTAAATATTGTGCATGTTGAAGAATTAACAACATCTGGTTAAAGTGAGGAAATGGGAGACTTTTGGATGACCTCAAGTTTACGGAAAGTAGAATGACACAGGTTGACCAGGACTGCATTTGTGTAGTCAAACTTCAAATTTAACACATCTGATTGAGGGCTTCAATATCAGGTGAGCAAGGCAGAGTTGGAGTTGGGTGATAATACAAATGCAAATAAACAGTCTGAATAATGTCACAGATTTGTGGCTGACACCAAGGTTGTGAACAATCTTGTTCAGCTTCAAAGTTGCCAAGGAGAGAACTGCAGGCAATAGCTCAAGAACAAAGTTTGTAACAGAGACCAAACCTAATGGTTTCAGTTTTCCGAAAATTTAATTGGAGAAAATTTAGGTTTTGCCAGAACTGGTGTTAGATAAGCCATCTGACAGATCAGCAACAATGAAGGAGCCAGAGATGATGGTACAGTATAACCTGGTTGCAGTTGGACTAAACCTGAACGGTAAAGTGGGGCTTTTCAATCATGTTGCTGAGGGACACCTTGATGATGAGAAATAAGAGGGAACTCAAGGACAGAACCTAGGGGGAGCATTCATGTGTAATACTGAAGGAGCAAAGGAGAGGCAATTGAGTGTGATATGTAATTGCAGACCCACTCACCTCGACAACAGAGGAGCACTGGAGGCAGCTGATGTCATCAACTCTGCCAAAGGATTCAGACAGATCAAGAAGGATGAGGAGGAACAGCTTATCAATGTCAAAGCAATGTAGAATGTGGAAAATGACAGTTCTTGAGTGACAAAGATGTCCTCAAGCAGGAGGCAATTGATTGGCAAAATGACCAGAGATTTCTGCAACTGGGGGACATGTACATTACCAGCTGTATCAAAAACACTCCAAAGAAAAGCTAATTTCAGTCTTGACCATTTTTAATGGATTTAATTCAAGACATGGATTTCTAGCAAACTATTTGCTACAGGCAGAAACAAATTTGTCATTTAGCTTCCTTGACCCTAAAATATCAACTTCGATGTATTCTCTCAGTTTTGCTTCTAGCAGTCTTTTCAGTGAACTGAGAGCCCTTGCCTCATCAATATTTCCGGAGTGGCAGATTGCCAATTCTTAATCAGGCCAACCAATCAGCACTCTGCTCTCAGTGTAAATGTTGATTTTCCCCTTAAATTAGCATTCCTGCAAAATGTCCTTGTGATTGCAAAATCAAGTGCTTCAAAATGCCCATTTTTAAAATGTGTTTGTGGTTAAGACAGAGAGAGACAGACAGAGAGAGACAGACAGAGAGAGACAGACAGAGAGAGACAGACAGAGAGACAGACAGACAGACAGAGAGACAGACAGACAGACAGACAGAGAGATTAATTTTAAGGAATGTCATGAGGTATGAAACATGGAGAGGTAAGGGGAAGGTACTGCAATGTTTCTGGTCCAACCAACTAAAGGTGTAGCAATCATTAAAATTAGAGATGAAAACAATAGCAGAATTGGAGGTAATCATATTTGGGGTTTGTGGGTCGGAACAGATCGCAGAGCTTAAGAATATAAGGTTTTATGGGGTTCTTAAAGCTCCATGAAAAACATGCAAGTAGCCCACAATTAGAATCAAACGTGCCACAGCACTGTTGCTTTGGGATCAATATGTATCCCTCTCTTGACATTACGAACAAATAACCTGGTTATTAACATTAGTGAAACTTCATTATATACAAATTATCTACTGTCTCTTCTACATTTTAATGTCAGAAGTGTCTCATGAGCTATAAAACAGACGTTCCAAGAGCTTGAAAGATTCTCAATGAAAGTTATTTCTTCCATAAAGCAAAGCTTTGACAGTCCCACTTGAACAGATTATGGTTATGGGTTTTTTGTTGCAATGGTTACAAAGGGGCAATGCACTGAAACCTAGCCTTAAAACATGTTCAATGTTTCAAGTACACAGTTCAGAGTCCATAATGGGTTACTCCTATTTAATTGCCAAATTTCCATAATCTGATGGCCACATGAGAAGAAAGACAGGCTTGCGATATATTTGAAGACCTACTTAGAGTCATACAGATGTACAGCACAGAAACAGGCCCTTCGGTCCAACTCGTCCATGCCAAACAGATATCCCCAACATAATTTAGTTCCACTTGCCAGGCCCATTTCCCTCTAAATCCTTCCTATTCAAATACCCATACGGATGCCTTTTAAGTGTTGCAATTGTACTAGCCACCTCCACTTCCTCTGGCAGCTCATTCCATACACATACCATCCTCTGCATGAAAAAGCTGCCCCTTAGGTCTCTTTTATATCTTTCCCTTCTCACCCTATACTTTGGCCCTCGAGTTCTGGACTCCCCCACCCCAGGGAAAAGACCTTGTCTGTTTACCCTATCCATGCCCCTCATGATTTTATAATCCTCCAAGGTCACCCCTCAGCCTCCGACGCTCCAGGGAAAACAGCCCCAGCCTATTCAACCTCTCCCAATAGCTCAAATCCTCCAACCCTGGCAACATCCTTGTAAATCCTTACTGAACCCTTTCAAGTTTCACAACAGCTTTCTGATAGGAAGGAGACCAAAATTGAACGCAATATTCCAAAAGTGGCCTAACCAATGTCCGGTAGAGCCGCAACATGACCTCCAGATATTCTGTAAATGAGAGAATTACAGAATAAGAACCTGTTATCGGAAACATCAATCAAAATTAAAATTTAAGTGGCTATCATTTACAGAATTATAACTTACTAATTATTCTTAACCAACTATTTGAAATCAAATCTGTGAAATTATTGTTAAGCTCCGCATACATTTAAGCAAATTGCATTACTCGCTCAACTAAATTAAAGAACTGTAGATGCTGGAGTTCAGAAACAAAAACTAAGTGGAGAAACTTAGCAAATCTGGTGCATTATTGGAGAGAAAAACATTTAACGTCTCAAGTACACTGACCCTTCTTCAGAACTGAAGTGCAGGTAAACCTGAAAGGTGTATCACAGGCCCAGAATAGTGAGACGGGAAGAAGCAAATAGGCAAATGTTGTGCCTTCTGCAAGATGCCTTCGAGGCTTGTAGTGCTGGCAGTGGAGAAGTGACCAGGGTGACCCAAAAGAAATGGTCCCTGTGGAATGCTGACAAGGAGGGATGGGGAATGTGTCTGCAGATGGCATCTCGCTGCATAAGTTTCCTTTTCTGCCACTTCCAGCGGATCATAATCAGAAGCATTTTCCAATGAAATCCAACCTTTTGAAATAGGTGGGTTTGACACTTTTAAAAACACCAGTTTGGAAAACTTAGATGAAAAAGCGCTGGATGCATTGAGGTCAGCAGTAACTTTCCTCCTCAGCTTCTGCTCTTAGTTCAGCTAACTTTGAAGCAAACATTCAAAATGAGCTCTTATCCTTTAATACAATAGAGTTCAGATACATTAGGCTAAAGAGGTCAGTAAAGCACAGATTCACACTGCTAATTTTTATTCAGAGACCCTCTGGGTTTTGACAGAGGCACTAGAATTCACTTGAAGTCCCTCCCTATCTGGATTGTTTTATGATCTAAATTCTCACAAGAATGTCACAACAGCAGAAGATAGTTAGCATCCATGGAAACACAAGTCAAAGTCAAGAATGGAGTAAACTGAATTGTTAATGTAAAATCTAGTCTAAAAAGCAGCATCCAATAGGCTTGTGTTTTCTAATCAACTGAATACAAAAGGTCCAAGCAACACAGCAAATTCAAGGATGCTTACAACTATTAACATCATGACAGAGGCCAAGAAATTCCAAGTGTCTGGATTGAGAATACATTTTTTGGAGCTTGCTTCCAAAGTAATTATGTTGCTCTATCACAATAGTGTTATACACTTTCCATATGCATAATACATATTTAATTCAGAGATCCAGATAATGCTGTGGGGACCCAGGTTCAAATCCCGCCATGGCAGATGGTGGAATTTGAATTCAATAAATATCTGGAATTAAGTATCTAATAATGACCATGAATCCATTGTCAGAAAAACCCATCTGGATCACTAATGTCCTTTAGGGGAGGAAACTGCCATCCTTACCTATTCTGGCCTACACATGACTCCTGACCCACAGCAATGTGGCTGATCCTTAACTGCTCTTTGTGCAGTTAGGGATGAGTAATAAATGCTGCCTAGTCAGCGACAGCCTTATCCTGTGAATGAATAATGGAAAAAAATTTTGATTTGTGCGTGGATGACATCATGCTCAAGTCATGACAATTATTGTGTTAAGCATGGTAAAGCATTCCGGAAAGTATGTTATGATTTTATAACAGATTAAAAAGTTCTGAACTCTGCTTCAGTAATACATATCCAAGAGACATTTCAAAACAATATCTACAATCAATATGACTGGTATCTTCCCTCACCAGCTATTCAATACCAACCATCTTTACTCATGGAAGTTTACAATTTAGTTTTCATGTAAGAATTAGGATCTGAACGAGGCTCATTCAGCCTTTCAAACTTGCTCCACCATTCAACATGATCACAGTTCACCTCTCAACTTCAACTCTGTGCGACATCCCAATGTCTCTCAATTTCTGAATACAGTAAACAGTTCTGAATATAGTCAAAGACTTGCAATCCTCCAGGAAAAGTGATTTCTCTTAAGTACTAAATGGCCAGTCCCTGATACTTATTAAGGATATAGCCCATAAATTTGGTTCAGACTTGGTAAAATGAACTACGCAATTGTCGTTGCCAAACAAAAGAGTCTTCCATCGCGTCTGGTTGAGATTTGAAGGAGATTAAGTGAAATGCTAACATCTAATCCACTGCACCATGCCTCCCAAACTGCATTACAAAAACAAAGGCTCAAAATACTATCTTATATTCATACTGTTAAGCGATGCTTGTACTGGCGGCTTAATCTACTGCTAGCTGTGCAATACATGTAATAATCACCCAATTAATTTCACTGCCAAATAATGCTTTAACAGCTGATTGACTGGACTAAAGGATGGTCGATAAACTATTTCCATCACAGCACATTAAAAACTCATTTCAGTGGCCAGGGATCATGGGTTATTTTCTTCAGCTTTGTAATAGAATCATTTGGATAAAGCTAGACAGATGAGATAATAAGACAAAGCCTTGCCAGAAAGTGAAATGTCAGCTGCAAAGCTGCAAGTTGCTGTGGTTAACAAATTATGTTGTCCTTTTTAAACCTAATTGAATAGAGGAGCCCAACAACTTTTGGGATGTAGCTGCTGTTTGATGTCCAAGTTGTTTGGCACATGAGGCAAAAGAAAGAACTTGCTTGTAGAACTGCATCTTTCACGAATCAGGCTTTTCTGCAGCATTTCACAGATCATGATGAATGAATTTTCAAGTAATGACAATGTAGGCATATGTTCACAGTCAAGTTCAACAAACTGCAGGTCAACCAACCATTCTGTAATTTAGTATTTCATCCCAGGTCAGGATTGTGTTTGTTCCTGATGTTTTCTACCTCAGCAGATTTTGTTCTTGTGCAGGTCCATGGTGAGAGTTTGGGGCTGTCCTGTGTGTATCTATAGATAACAGCACCTGAATCTTGACAAATTGCATAGCTGATGCTTCCCATCTCGCCCAACCAGCCCTCCGATTCTCAAGACCCCGCAGTATTCTCCATGGCAAAAAAAGTGTCCCTTATATTTTTCGGAGTTGGTCACCTCAGTGAATAAGACAAATGGGCAGCTAATCTGCTTAGGTGTGTTGGTTAAAGATTACTATTAGCCTAGACATTAAAATGTTCTTGCTCCTCTTCAGGAGAGGTTAAATCCATTTGAGTAGGCAGACAAAGTCTCTGTTCAATTGCTTACCTGAAAACTTGACATTCAATTTCTAAAGAGGACCAGGGGAAAGACAGTTGTGCAGTGGCATTGTCATCTTTCTGGTGGATAAGTCTATTCCATTAAGAAAATAAGGACCTGTTTGGTAGCTATAGCTTAAAATGTACATGCCCTTGAAAATGGGAACACAAAGTTAGACTTCTAAAGAATATTATGATGCTTTATAGTATTCAAGTCATAAATAAAGACAAGGACCATTGGATGTACAACAATAGCATCATGTATAAAAACAAAAACAAAGGCCTCCAGTAATTCAGCAGCTCTTGCTGCATCTGTAGAGAGAAACAGAGTTAATGTTTCGAGTCCAGTGGCCCTTCATTAGAACTGAAAATAGCTGGGAAAAGGTGGTATTTATGACAAAGAAGAGGCAGGTGTGCAATGATTGTTGATGAATAGAGTACATAGAGAATGTAGGGACAGGAATAGAGAGACAGACAAAAGTTAGATAATTAAGAGATTGCTGATGATAAGCTGAGAGATAAATGCTGGGTCAAGTTCCAATACGAAGAGTAAATAGTTGAAAATGAGTTAGCTGCATTGGGAGAAACCCATACAAAGTAGGATATGGGGTGCAGGGGGTAGGTAATGAAGATGGAGGAGGGTGCTCATGTTCTGAAACTGATAAATTCAATTGAGTCCTGACAGCTGTAAGATACCCAGGTAGATGATGACGTATTGTTCCTCTGCCTTGTGTTGATCCCTGCTGGAGCATTGCCACAGGCCTGAGATAGAAATATGTTAGCGTGGGACCACAGTGGTATGTTGAACTGGTAGGTGAATGAAAACTGGGAGTGGGGGTGTTCAACAAAGAGGCCACCCAGTTTCCGTTTCATCTCCCTAGTGTACAGTAGACCACATTGAGCATTTTCACTTGTCATTAGCCATCCATCTCACCCAGCATCTCTCTTGGCTTATCAGCATCACCTATGATTTCTAAGCTTTACTCTCATCTCTCTGGGCAATGCCTCAATGTACATTACTCACTACCTGCCTCCCCACATCAACTAAAGAACCACCCTTTGCCAGGTATTTTCAGTTCTATTGAAGGGTCACTGGACTTGAAACATTAACCCTTTTTTTCTCTCAATAGATCTTGCCAGATCAGAGTTTCTCCAGCACTTGTTGTTTCAAAATTCCAGCACCTCTAATTTTGTTTTTATACATAAAAACAAACTTCACCTGTATAGTTAAATAGTTAGGGACAATAAGAGGCAATTCATCTCATTTGGTCTGTGCAATCATTAAGAGTAATTCAATAAATACCACACCTTCCCACTAGCTTGCAATTTATCCTCCACTCCAAAAAAATAAATAAATAAACACTTTATTCCATTCACTTTTGGAGGCTAGTAATGACTCAATACCCACCTTCCTATTAGAAATTTCAAACCAATGCCTTAAAGAAGCTTTTTCTCCTTTTGCCCCTGGTTATAGTGTCATAGAGTTGTACAGCATGGAAACAGACCCTTCAGTCCAACCCGTCCATGCCGACCAGATATCCCAACCCAATCTAGTCCCACCTGCCAGCACCCGGCCCATATCCCTCCAAACCCTTCCTATTCATATACCCATCCAAATGCTTCTTAAATGTTACAATTGTACCAGCGTCCACCACATCCTCTGGCATACACGTACCACCCTCTAAGGTCTCTTTTATATCTTTCCCCCCTCACCCTAAACCTATGCCCTCTAGTTCTGGATTCCCCAACCCCAGGGAAAGGACTTAGTCTATTTATCCTATCCATGGCCCTCAATTTTGTAAACATCTATAAGGTCACCCCTCAGCCTCCGGCGCTCCAGGGAAAACAGCCCCAGCCTGTTCAGCCTCTCACTATACCTCAAATCTTCCAACACTGGCAACATCCTTATAAATCGTTTCTGAACCCTTTCAAATTTCACATCATCTTTCAGATAGGAAGGAGGCCAGAATTGCACGCAATATTCCAAAGTGGCCTAACCAACGTCCTGTATAGCCGCAACATGACCTCAACTCCTGTCCTCAATACTCTGAGCAATAAAGGAAAGCATACCAAACACCGCCTTCACTATCCTATCTACCTGCGACTCCACTTTCAAGGAGCTACGAACCTGCACTCCAAGGTCTCTTTGTTCAGCAACACTCCCTAGGACCTTACCATTAAGTGTATAAGACCTGCTGAAATTTGCTTTCCCAAAATGCAGCACCTAGCATTTATATGAATTAAACTCATCTGCCACTTCTCAGCCCATTGGCCCATCTGGTCAAGATCCTGTTGTAATCTGAGGTAACCCTCTTCGCTGTCCACTACACCTCCAATTTTGGTGTCACCTGTAAACTTACTAACTTACCTCTTATGTTTGCATCCAAATCATTTATGTAAATGACAAAAAATAGAGGGCTCCGCACCGATCCTTGTGGCACTCCACTGGTCACAGGCCTCCAGTCTGAAAAATAACCCTCCACCACCACCCTCTGTCTTCTACCTTTGAGTCAATTCTGTATCCAAATAGCTAGTTCTCCCTTTATTCCATGAGATCAAACCTTGCTAATCAGTCTCCCATGGGGAACCTTGTCGAAAGCCTTACTGAAGTCCATATCGATCACATCTACTGCGCTGCCCTCAATCTTTTTTGTTACTTCTTCAAAAAACTCAATCAAGTTTGAGAGACATGATTTCCCATGCTGAAAATGTGTTGCTGGAAAAGCGCAGGTCAGGCAGCATCCAAGGAGCAGGAGAATCAACATTTCAGGCATGAGCCCTTCTTCCTGAAGATGGGGTCATGCCAGAAATGTCGATTCTCTGCTCCTTGGACGCTGCCTGACCTGCTGCGCTTTTCCAGCAACATATTTTCAGCTATGATCTCCAGCAACTGCAGTCTTCACTTTCTCCTAGATTTCCCATGCACAAAGCCATATTGACTATCCATAATCAGTCCTTGCCTTTCCAAATGCATGTACATGCTGTCCCTCAGGATTCCTTCAACAACTTGCCCAACACGGAGGTCAGGCTCACTGGTCTATAGTTCCCTGACTTGTCTTTACCGCCCTTCTTAAACAGTGGCACCACGTTTGCCAACCTCCAGTCTTCCGGCACCTCACCTGTGACTATCAACAATACAAATATCTCAGCAAGAGGCCCAGCAATCACTTCTCTAGCTTCCCACAAAGTTCTCAGGTACACCTGATCAGGTCCTGGGAATTTATCCACCTTTACCCATTTCAAGTCATCCAGCACTTCCTCCTCTGTAATCTGGACATTTTGCAAGATGTCACCATCTATTTCCCTA
>NC_057731.1:46909046-47042517 GCF_004010195.1 Chiloscyllium plagiosum | reverse complement strand
GATCTCTTTCCTCACTATCTCCCTGGGTCCCACCGCCCCCCACCTTACTAGTTTAAATCCTCCCAAGCAGTTCTAGCAAATTTCCCTGCCAATTTAGGTGCAATCCATCCTTCTTGTACAGGTCACTTCTATCCCAAAAGAGATTCCAATGATCCAAAAATGTGAATCCTCCTCCCATATACCGGCTCCTCAGCCATACATTCATCTGCTCTATCCTCCTATTCCTGCCCTCACTAGCTCGTAGCACTGGGAGTAATCCAGATATTACTACCCTCGAGGACCTCCTTTTTAAATTGCTGCCCAATTCTAATCTCCCTTCAGAAGCTCAACCTTTTCCCTTCCTATGTCGTTAGTTCCAATGTGGACAATGACCTCCTGCTGGCCCCTCTTCCCCGTGAGAACATTCTGCACCCTCTCTGAGACATCCTTGATCCTGGCACCAGGGAAACAACACCATTCTGCTTTTTCGCTGCTGGCCACAAACTGTTCTTTTGCAATCATTTTGAATCTCTTCTGATGATATAATAAGCAACCATTTGATTAATAGAAACAATGTCATTATTTGCCTTATCAAACTCTTCAGCATTTTAAACAATCATGCGAAGTATAGAAAGAGTAGATCACAGGAATTATTTCCTCACAGCAAAAATGTCTAAGACCAGAGAGCATAATTTTAAAGATAAGGAGCAGGTAGTTTCCAGGATTTCTGGGGAAACAAAATTCACCCAGAGGGTGGTAGAAATATGCATTGTGCTGCCCAAGAGGATGGTGGAGGCAGATTCTCTTGGAACATTTAAAAAACACCTGGGTGAGCCAGGTTAACCTATGGACGAAATTCTGGTAAATGGGATTGGTAACGTTTGGTGTTTGTGGTCAGCAGAGACATGCTGGGCTCGAAGGCATGTTTCTATGCTGTATACCTTTGACTTTGATAAGAATTCAAATTAGTCTTCTCTGAAAGAAGACCAACTTCACCCAGTCTCCAGTTCACCCACAGTACAGTAATTGATATGTGGAACCCTTTTATGAAACAGTTTCTGTAGACTGTCCAAAGCCTCCACATATCTTTCCAAATGTGTGGTATTTAGAATTGGACACAGAACTCCAATTGCCACTGAACTAGCATTTAATAAAAGTTGAGCATACTATATCTTGTTAGTACTACTGTCCTTTTCTCGTTCTTAGTCAATGCTAGTGCTGCCCCTTTTAATCAATGGTCTTCAATTTTGCCAACACATACTATTCATAAGATGCTTGTTGAAAGTTCTGATACACAGTAACTGCAGCGCCACACTCTAACTCTGATCTCCAGCATCTGCATTTTTCATTTTCTCCAAGCTTCTCAATCAAGTTCACCAAACCTGTGCTAACTCTCCTTTCATTGCATCCTTGCCTAAGCAATTAGCCATTTTCTCCCAGATTATCACTTTTAAATTCTTTCCACAAGGGACAGAAAACTACTGCAATTGCCAAGCTTATCTTTAACCCCTTTTTAAACAAAGATGTAACATTTGCATTCATCTAGCTCTTTGGCATCACTTCTTCACTCATGGAAGTCGCTAAGAGTGGTCAGAATGTTGGCAATTTTTTTTAAAATTTGATCATGTGACGTAAGCTAGCATTTATTGCCCATCCTCCACTGTCCAGCGGTCAGTTGAATCAATAATGATATGGATCTAGAGTCACTTATGCCAGATCAGGTATGGACAGCAAATTTCCTTCCCATTAGTGAACTAAATTGGGATTTACCAAAAAAACCAAATACACAGTCAACATTAGGTCAGTTTTTTTATTCAAGATTTTTACTGAATTCCAGTTTCACCACCTGCCATGGCGGGAGTTTTAATCTATGACCCCTGAACAATATCCTGGGGCACTGGATTATGAGTTGAAAAGTGTGGTGCTGGAAAGGCACAGCCGGTCAGGCAGCATCTGAGAAGCAGGAGCACTGGATTATGAGCTCAGCAACATTGCCAATATGCCACTGCCTTCCTCAGTATCTTAAAATATATCCATTGGGACCAGGTGACTTATCCAGTGCCTGCTAGCCTTCTAAGTATATCCTCCTTCTAATTTTATTACATCCTGTATCCTGACAATCACATGCACTATATCTTTAGAAATGGGCTCTGCTTTAGTAAATATTAACAAAGAAACTCTTTGTATGTTAGCCTCTCTTTCCACTATTATACCTCCATTTAGATCCCAAACAAGCCGTACCACTTCTGACATCCCCTTTACTGTTAACAAGGTCTTTAAATTCCTTTGATTACAAACCAATACATTCTCATGCTCACTCTTCACCCTCTTATTTTCATTTGTTCTCTACTTTTCACATTCAGGTGTGAAGCTCTTGTATCAAGCTGAAATTTGTCATAAAGCTCCCTTTCTTGCTTTATCCTACTCAAGAACTATCATCCAAGAGGCCTGTTTGTGGGCTCCTGCCTGAAATATCAATTTTCCTGCTCCTCAGATGCTGCCTTCTGTGCTTTTCCAGCACTACTCTAATCTTGATTGTCAACAGGGAGCTTGCCATATTCAAATGTTTCAACTTGAATTTACATGCATTTCTGTAGACGACTTGATTGCACAAGTTTCACACAAAGGAATATTACATATTCAGCTTCAAAGAAAGATTTGAATTTCAAGTTTTTGCTGGAAATAAGCAGTAACTTCTTAATCATTTACATCTTTGTTGCCTTTGAAGAGAGGGGAGATGTAGGTCAGATGTTATGACATAAAAATGAGTCCATAAAGCTCTTAAGTGCCTAACCAAGAAATGTTTCTCAAACTTCTGCTGAGCTTCACTGAAACAGTATTGGGAGGCTGGAGTCAAGATGAGCATTGCTCAGAGAATTAAGTCCCAGAATCACAGACAGAAAACTGACCTTTAATAAAGGCGTTACCAAACCTGAATTTGGTCTTCTTAATAAAGAAGTGACCACATCCTTCCATTCTCTCAGTTTCTTCACACTGAGGATGCCACCTGTCAAGTGTTTTCTGTATGTATTCCTTATATAATTCCTCCAGATCTCCCATGTATCTCTTTACCAGGACTGGAGAGTTTGAGTTATAAGGAAAAGCTGGAGCGTAGGAGATTGAGGGGTGAACTTAGAGGTTTATAAAATAATGAGGGGCACAGATAAGGTGAATAGCAAAGATCTTTTCCCCTGGGTACCGCAATCTAAAACTAGAGCACATATTTTTAAGGTGAGAGGAGAAAGACTTAAAAAAGAGATGGGAGGGGCAACTTCATATGCAGAACGAACGGTCATAGGAAATGGTGGATGCAGGTACAGTTATGACATGTAAAAACATTTGGACAGGTGCACAAATAGGAAAGGTCTGGAGGGATATGGGCAAAACGCAGGCAAATGAAACTACTTTAGTTTGGGAAACTTGGTTGGCATGGAAGAGTTGCACTGTGCAGTATAACTGTCCAATCATAATCGTCTTTTGCTTTGCATCATTGTCCATTTGCTGCCTCTGTACTCACTTAAAAGCTCTATCTTTCCCCAGTTTAGATTACAGGTTATCAATTGAAACTTCTTTAAAGGACACTGACTGAGTTGTTGAGTATTTCAGCATTTTTTCCCCTTCTGCACCAAGTTTTACAATGAATTGTATTCTATTTATATACTGCCTTTCGTGTACTCCAATGTCCCAAAATGCTTCACAGGAGCAAAATATATCAATTAGCTATTTCACAGCACAATCCTTATAAAAAGGTACTTGGAAGCTCTATTATCATTCACAAATTATTGACTCACCATCAGGATAAATAATGCCTCTCGCCAAGTTGATACAGAGGACTGATACAAGAGATTTCTGATAAGTCAGTGACTAAATGCATCTGCTGTAGTATTTTAGTTACACAGTCTCAAAAGATTCTACATTCAACCATAAGTGTCAAGTCTAGGGAAGATAAAAATTTGCAAACATACTAACTCTTAATCACTGTCCTATGAAACATGATTAGAAGTGTGCTTGTTTAGCATTGGCTGAAGATATAAATAGCCTCAAAAGTGATGCAAATTAAGGGTTGAATAACCTTCTAAAACTGAAGCGGAGGGGCAAAGACAGGAGGGTAAACCACAAAGTGGTTCTTGTTTGAAAAGTGTTTTTAGAACCAGTATTGTATTCTTCTTTGCAGTCAACACAAGTGTAATGTTCAGTCAGCTGTGTGCATAGTATACTCAATCTCCATTCTCCATCTATTTATGGTGACAACATCATTTGCACCTGGAAATTTATACAAGTCATAGTCATTTATTCCATTAAACCCTCATTGAAAAAACATTCAGATGTGTACACAGACAGAAATTCCTCATTACATTGTGCAAATGTAATTCAAACCCACTCTCAGCAAGTGCCTAAGGATCATCAAGCACTATCTAAGCTCCCTGCATTTAACGTAAAAGTAATGAAGATGTTTCAAAGGTGCAGTAAAAAAAGTAGTTGCTGAAATAGAGTAAACATGAAAATTGGCAATCAAACGTTTGTAAAGGCCACTTTTAATTTTTAATTTGGTCAGTAATGGAAAAGGAACTAGTTTAAAGGTCAAGCACTGTGGAAGGGTTACTGAAGTTTTTGTTTTAAAAAGATACCTGACATTCATTCCAAGTACTGCCTACACAGTTGTTGGTTCAAGCAATGGGAAAGCCCAGCTAACTTTGGTATTTCCAAGGATAGTGGGGCTTGATTTCCAACTCAAGTGAGACACAAGAGTTTCTTAAAGGAAGAAGTATTAAGAGGAATGCAGAACAGTGCACAGACAGTCATCAACAGAATACTGATTAGCGTGGATGCAGAGGATCAACAGGTAAAGACAATAGCTTTACTACTGTTCTGGCCTTGCATATGCCCAGCTAACCTCAAAAAAACTTCAAACCCCTCGTTCATCTCCAGCCTTCCACGACTGGCATTCAATTCTGGAAGACGTTGATCAAAATGAAAATTGTTAACTGAACGCATTTTTAATTTCAAGGGAAAGTTATGTGGTGTTCCCACTCAGTTTTTAATGACTCTCTTCTGACAGAAACATAGATTACAGGAGCAGAATTTAGGCCTCTGAACCTGCTCCATCATTATGATCATGTCTGATCATAGAAATAAACAGCTTGTTCCTTCTTTTTCCAAAGTGCTACATCCAACTCCTTGAAATCAGACAATGCTCTGTGGTAGCAAATTCCACACGATCACAGCACTTGAAGAAATTTATCTTCATCTGTGGGCCCTGGAGTCTTTCACCACTTAGAACATCCTTCTTACATTGTAACAATGTCCTGTTAGAATTTTATAGAATTCTGTGAGATACTCCCTCATTCTTCTGAGCTCCAGAACACAACCCTGACCTCTCATGTCAGTCCTGCCATTGCAGCAATTAGTTTGGTAAACCTTTGTTCCATGCCCTCTGCAGTAAGAGCATCCTTCTTCAGATAAGCTAACAAAAACTGCAAAACATATTCCAGGTGTGGTCTCATCAAGGCCCTGCATGACTGCAGTAGATTTGTCAGGCATGGTTACCCTTTCATAAATCCATGCTGACTTACTACTATTTGCAAAGTGCTTAGCTATTACGGATTCTAGCGTTTGCCCCACAATTGACAATAGTCTGATAGATCTTAATTCCTGGTATTCTCTCTGCCTCTCTTTGTAAAGTTTTGTTTGGGGGGGTGGGTGCGGAAAGAGAGGTGGTGTGCGGTTGTGGTGGCTCCTGTTCTTAATCAATCCCTTTGTCCTTTACTGAATTATAAGCTGCTCTTACTCCTTTAGGTCTTTTTTCCTGGCCAATTTAATGTCTCATCCATGGATCTAATACCGTCTCTAATTTCCCTTCTAAGTCATAGTTTTGCTACCTTTCCTATTTGACTTTTGTGCCAGGCAGGAATGAACAATTTAGGAGCAAATTACTGCAGATGCTAGAATCTGTACTGAGAACAAATAATGCTGGAGATCATGTGGGTCAGGCAGCACCCATGAAGAGAAAGCAAGCTAACATTTTGAGTGTTCATCTAATGAACAGTCATCCAGACTTGAAATGTTAGCTTGATTTCTCTCCATGGATGCTGCCTAACCTGCTGTGATCTCCAGCATTTTCTCTTTTCGGGAGAAAACAGTTGCTGCAGTTTACCCATGCACTCTTTGAACGCTTGCCATTGTTTTTTCCACTGTATCCCTTTAAGTAACATCCCCTAATCGATAATCGTCAACTTAAATCTCATACCATTGTAATTTCCTCCATTTAGATCCAGGACTCTAGTTGCAGAATCAATGATCAGAGTTCTTCATCAAGATGGTGTGCCATATTATGGCCACTCATCCCTAAGGCACCTCGCACAATTAGACGGCCAATTAATTTTTTTCTCATTACACAATATCGAGTCTAGGATGGCCTGTTCGCTGGTTGGTTCCCCAATGTATTGACCAAGAAAACCATCCCATATAGACTTCTGGAATTTTTCCTCTAAAGAATTGTCACTAAACTTGATTTGCCCAATCTATATACAAATTAAAAGTCACCCATAATTACCAATGTTCCTTTATTATATGCATCTATAATTTGTTTAATGCCATTCCCAACATCACACCTACACCTTGGGCATCTATATATACCTCCAATGTTTTTCCCCCACCTTGGTATTTCTCAGGTCTGCCCATACAGATTCCATGTCAGAACCAATGTCCTTCCTCACTATTACATTAATCTCCTCTTTTGCCAGCAAAGCAACTTTACCACTGTCCTTAGGCACTGAATATCCCAGATATTGAGTTCCCATCCCTGGTCATCTTGCAGCCATGTCTCCATAATCCTGTTTTAACCTACTCGAATAATTAATTTACCCAATTTACGATGAATGTTCATGCGTAAAGACTCAAAAGCTTTAAGATTTGTCATATTTACATTACTTGCCCATTCCCATTGTTTTCCACTCTGGCTCTGTTTGATCCAGGCCCTCAACTTCTCTGGCTACTACCTTTCTTATTTCCCTTTATCTTTTATTCTGGTCTTTATTTCCCTTTCGTTTGACTCCTTGCACATGTTCCAATCCCCCTGCCATTTTAGCGTAAAAGCCTCCCAATCTAGTAAATACTCTGCAGAAGACATTGATTCCAGTCCAGCCCTGGGGTAACCTGCCTAGTTTGTACTGGCCCCACCTCCCCCTTGTACCATTTCTTCAACCATGTGTTCATCTGATCTATCCTATTTCTACCCTGACGAGCATGTGGCACTGTTAGCAATTCTGAGATCACCTTTGGAGGTTCTACCTTTCAACTTACTTCTAACTCAACATACACTGCTTTTTAGGACCTCATCCTTTTTAATTACTTAAATCATTTGTACTAATATGTGTCATAATCACTGGCTGTTCACCCTCCCCATTCACAATGTCACATAACTGCTTTGAAACATCCTGGCAGCAGGGAGGCAACATACCATCTTGGAGTCCTGTTCACAGTCAGAGAAACACTTGTTCATTCCCCTTAGATGGGAATCATCACACTTTTTAACTCCTCTTCTGTGCAGCAGAGCCAACTACAGTGTCGTGAGTTTGTTGCTGTTTCCAAACACTTGCTCCCCCAACTTCCCCCAAAACCAGCCATTGCCCCTAACAATATCCAAAGCGATGCATCAGTTTTGCAGGGGAATATCCACAGGAGATTCCAGCATAGCCTGCCTAATCCTCTTGCTCTGCCTGGTGGTCAGCCATTGTCTTCTTGCTTATGGAACCTGTAGTCTGGCCACCTCTACATGCATGCATATGCCACTCTCAGCATCGACTTTCCAAAGAGGAGTTGGTGGGTTATCGATTCAGAGTCTACATCATGGAAACAGACCCATCAGCCCAACTGGACCATGCCAACCAGGTTTCCTAAACTGAACTAGGCCCATTTGCCTTCATTTGACCCCTATCCCTTCAAACCCTTCCTTGCCACGAAGCTGAGAGTGTAGTGCTGAAAAAGCACAGCAGGTCAGGCAGCACCCGAGGAGCAAGAGATTCGACGCTTCGGGTATAAACCTTTCATCAGGAACTCAAAACATTGATTCTTCTGCTCCACGTATGCTGCCTGACCTGCTGTTCTTTTCCAGTACTACACTCTCGACTCGGATCTGCAGCCCTCACTTTCTCCTAGCCACAAGGCTGTCCAAATTGTAACTGCCTTTACTACTTAGTTGTTGGGCTGAAAGTAGTTAATGAGAGAGCACAAAAAGGAGATAAACAAGATCATAAATGGATAAGAGTTCATGGAGACAAAGACTTTCCTTTAAGTTGAGATAGTTTGAGTGGAAGGGGTGGTCACTGTACCTTAGCAGGGACAGGGATCTAGGAAACTGATGCAATGCAGGAAAGATACAGAAATTTTGGAATACTCCGTAAGAGTCTGGTCACACATAATAAAGATGTTATTGAACGTGAGAGGGCGCAGAAAATGTTTATATGAAGGTTAATGGGACTGGAGAGTTTGAGTTATAGGAAGACGTTGAATAGACATAAGTTCAAGGTGAGAGGGAGATTTAAAAAGGACCCAAGGGGTAACTTTCACAAAGTGGTGCGTGTATTGAATGAGTTGCCAGAGGAAGTGGAGGCGGCTGGTACAATTACAACATTTAAAAGGCATCTGGATGATTTAGAGGGATGAGTCAAATTCTGGTAAATGGGACTAGGTCAGATTAGGATGTCTGGTCAACACAGAGGAGTTGGACCGAAGGATCTGTTTCCTGTATGACTCTGTAGGACTATGATGTTTTTGATGTAATGAGAATACTTAAACTATCTTGGTTGAGGAAAGAAGTGTTGCTGACACACAACCTAAGTCAACCACAAAGAGTCATAAAACAATTTATATAGTACCTCTAATGCAACAGGTGATCACAGAAGCACAATTTGACACCAAACCATGCAAGGCACTATTTGGTCAGATAATCAAAAAACATACCTGTTAACCAACTTAAGGAGTGCATATCTTAACCTCTTGATTAACATTTTTGATAGAGAGTGTACAAAAACCAATAAAGACATAATTAAAGGCTTTGCATCTGAAAGCACGTCACATTCAGTCCAAAATAGATTAAATGAAAGCGCAAGTCGAAATAAAGTACAATCAGCCATTAGACAGATATGGCTGTAGGATGACAGATTGGGATCTAAATCTTGCACAGGACATTTAGGACGGACAGAAAACTATGAATAGGAGGAGGGCTCCTTTTAATTAATTGACAGGAGTTCAAGAGAGAGTGATGCCTAATAGTTATGGTGTCCTAAACCAAAGTCATTTGATGGAGACGAGAAAGGATAAAGGCAATGTTACTTGTATGAGTAGTATACAGATTCCCATAAAAATAACCATACTACATGGAGCACAAAAGGACTAATAGTAGCTAGTCAAAAAGGTACAGCAATAATCAAGATGATTTTCATCAACATATCAACTGGAAAAATCAGATTAGCAAAGGTAGACTAGATGATAAGATTTGGAGGTGCCGGTGATGGACTGGGGTGTACAAAATATACAAAGTGTTGAGTGATTTTTAACTTTGTAGACTAGATATCGTCAAATTCAAAAAATCTCTCCCAAAAAAATTATGTTCTGAAGCTGCCTCAAGAGTTGATGCTGTGAATAATCCTACATTAATATAACCTCTTTGTAGTGAAGGTACCCTGTTTAAAGAGCAACCATTATAGATCTAAATTCTACAAGGTCGTGTGGCACACTGATGATGTCCTTCACTTTAGGCCAGAAGGACTGGGTTCAAGTCTCATCTGCACCTGAGAGGTACCGTAACACTTCCAAACACATTGATCAAAGTATAACTGTTTAAACAGAATGTGGAATTCAAAGTAAAGTGGGAATTTTAAACTTAAAGCAATTAGGTGAACATGAAAGCAGAGTAAGCTAAAAAGTAAACTGGCCAACTAGGTTAAAGGCTATATCAAGAGAGATAAAGTGACAAGCATTTAAGAGTATCTTTCAGAATAGACAATAGAGCAAATATTTAAGGGAGGACCCACCTTTCTTGTTAACTAAAAAAATACAATCGCACGAAGTTGTAAAGCAGGTCATAAGGCTGGACAGAAGATAGAAAAGCAAAGGTAACTAAGTGTCATAAACAAGTTATAAAAAAAAGGAGAAAAAAAAAAGCAAGCCAGAAAGATATTTTAAAAATCAAGAATTGAAAGGAAAATTTAAATTAGATAGACATTGGTGCTAGAGAAAGGGAGTATAAGGAACTTTTGTTGCCAGACAAGAACAGCATGTGAATCTATTTTTTTTAAATCAACCTGTTTAACGATGTTACTTACATTCCTCTGGAGCAAGTGGGACTTGAACTCGGGCCTCCTAGTCTAGGGGGAATGGACATTACCTCTGTGCCACAAGAACAGCATGAGAATTAAACAAATTTTTCTTTGCACTGGTCTTTACTATGGAGGATTCAAGTTACAATTGGAAATCAAGAAAAGAGTATTGAGAGGGGAACTCATGAAAACTACTATCAACAAGGAAGAAGTGGAACTGAGCAAACTGTTGCAGTGGCGTTCTAACAGGTCTAGGGTCAGAATAGATTTTATCCTAGGGTCATCGTGGTAAATGAGACAGTTGATGCAATGGTCCTAATTTACTAGTTTCGGGGAAGGTTCCATTAGGTTGGAAGATAGTAAAAGAGTTAAGTTCACTCCAGAAAGGAGAGAGAAAGCAGCGAACTATAGGCACGTTAGCCTTATAGCTGTTGTAGGGCAGATATTAGAACCTATTAAAGACATTACCTTGAATTTAAATATTCTGAGAGAATCAGGCAGAGTGAATATAGTTTTGTGCAAGGGAGATCATGTTTAGCCATTTGGTAGTCTTCTTTGAGGCAGAAAGATGTGCTGCGGATACAACAGAACTGGTGAATGTCTTGTATTTCCATTTCCAGAAGACACATCATAAAAGGTGCTACAAACGTTATTATGGAAACGAAAAGCTCATAGTGTATGGAATAACATTATCATTGAGAAAACATTGACAACCTAACTGGAAACTGTAAACATTAAGAGGCCTTTTTTTGTGTTTACAAGATGTGATAAGCAGTGTACCACAGGGATCAGTGCTGAAACCTCAGCAGGTTACAACTTACGTAAACGGCCTGGATGAAGGGATGGAAGGCGTGGTAGCCAAATTTTCTGATGACAAATATAGTTAGGAAAATTAATTCTGAAAGGACAAGTTTAAAACTTGATATAACCAGATTAAATGAGTAAGCAAAGATGTGGTAAATGGAGAATAACGTGGGGAATGTGAAATTGTGGATTTTGTTTTCTGAAGAATAAAATAGTATGTTATACAAACGTTGAGAGATTGCAGAGCTCGGAGTGGCAGAGGGATCTCAGTGACCTGAAAGTCAAAATAGCCATTGACCCAGAAGACTATAGGCTGTTTCTCTCATGAGGGAGAGATGAGGAATGGTGAGCTGAACCTGGAATAGGAATTAAACCTGCGCCATTGGCTTCACCTTGCATCACAAACAAGCATCTTCTGGATTAGTGGTGCTGGAAGAGCACAGTGGTTCAGGCAGCATCTGAGGAGCAGTAAAACAGATGTTTCAGGCAAAAGCCCTTCATCAGGAATAAAGGCAGAGAGCCTGAAGCGTGGAGAGAGAAGCTAGAGGAGGGTGAGGGTGGGGAGAAAGTAGCATAGAGTACAATAGGTGAATGGGGGAGGGGATGAAGGTGATAGGTCAGGGAGGAGGGTGGAGTGGATAGGTGGAAAAGAAGATAGGCAGGTAGGACAAGTCATGGGGACAGTGCTGAGCTGGAAGTTTGGAACTAGGGTGAGGTGGGGGAAGGGGAAATGAGGAAACTGTTGAAGTCCACATTGATGCCCTGGGGTTGAAGTGTTCCGAGGCGGAAGATGAGGCGTTCTTTCTCCAGGCGTCTATTGGTGAGGGAGCGGCGGTGGAGGCGGCCCAGGACCTCCATCACAAACAAGCAATCCAGCCAAATGAACAAACTGACCACGAGGTTATGCTTCAATTATATAAAACACTGGTTGTCCCCATCTGGAATATTGTTTCTAGTACTAATTTCCCTATTTAAGGAAGAGGGCAAATGCATCCAGAGCAACTCAGAGGTTTATAAAACAAATTTGGAATGGGTGGATTGTTTTATGTGAACAGGTTAGACAGACATGAAAGCACTTGAATTAAGGAAGTAGAAGCAGAAGCAGCCATTCAGTCCACTCCACCAGTCGTTGACCCAAAAATCCCCAACGCCATTTCTGTGCTTTACCCCCATCACCCTTGAGTCCCTTAAATGATTAAAAAATCTCTGTACCATGAGAATTCTGAACAAGCCAGCCTCAAAAGAATTCCACAGATTTACCACCATCAAAAGGAATTTTCTCGTATTTCTGTTTTAACAGACAGCTCCTTGCTCTGAGATTTTGCCTTCTATTCTAAAACTCTCCCACAGGGAGCAACAGCCTTTTTCCCTAAGAATCTTTTATTTCAATGACATCTCCTCATTCTCTGGAAGTCCACAGAGTGGAAGGCCAACCTACTCAACCTCTGATCAGAAAACACCTCTGCACTTCAGATCAAATCTGGGGAACGTTCTCTGGACTACCTGCAATATCACTATCATTCCTTAGATAAGGGGCCCAAACAGTCTCAGTAATTCACATGTTGTCTGATTGTTACCTTGTATTATTTTTTGCAAATGTTTTCCTATTTCGATATTCCATTCCCTTAGAGATAAAAGAATAACATGCCATTCACCTTCCCGAGTGCTTGATGTACCTGGATGCTTGCTTTTTTGAGATTCATGTACTGGAACCACAAATCAAGTCAACAATCAGAAAAAATAAAATCATGCCCCTTATGCTATTAGTTAACAAAGCACTGAATCTTTAACTCCCATAAAAAGGTAAGGAAAATAGTTGTATTTGTCCCAAGATACTGCAGTACTAGAATATCACAAGAAGAGTTGCTCAAGACAACATCTTTTGCCAAATCACCTTCTGATAATTCTTCAATGACCTTGTCTCAAGTTTTAAAATCAATAGAGGTCAGTTCATCGAGAACTCCATTGTAATGAGTACTAATCACAATTCCCATGATAAACACTTTACACTAGCCTACAGCAAGATTTCATGGCCAACTTTGAGCTGACAAGTACACATGACATATGCTTCACTTAAATGCCAGTTTGTATCTATCTTGAATAGAGAAAAGCCAATCATGCTCCTTGGTCTTCCATACCATTGCAGTGTGCCCCGTCAGCAATGTCCTGAGGTGCACTGCTGAACATAAGCTGAACTGATCAACCATATCAACACCATTGGAAGACTTCAAGCTGTTCAAAATAGTTAGCAAACTGACACAGCTAAGTCAAATTTGCCCTCATCTAAAAATCACACATTCATGCTTTCCAGTAATGATCCCTAAGCTATGAACAGGATTTTATAAATGTTTGGTTAATTTATTCTCTCATAGCCCAAAGATGCAGACCTAATTAACCTAACAACTCTCACCCTCTGCCTGCAATGTACTGGCAGCACAGACCCAGAAATCAAACCAAATTTTCATGGTTCAGTGCAGCTTAGTACCATACCAAAAGCATTCAATCATTCACTGAAATACTGCAAGTGTTTACATTAACACAGTGAACTATCTTGAAACAAAATACTTATAGCAGTTTTATGAAAGCTAATCTCTTATTCTGCTAAATGAAGGTCAAATAAAGAGAATTCAGGAGAGGAGTATGGATCAAGAGTGGCCTGACAATGAGTTTTACAAAGACTAATGTTTGTTAAGCATTAGGAATAAGTACTGTTTCAACTCAATCCATAACTTGTGTGGACAAGATTAAGATATCTAGTGACAAACATTGAAGTGCAGCCTGAAGTACATTATAACGCATTAGAGATCAGCAATTGAATGAACTATTTTATATCAGTCACTCTGTAACATGAAAACTACAACTTCCAAACGTTGATTAGAAGAGGCTATTTCACAGTTGAGGTGATGTGATGGTTGGAAAGTGGGAGACTTTCAAAAAATTAGATAACAAGAGTTCAGAGACAGCATGTCCCAGTTAGTGCGAAGGGCAAGGCTGGTAGGTGTAGGCAATGTTGGATGACTCAAGAAATCGAGGCTTTGGTCACGAAAAAGGAGACGGCATATGTCAGGCCTAGACAGCTGGGATCAAGTGAACCCCTAGAAGACTGTAAGGACAGAAAGTGTATACTTAAGAGGGAAATCAAGAGAGCAAAAAGGGGACATAAGATAGCTTTGGCAAATAGGGGTTAAGGAGAATTGCAAGAGATTCTACAAATATGTTAAGGACAAAAGAGTCACTCAGGAGAGAACAGGGCCCCTTAAAGCTGTCATGTGTGGAACCACAAGAGATGGGCGAGATACACAACAAATATTTCACGTCAGTACTCACCATGGGGAACACAAAAGCTAGAGAACTTAGGGAAATAAAAATTGCGATGTCTTGGAACATTTCCATGTTATAGAGGTGGCGGTGCCAGATCTCTTAAAATAGCACAACTGTCCAGAACCTGGTCAGGATGTATCCCAGAACTTTGTGGGAAGCTAGGGAAGAGATTGGTGGCCCCCTTGCTGAAACAGCATTGATAGCTATGGGACAGGTGCTGGAAGACCAGAAGTGGGCTACTGTGATGTCATTATTTAAGAAAGAAAGATGGTAAGGAATAGCCAGGGAACTATAGACAGGTGAGCCTGACGCGAGTGATGGAAAGGATTCAGAGGAACAGGATTTACATGCATTTTGAAAGGCAAGGACTTAAAAAGTAGTCGACATGTGCAAGGGAAAGTGTGAATTAACTTAATTCAATTTTTTGAAGTGACAAAGACTGATGAAAGCAGAGCAGATGATTTAGATGTGAATATAGGAGGTATGGTTAGTAAGTTTGAAGATGACACCAAAATTGGTGGTATAGTGGACAATGTAGTAGGTTACCACAGAATACAATGGGACTTTTGATCAGATCGGCCAATAGGCCGATGAGTGGCCACTAGAGTTTAATTTAGATTAAATTTAGAGGCATTTCATTTTGATAAGGCAATTCAGGGCAGGACTTGTACAATTAACAGTAGGGCCCTGGAGAGAGTTAACAAACAGAGACCAAGGGGTGCAGGTACACAGTTCCTTGAAAGTGGAGGTAGATAGGGTGGTGGTGATAGAACTTGGCAACTTGCCTTCATTGGTCAGTGTATTGAGTATAGTAGTAGGCCACTTTTAAAATACTGCATTCAATTCTGGTTTCTATACTACAGGAAAGATGTTGTTAAACTCAAAAGGGTTCAATGAACATATACACGGGTGTTGCTGGGTGTCGGAGGGTTTATGCAAGAAGAAGAGGCTGAATATGCTGGGATTTCCCTGCAGTGCAGTGGCTCAGGAATGATCTTACAGAGGTTTATAAAATCATGAGGGATAGGGTGAATAGACAGGATCATTTCCCCAGGGTAGGGGAGTCGAAAACTTGAAGGCATCAGCTTAAGGAGGGAGGAGAAAAATTTACAAGGGACCTGAGTGAAACTTTTCAGAGTGTGCGAGCATATGGAATGACCTGCCGGTAGACGTGGTAGAGGCTGATACAATTACATCACTTAAAAGGCATCTGGATGGGTATATGAATAGGAAAGGTTTAGAGGGATATGGGCCAAATGCTGGCAAATCCGACGAGAGTAATTTAGGATATTTGGTCAGCCTGGACACATTGGACCAAAGGGACTGTTTCCATACTACGACTTTATGACCTATCCAACCATCAAATCTCAATCAGTTGAATCATGGGCACCTGTCAATGTTAAGTGAACTGCAAGGTAGATGAGATCATTCTGTAATTCATTCTGTTCTCATTCTCTCGAGAGATGTGGGTGTCACCAGTAAGGCTAACATTTGTTCTCGCCTACAAAAACAGTGCTGAAAAGAAATACCAATTGAAAATACGAGAGAGCAGTAAATTTGAAAAAGGTCTTAGTTATTCAATTTGGTGCAGACTTTTAAAAGGCATTGAGGAACGCTGGGAATTAGCAGTGGCAAAACTCAGTCAATCCCTCATTGCACATGGAAAGCCTGGAGCATCTTCAGAGCCACTATAGCTGCAGCTCAGAAAACATTTAAACCAGAGCGTCATCAGCCTCCTTGGTTCAAAGAGGAGCCATCTCAGCTCAGGTTACTGCGAAACATACAAGTAGACACATTAGCTTTCAGTGTCAGAGTATGTAGCCAGTCTCACTCTTTCTTATTGGAGATGCTTGACAACATTGGCTAATTCAAGAGTTACCAGTTCAGAACTTCAGCTCACCATGGGTATCATTCTGTTAGGTTTGCTGTTTCCCTGGCAGGAATCTATGATGGCTTTGATACAGAGCTTAATCTGAATTTGACTCAATTTTACCATCACCCAATCAACATTGTTAACATCTGTCAGTCCTCTACTTTTCTCAGTGCAATCAATAATATTGTACTTAAGATTGAGACTTGTGGGGTTGGGCATATCAAAATGTTAAACTGTACTTGACCACATTCTTGCCCCAAAGCTGCACCAAACCACACATGGCAACACAATTATTCTGAGTAATTTATATCTGAATTTTTATAAAAACTCTGCAATGGCAGTTTGGCACTTCTTCATAGCCACTTTTCAAAGACCAAATGTCTACAATGTCATTGTAGAGGAAAATTTGGGAAGCGTATGTCTTGGGATACATTGGTTAGAAGGATTATTTCTTAAAAGTTTCAATGTAAATGGCTTGAATATACTTTACTTCAAAAACTAAAAGTATTTTCACATCATTAAGTTACTCCCCAACTCACTGAAACAAGATAAGGGGTCACTGGCTCACACTGAGACTCCTGTTTCCAAGACCTGCACAATAAGCAGAGATCTGGAGAACATTTCATGAAAACTGTAGAACATCAAGTAGTGCCTCACAACAAATGTGAAATTGCATAAGTTACCCACGAACCAGTGATATCACTAAGTACCTGACCCTTTGTAAGCTTGCTCTTAAAATGAGAAAAACAGTTTTACTTCAAGATATATTCTCCTTCTCCAATAGGAAGATTGTGGAAAAGTAAATGGAACATAAGATAAACAATTAGTCTCTGTTCAAGATATTAAACCACAGTTCATCCAATCCCAGTTTAATTTCTAATGTCACAGGCTGTTCCCTTCAATGAGCTATATCAAGGGTGGAATAATGAACTATTTGAGGAAATATTAGTACAGTTAGGTGAAAGTGGTAGACTTCAAAGAGTAGCTTAAAAGGAAGGCAGAAAATGAGGTACAGAGTTTGAGTGAGTTCATTCCTCGGCTAAGAGTATTTGAAGGCTAGCTAATGGTACAGCAATTAAAATTGGGGACGACGAGCTGCAAATTCAAAGGAGCACAGGTCTCGAGACAAACAAATTAAATGTCAATTGCCACAAAATTCGTGACTCCATGAAAATAAAATAGCAAATCTACACACAGTTATTCCTGATGAAGGACTTATGCCCAAAGTGTTGATTCTCCTGTCTCTCAGACGCTGCCTGACCAGCTGTGCTTTTCCAGCACCACACTACACTCTTATCTCCGGCATCTGCAGTCGTCACTTTCTCCCACAGTTATAACACAACTGGTTCATCCAGCAGAAATATATCTTGTGGAACAGCATTTTGCTTCTTTGTAAGCAATCTTGGATCAACACTAATACTTTCCCTCAACACTATTTCAATCAACATATACAAGATGAGAACACTTAAAACCAACTTGATATCACTAATTCAGTTATTATGCCTCTTCAGTTGGTTCACAGACAGGCCTACCATGTAATATAACCTGGCTATCAAGTTAATTTCCTAGAGCAAGAAGGCGCTTTAGCATTCATTACAATGCATTATTTAATCCAAAGTTTATTAGCATGTACTTTGATCAAATTGTTGCGATGGATCTCATCTGAAAAATATTAAGATCACAAATCCAATGCTAGAATTTAAGAAAGGACAAGCTCGAAAAGTGAAACAAAAAGCTACTTCAGAATGCTAACATATACACAAAAGAACAGCAAACCTGATGTGCCCCTAATACTTGTGTAAAAAACAACCAGTGGATTGGACTTGAGTTAGCTGTGGCTTGAGGTTGGGGTCATGAAATCAGTGGGTCAGACAGCATTCACGGAGAGAGGGCAAGCTACTGTTTCAAGTCCAGATGACTCTTCAGCGCTGACATGAAGTGTGGAGGGGGTGGCATTTATGAATAGTTGGGGGTGGGGATGAGGGGGATGTGGTGGTGCAGGAGTGCTGCAGGAAGAAAGGAGTTTGATAGTTCGGATTAAGGGATCGGAACATGAGAATGGCAGAACAATGGTTTGTCGAACTGCCAGACTGGTAAGAACAGATAGTCCCACTGGGATTGGGGTAAGGAGGTGAGAAAGGACATGATTTCAGAGAATACAACAGATAAAGCTAAAAGGAAAGAAATGGGAGCAGCTTCACAATCTGAAGATGTTGACCTCAATATTAAGTCCACAAGGTTGTCCACAAAGTGCCTGAGTCTTCAGACTGGCACTCCTCTCCCCACCATTGTGTAAATGCTGCCACCTCCACACTTCACTCTGAAGAGTCATCTAGACTCAAAATATTAACGCACGCTCTTCCCATGGATACTGCTTGACCCACTGTGATTTCAAGCAGTTTTTTTGTTTTCAGTACAGATTCAAGCATCTGTAGTAATTGGCTCCTGCTTAGGGGTGTCATGATCAGTTAAGGCAGAGGGCAAAGAATTCACACTGGTCCAGGACTTGTGTGCACAATATTTTAGCTGCCTTTTTGATGCAGTACTGAGCAAGTGTTGTATTGTTAGTGCTACCATCTTCTGGGTCACATGCCAAAGATGCCTATATGCTTGTTCAGATAGAGGTAAAAAATTCCATGCTGTTTTTGACACCTCTGCTGACAAACATGATATCTCAAGCAACAACAGAAAAATTTCGATCATTCATGACATTGCTATTTGTGACACCTTGCTGTGTTCACACTGACTAATGTGTTGGCCTAGAAAATTGATCAATTTGCTCCAAAGTGCTTCGCAGCTTCTAAAAAATTGAATGGCATGTGTGAATCAGCTTTCCCCAACTCAGCAATAAACAGTAGAGCCTTCTTCTGTTATTTAAATGCACTGATAGCAAAGAGGTAGATGCTGGTTTTCAAAATAAAGCAATCTAAAACTCAATTTTCAGAAAAAATATTTGTAGAGTCATAGAGATGTACAGCATGGAAACAGACCCTTCGGTCCAAACCGTCCATGCCGACCAGATATCCCAACCCAATCTCGCCCCACCTGTCAGCACCCGGGCCATATCCCTCCAAGCCCTTCCTATTCATATACCCATCCAAATGCCTCTTAAATGTTGCAATTGTATCAGCCTCCACCACATCCTCTGGCAGCTCATTCCATACCCATACCACCCTCTATGAGAAAACGTTGCCCCGTAGGTCTCTTTTATATCTTTCGTAAAAGCTAAAAACAAAAATGACTTCACACTGGCTAAATATCAAATTGTACCTCAATGATAATTTTGGTGCTTCAGATCAACACAACTTTGAAAAAAATAAAGATATAACCTAAGCAAAACATCCCAAATTATGTTTTGGGATGTTTTGTCAGGTCACCACAATTTACATAATTTCTTTTTCTCTTTTAAAGAGGCTAAATGAGTAGCTTTAAAAGGAATGGTCAAATATATAGCAGAGCACTGTTGACAATCTCAGTATTTAATTTAAGCAACAATGCATGGTTTCAGACGAAGCAGTGAGGAGACAACATGGAGGAATCCACCATGTTTAGTGCTTCAATAGAACCAATGTACAATGCACAGGTCAAAGGCTAAACGGAAGGAATTGTGGGTTTAGCTTATTCTTGTGCCAGTCTTTACTTTTTGCACCTTAACATACTGTCACATTACCCAAGGTGAGAAAATAATTGTTTATTCCTCTTGATCTGTTTAGCCTGAAGTACAACTTCAGCTTCCTATTCAACTTTAATAAATTCACTATCCAGTGTCATCTGTATTGCCCTGTCAAAACTTACCCTGCTTTTGAATACATTAAGAAAAGGACAATTGTTTGTTTGAAAACAAAGCAAAGTTTCATGACAGGAGGAAGTGGGTAAATTATAACATCTTTACACAAATCTGCAACAATTAACTTAAAAGAAAGGACAACTGCTGAGTTGGCTTTCCACAAGGTGCACTTGACTCAAAAAGAGCAATTTGTTTCCCAAAAGTTGCAACCAAGTCTATTAATGGCACTTGAGATTGTCAAGTCAGGGACATCATTCCAAAACTTCCTCCAATAAAAATCTATTGTATTCTTTGACAGCCAAGCTGATTTTGAAAACAATTAAACCACAGAGCACAATGATTCAGGATCAATCCTACCCTCTGCTAGTCTTAATGATGCCATATTAACTAACTGCTTGCTTCTCACTGCTTGAAAAGATACCAGTTTAGAAAAAAAAAGACTAAGTTTGTATTTAAGGTTCAGTCATTTCCATACTGTACATATGTGCACAGCCACGCCCATTGTGATATACTACTTTGCCAACACTTATTGCTGGGACACAGAAATGACGACTTGAGTGTGCTTTGAAGAGCCCCTACATCTTCAGCAAAAGAAGTGGAAATATGAAATTTTAAAGGGGAAAACACTTCAGCCATTTTCGTTGGCAATGCAAAAGTTGTAATAAGCATGCCTTGTTCAAAAATCAAAGTCTTTGAGTAAAGGTATCATGTCTGTTACATGAACTAAAAACATTATGATTGCTACCAAGTGTTTACATATTAGACACCAAATTCCCTGAATTTGCCACACCAGTGTCTAATCATTCATTGACTCTCCTTCCAGACAAATCTCTTCAGGCCACACCATGGTCTGCAGCCTCAGCATTTTGCTCATCCAAGTTGAGCTTCAAGTTGCTCATTACGTTATCTTATTAAACTTCACCTATACAACACAATTCATCTCCATCCATTCCTCCAGGAGAAAGTGAGGACTGCAGATACTGGAGATCAGAGTTGAAAAGTGTGGCACTGGAAAAGTACAGCTGGTCAGGCAGCATCCGAGGAGCAGTGCAGTCAATGCTGAGCATAATCTCTTCATCAGGAATGTTTTAAATGTTTGGAGGGGTGGGGGTGTGGGGTGCGAGGTGGCTGAGAGCTAACCCAACCCCACCTCCCCTTGATCTCTCAGCCCCCTTAGACAAACACTGGATCCAAGAAATACAAAGGACGTATTTTTGACCTAAGCATCAGTGAGAAAAGGTATTTTGTATATATTTATTCTGCTTGCCAAGTACAGAATCCTAGAGAATTTGAAATTGCATTGTGTTCAGCGGTCTTAAGTGCAGAAGTCAAAGTCTCTTGAATCTGTTCCATCTTTCAACAAGATCATGGCTGAACTGCTTGCATTTCAAATTTAACATTCCCATCCATTCCCGAGAACCCTGGCTCCCCTGCCTAAAAAGAACCTAGCAACCTCCATCTTCAGAATATTCAATGACTTTACATGTCCCCTGCTTGAGGAAAAGAACACAATCAAGTCACCCATCACTCTTCTAAACCTGTGTGAAAACAAGCCCAACCTGTTCAACATATTCTCATAAGACAACCGGCTCATTCGAGCAACTAACTGAGTAAATTTCTTCCTATGTACCTCTAATGCATTTCTATCCTTCCTTAAGTAAAAATGTTCAAATCTGCACAGTTTGCTAGAAGCAGTCTCACCAATGCCTTGAAAAGTAAAGCATAACACCCTTATTTCCAATTCCTCTTGCAATGATCTAATTAGCCTTCTTGGTTGCATGCTTAACTGACACACCAACTTTGAGACTTGCACACCTTGAACAGACATCTCTTTGTAGTTTGGAGTTGCACAGCAATTCTCTATTTAATACTTTGGTTCTTTTATTTTTCCTACCAAAGTGAAGAACTTCTCAGTATTGCCATGTTATGTTCTGTACCAGATTTGCCCACTCACTAAATCCATCTGCAACTTATGTCTTCTTCACAACATACTGTCCTACATATTTTTATGTCTTCGGCAATTTAGAAACTATGCTTTTCCTTCACTCATCCAAGTAAATTTAAATTCATGACAAATTGAGGCCCCAGTACCGACACCTATGCGTCTGTATTTGGTATATACTGTCAATGATTTATTTATGCCTACTGTTTGCTGCTAGCTAACATTCTATTCATGTTATCCTTTACACAATAAGCTTTTATTTTTCTCAGTCTTTGAGGTGGCACTTTATTGAATGCCTTCCAAAAATCCAAGTATAGGAGCTCTACAGACTAACCTTCATCCACAGTTGCACATTGGTTAACCAGTTATGGGTGGCTTAATTGTCCTTCCAATCCTTTAGATCAAATATTAGCCTGATTCAATGATCAATTGTTTCAGTGATTCATGTGAAAGTTCCTGTGGCACTGCTTATCGAAGTAGATTCACTCACCTTGCATTTTATCCTGCTCTGCTTGGCTCTACCCATATCCCCTCTCCAGGCCTGGAATGATTCAGGGTTTATCTTTCAGTTTGCTAAAAACTTTCCTCTGCAAATCAGTTTCCCATCTTGATGCCCAAATAGGCATCCCTGCAGCCAGAGCCAGGCACCCATTGGTGATCACCATGAGGTAACTGTGGCACCCTGCAAATCTGAATACTGTTTGTTTCCCTTTCACCCTTTTCTGAATAGTCTCTTCCTCCCAGTCCAGCTCTAAATGGTGTTCCACTATCACAGATTTGGAAGAAATTGTTGTTTCTGTTTTATATCAGACTTGAGATCTACCATTTTGAATTTCTTTATTTCCTGGCCCTTCTTCTGCCATTCTGATTGCATTGACTCTTGTGGAATAAAGTTCTAAGACTCAGCAACTCGTTGGGATATCTGGTCAGCATGGATGGGTTGGACCAAAGGGTCTGTTTCCATGCTGTACATCTCTATGACCCTATGATTTAACTTTAATGAAACCATGTGACTCTTCCTAATTACCTTACGTTTGAGTGCACAGCTATAAGCTCTAATGAGAAAGCAGGCTCAAAGGACTGATAGCCTTCTCCTGCTTTTTGTTTGCATGTTCATAAATATTAAGTCACAATAGTTGTGCCTATTCCTAGAATATACGCAAGGATTTTTCAAAATATCCTTGAACTCTCGATACTTATTTTCAACATTTTAAGTATCCATATAAAACTTGTACAGACTGGAATGCTTTCTATTCGAAACATCGCTACTATTAAGTCACTGTTGAACAACAGTGTAAAACAGGAACTGAAGGTTAAAAAGTTAATAACACATTGTTTACCCTACAAAAGGTTACAATATTTGGTTCCTTGATTTGACAATCGTATTAGATTATGACCAAAATAATTGAATTAGACTGGTGGAAGCAAAGGACTCCTGAACTCAGTCCAGGAGCATTGATCATCAGCACCAGTTTCATATGGTTTTCAACAAAGGCTATATCAGTGCACATTTATTGCATACTCTCTAGCCAGAGAAAATACTTTTGAGGCTTCTGGACTGGCTAATTTAAACCATTCAGCCCAAAAATATTTACAGCCCTTGACCAGATTATTCTGAGCAATATACACTCATAAATGCAACTATGAAGCTCTAACAGCTGTTGCAGCACCCTGGGAATTACTCATTCAAATTTATGCAACCAATTTGAAAACTTCAGCATTTCACTCTGCAACGATTCATTAAGCATGACTTGCATGGAATCAAAGTTAATACCCATAATAATTCCCCAACTTTCAGTTAATGCCATGAAACATCTGCTACTGCACTTGGGATGAATAGGTATGGTACCTTTCAGATTGCTACACATAACATCGACAAAGCAAACAAAATTTAACATACGTACAAGATTCCATCAGTAATCTGGTGAAGACAGATACACAGGCACCGAGCTTGCATTTTCCAGTCCCACATTTTACACTAATTATTGGGAAAAACAAATGAGGACACATACACATCAAATATCAAGCTGCTGTGGGAGAAGAAGAATTTGAATTACATCCATTACGTCAGGTATTATTCTCCAGTTAAGGGGGCAAGCATAAAAACTACTTTTAGACCTGTAATCAGCACACAAATTCAATGCCTAAATATTTTAACTGCATGATGGACATCAATCATCTTATTTTGATAACGAGTCTTTGTTACCAAGGACAAGGGCAGCAATTTCACAATAAGACCACTGGTTGAGGCTGTGTTCTAGATTACATTATCTTTATTTATTTCATTGTGGCCCAAAAACTGGAACACCTGACTAGGATGGATCATTAAAACTTCCTCATTAGGGCTGCAGTAAATTACTCAGGCCTAACATCATCTGTTTATATGGCCAGCACTGCAAGCATCTTGGAAATAATATTTTGAAATCCACAAGTAGATGAAACAATGTTAGATGCAGTGAATCCCTCTCAGAAAATACTTTCTAAAAAGCCTTGGTGAGTCATTGCTCAGTGCGATCACTATCAATAATTGATTCAGTCAGTTGGCCAGGAAAAGGACAAGAATCAGAAAATAAAGTCTGAAAATCAGATTCCATGCCAAGATTCTTCATTCAGTTACTCAAGGGTGGTGATCTGAAAGTGGTCTTAAAATAGGAGTATTTCTTAATCTTGCTGCAGCCAGTTATTCTATAGCTGTGATATCATACTATTTAGAAACACAATTTGTTCAATTTGTTTTTGAAAAATGAACCCACGGGATGACAGATTTTTCTTATAGACAAAGGTGATCAAAAACTTACATACCATGAAAATTTTAGACATTGCGAAAAGCTAGACCTGCTAAAATAGAATTCTTGGCCCAATAGTTATTGCAGGTATGGCTATTGAGCTACAGAAATCAAAATGGAAGTACAACACAATGAGCCATGATCTCCAGAATAGAGGAGGATCAGAGTATAGGTGAAAAGGTTCATTTAACCAAGGTATCCTCAAATCAAGCAACTCCAAAATCCCTTGATGCTGATTAATCAGCCTTTAAAAAACATTCCAACCTAACTAAACCAACTAACCAGATGATTTCAGTACCATACAAAAATGCAAAGACAGAACACAAAACAATAACAATTAAATTAAACAGAACTTGGAAGATTCATTCCAAGTTTCTTCTGTTTTCCACCTCTACCTACAAAAAAAAGGACACCAGCCCTCCAGTATCTGATTCACAGAGATCGGAGGCTGAACACTACAATCATGCATAAACAAAATCACAACAATTATTTCCTGAGATACACAACTTGGGAATGTTCCACAGCAAATGTAATTAAAATGGTTAAATATTAAAATATGAATTTGGAAAAAAGTTCAATAAACAAAAGAAATTAGTTTCTCAGAAATACAATGTACAGTATTAATTTGCAGTACCCATTAGCACTCTAAACATCTCAAAAAGAGCACTGCAAAGAAAGGACAATTAGGGATGATCAATAAAAGGTTTGATTTGTACATAATGCTCACATCTGTGAGCAAATGTTGAAAGCGATCTCCAATTATCCCAGAACCCCATATTTGCTTTTATTATGGTTCCTTGCAGATGTCTCCTCTCTTTATTGCCATCGCTGTCAGAACAGTGGGGCCCCTGACCACTGGAATTCCCTTTCACCCCTCTCTTCCTTGAATAGCTTCCTTAAAAGCTTGATCAAAGTTGATTTTAATCACATCTCCCAAAACTTCTTTATTTGCTCAGTTTTTATCATTCTAGATTTGTGGAATATTTCTCCATATTAAAAAATGGCAATTATTTAGTCATATACGAGTGCTGCTGGTTTGGCCAGCAATTACTGGCCATTCTTAATTGCCTCAGAAGGTGATGGGGAGCTACCTTTTTGAATTGCTAACCCTTAGGATATATGGTTATCCATTATATTTGTGGGAGGGAATGCCAGCATTTTGACCCAGTGGCATTCAGGGTGGTGTGTGGCTTGGAGGGAAGCTTGCCGGTGGTGGCATTCCCATGCATCTGCTGTCCTTGTCCCTCTTGGTGGCAGAAGTGAAGGGAGCCTTCTTGAGTTATCACAGTGCATCTTGCAAATGATGGACAGGCATTGGGATAAGAGACGATTAATTACTTATTGCAGAATACCCAGCCTCCCACCTTCTCTTCAAAAACGTCCAAATATTCTTTGGGCAATTCAGGTTGGACAATAAATGCTGCCCAGTGATGTTAACAACAACCAAAGAACAAATTAAACAAAAAGCCACCGTATTTCAACATGACTAGTTCAGTTCAATTTCTGGTCAATAGCAATAATCAGGATGTTGACAGTGGGAGGTTCAGAGAAGAGAATGTCAAAAGGCAATAGTTAGAATGTCTCTTTCTGGACAAGGTTATTTCCTGGCACTTAAGTAGCATCAATGTCACTTACCACTTGTTTTCAGTTCAGCTCATTCACAAATCATCTCTTGTCTGAGCCAGCAATCACGTAAACAGAAATTGCAATGAGTGTCAAGTTACTCATTTTCAGAAACTACAGTAATCTTCAACAATCCTTACAGTTTAAAACAGTTCTTTGCTTCTTAGTCCAGAATCAGGAATACAGAAAAATAGAGAGACATGATCCTAACAATCGTCTTTGCAATATCTAGTGTCTTCAGCAACTTCTTAATATCACAAGAGGAGAATTAAATTGGTTGAAGACTGGCATGGTGAAATCAGTGATCTTGGGAAGAAGCAGAAATGGATCTGATGGTGCTTCAGCACTGTTTTGTCCCTATGCAATTACATATGATAGAAACATTTCAAGGAGTTATGTGAGAAAAGCAGTTAATTAAATTTGGCTTACATTTAATTTAAAAGCTCAACTGTGGACATGACTACCCAATATCCAATACTGCCCTGCATTTCACTGGATGGATATTTCATATTTGCTTTTATTCATCTCGCTGCTAAGTTTAGAGGTTTGCACTGGAATGTTTTTGGGATGGGTAGTTTTTTGATCACGCAAGTAATTGAAAAATTTTTTAAAAACTTGTATGATATACATGGGAACAAGTCGGCCATTCAGTCCATTAAGCCTGTTCAACAATTCCTTCAAGTCGATTCAGCCATTTTTCAACCACACAGTTGATACTCTTATTACATCTCTCAAACTGAATTCCTGTAATTCGAAAAATCAGGAGAGATAGGCAGTAGACATGTATCAGAAAGCAAGATTCCACTGTGAGATGAATAACCAGTTTATTTGTTTTAACGCTTCAAGGAAGACTGCCAGCTACAAAACTGGAAGGACTTTTGCTCAAAAACTATCACAATTAAAAAAAAACAGATTAGCTCCGACTCATCTCGGTTTACACCCGATAGACAGCACCTTCAACATCATAACATTATTCTAATATTAATGGCACAGAAGTCATCTTTGACTCAGCTAGGAGCAGAATCTGAGTGACATTGGACTCATTCAGGCTGAATTGCATGGGTAAGTCCTGAAACTTGGACTTTCCTACCCTGGGGAAAAGGCCTTGTCTATTTATCCTGTCCATGCTCCTTGTGATTTTATAAACTTCTACAAGGTCATCCCTCAGCTTCGGACACTCCAGGGAAAACAACCTCAACCTCTTCCTTTACCGCAAACTCTCCAACCCTGGCAACATCCCTGTAAATCTTTTCTACACCTGTTCAAGTTTAATATCTTTCATGTAGGGAGACCAAGATTGAATGCAGTATGCCAAAAGCGGACTAACCAATGTCCTGTACAGCTGCATCATGACCTCCCAACTCCTGTACTTGACCAATAAAGGCAAGCGTACCAAACACCCTCTTCATCACCTTGATTCACAATGCTTTTTTTCTACATGTAAAAGACTGTTTAGCAAACACTCCAACTACTGAATCACATCTACTGTTGGACACTTAACAGTTTTAAGTGCTGACTGTTTGATTATCATGAGTAACATGCTCAATGCAAGTAGCTGATGAACTACATTGTTTAATATGATCAGTTTGTCTTTGAGCCACACATCTACCATCACACCAGCAGTCACATTCATAATGCAAATGGTGCATCTGCAGAACATCTTTCTAGCTTGATGGCAGCATTCTGTGCGTGGTAAACACCAATCTAGTTGCTACTGTCTGGTAACAATGTGAAACATCTAGTTTCATATGTTGCTCAAATTTGAATCTTAGACCTGTACACCAATATATTATATTCACAAATGAGAAGTGATCTGTTGAGGGTAGCTATTATGCAACATGACAACACATTAAGCTTGCATAGCAATCCATGAGTCTAACATCAGTCATGAGATGAGTGGGTGGATGTTACTGGAACCTATCAAGAAGAGAACTAAGCATTTGGACAAGTATGAGCTGATTAGAGTGTGTCAGAATTGGCATGTAAATGACATGCTGTGTTTAGTTGAAGATTTAAGGAGATGACTCATTGTTGGGATGGGAATGACTATGAATATAGGTTAAAAAGTCATGCGAGATAGTTATTAAAGAGAGAAGACAACTGGGAGTTGACAGTGATCACACACAAGGTTCAAGAGTGAGAAGGTAGGAGCTTCTGGGTAAGTCCAGCCAAATTGGAAATTGAAACCTATTCTGGTGGTGTCACTGCATCACAAACTAACCAATTGAGCTAGCTCACAATTCTGTGCACATTGCCTCTAAGGAACATTCGTGACATTCAATAAAGTACTTTCAAAAGCTATTTAGGGGCAGATGTTCGCAGATAAAAGGGACGGCTGGAAAATGGGAAGCCTTCAGAAATGAGATAACAAGAGTCCAGAGACAGTATATTCCTGTGAGGGTAAAAGGAAAGGCTTGTAGGTGTAGGGAATGCTGGATGACTAAAGAAATTGAGGGTTTGGTTAAGAAAAAGAAGGAAGCATACAGACAGGAGAGATCGAGCAAATCCTTACAAGAGTATAAAGGCAAGAGGAGTATAATTAAGAGGGAAATCTAGAGGGCAAAAGAGGACATGAGATAGCTTTGGCAAATAGAGTTAAGGAGAATCCAAAGGGTTATTACAAATACATTAAAGAGAAAAGGATAACTAGAGAAGAAATTGGCCCCTCAAAGATCAGCAAAGTGGCCTTTGTGTGGAACCGCAGAAAATGGGGGAGATGCTAAACGAGTATTTTGCATCAGTGTTTATTGTGAAGAACATAGAAGATATAGACTGTAGGGAAATAGATGGTGACCATGCCTATATTACAAAGGAGGAAGTGCTGGATGTCTTGAAGTGCATAAAGGTGAATAAATCCCCAGGACCTGATCAGGTGTACCTTAGAACTCTGTGGGAAACTAGGGAAGTGATTGCTGGGCCTATTACTGAGAGATTTGTATCATGATAGATAGTCACATGTGAGGTGCTGGAAGACTGGAGGTTGGCTAACATGGTGCCACTATTTAAGAAAGGTGGTAGGTTAAGCCAGGGAACTATAGACCAGTGAGCCTGACGTGGGTGATGGGCAAGTTGTTGGAGGGAATCCTGAGGGACAGGGTGTACATGTATTTGGAAAGGCAAGGACTGATCAGGGATAGTCAACATGGCTGAACAAAGAGACCTTGGAGTGCAGGTTCATAGCTCCTTCAAAGTACAGTCACAGGTAGATAGGATAGTGAAGGCAGTGTTTGGTATACTTTCTTCTATTGGTCAGAGTATTGAGTATTGAGGTCATGATGCATCTGTCCAGGACATTGGTTAGAACTTTTGGAATGTTGCATGCAGTTCTGACCTCCTTCCTATCGGAAGGATGTTGTGAAACTTGAAAGGGCTTAGAAAAGATTTACAAGAATGTTGCCAGGGTTGGAGGATTTGAACTATAGGGAGTGGTTGAATAGGCTAGGGCTGTTTTCCCTGGAGCGGAGGCTGAAGAGTGACCTGATAGAGGTTTATAAAATTATGAGGGGCATGGATAGGATAAATAGACAAGGTCTTTTCCCTGAGGTGGGAGAGTCCAGAACTAGAGGGCATAGGTTTAGGGTGAGAGGGGAAAGATATATAAAAAAAAAAAGAGACCCAAGGTGCAACTTTTGCACGCAGAGGGTGGTATGTGTATGGAATGAACTGCCAGAGGAAGTGGAGGTGGCTAGTACAATTCCAACATTTGAAATGCATCTTGATGGTATATGAATAGAAAGGGTTTAGAGGGATATGGGCCAGGTGCTCGCAGGTGGAACTAGATTGGATTGGGATATCTGGTCAGCATGGACAAGTTGGACCAAAGGCTCATTTCTGTGCTGTACATCTCTATGACTATGAAAGTATCATAAGAGATCTAAAGAAAGGAAGAGAAAAGAGGAAAATTAAAGTCTTGATTTTACACAGTTCATTTGACCTCAGGATGTCTCAAAGTGCTTTATAGCCAATTAATCTTTTCAAAGCATACTGTTGTGATGCATTTATTAGCTAAAACCAAGCTACAGATCACGAGAAGCTGGTGATAGTGATTCCCCAGGATTCTTAGTTTTCACCATGCAAAAAAACAGGGATTGAAGTATTAACTTTTATATCCAAGTTTGCAAGATGTCACCAAGTAAGAAAGCACTAAGTATGATGCAGATGAGCAAAAATGGGTCAAAGGCAGAATACAAGGTGGAATTCAACATGAGCAAGTGGGAGGTCATCCATCCATTTATTTTATATCCATTCACAAGATATGGATATTGCTGACTGGACCAGCATTTCTTGCATATGCTGACTTGCCCTCGAGAAGGTCATGGTGAGCTGCATTTTTGAAATGGTGTAATCCATCTGGCTTAAGTAGATCGCAATGGTGTGAAAGAAGTTCCAGGATTTTGACCGAGCAAATGAAGGAATGTCAATATATTTCCACGTCGGGTTGGTGAGTGGCTCAAACAGAAACATGCATGGTGTAGTTCTGTGAATTAAGGAACTGCACAGATCATAAGATATAGGAGCAAAATTAGGCCATTCAATCAATCGGATCAGCTCTGCAACTCCATTGTGGCTGACCTGTTCTTCAACTCTATTCTCTTGTCTTCTCCCCATAACCTTAATTACCTTACCAAGAACCTATACATCTGTCAAATACATTCAATGACTCGGCCTCCACAGTCTTCTGTGACAATGAATTCCACAGATTTGCCACCTCTACCTGAAGAAATTCCTACTCATTTGAGTTCAAACAGGGCACCCCTTCATTGAGGCTGTGCGCCTCAGTTCCAATTCTCTCCTACCAGTGAAAACACCTTTTCCAAATCCACTCTATCCAGACCCTTCAGTTATCTGCAAGTTTCGATCAGATTCACTCCTCATCCTTCTCAACTCCTGAGTACATAATCAGACACCTCATAAAACAAGCCATTTATCCTTGGCTCACTCTTGTCAACTCCCTCTAGACTTGCTCCAACACTGACACATCCTTCTTTAAATACACTCAATATTCCAAATGCAGTCTGACCAGATCCTTTTACAGCTTTATCAGTATACAGTATCTCTACTCTTCTATTCAAGCCCTCTTGAAATAAATGCTAACATCGCATTTGACTTCCTAATTGCCAACTGAACCTGCAGCTAACCTTAAGAGAACCTGAACTAGGACTCCCTAGTCCCTTTGAGTTTCAGATTTCAAGTATCTTTGTGTTCTCGGGTGACTCAGCAACAATGCCCTCAGTTACTCTTTCCAGAACATAGAATTCAGGTCAGGAACAGTTACGGTCCCAACACTGACCCCTGCAGAACTCCATGCATCACTAGCTGTCATCCTGAAAAAGACTCCTTTCCACTACTCTCTGCTTCAGCCAGTCAGCCGATCTTCAATCCATGTCAGCACTTTGCACTTAACACCCTGGGCTCTTATCCTATTTAGCAGCCTCCTGTCTGGAACCTCATCCAAGGCCTGAGGTTAGAAAACCAAATAGATCAAGGCCACTAGCTCTCCTTTGTCTAATTTGCTTGCCAGCTATGACCTCCCCTTGACAAAGCCGTGCTGACATAGCTCTATTTTACCGTGCACTTCCAAGTACTCCACCATCTCATCCTTCCTAATGAACTCGAAAATCTAAGCAAAGACCAAGGTCAGGCTAACTGACCTTTAGATTCCAGTCTTCTGCCTCCCTCCCTTCTTAAGCAAGGATGTTACATTACCCATTTTCCAGTCCGCCAGGACCCTCCATGACCCCTCTAGCGATTCCTGAAAGATCACCACCAATGCTTCTACAATCTCCCTCAGAACTCTGGGGTGTAGTGAGAAACTGTATAAGGCATGAGCAGGTAGGAAAAAAGTTAAGTTTATGGTTGCTTGACAAAGGCTCAGGTGGCATGACTTTGACCAGTTAAGAACTTACAGTAAACAATGAGGTGTTGGAGGCAAGGGTAGTGGGTTAACAAGGTGAAAAGCATACATTACGTAATGCCAGTTAACAAGGTTAAGAACATCTACTGTACAATGCCAGATGGATTAATCTTTACTGTTGACGCTCACTGATTGTATCGGTCACCCAATCAATATTGATGTTGCCTTATCTGGATGCTGCTCCCTGTAAGTGACTACATAATTCCTTAAGAATCTGCTGTTCAAAAGACGACAGAGAACTCATGTCTCTATGCACGAGCGATCATTCTCTCTCCCTCCAGGGCATGGAATAAAAATGAAGGAGGTAAAGCCGTACTGTGTCTCAGTGTTTGCTTCGACTGATACCGGGATAGGGAAACTGGATGACAATAGTCCATCTGGTCTGGGTGATTTATTCACCTTCAGACCTTTCAGCTTCCTCACACCTTGTCTTCAATGATGGCCATGTGTTGCTGGAAAAGTGCAGCAGGTCAGGCAGCATCTAGGGAACAGGAGAATCGACGTTTCGGGCATTAGCCCTTCTTCAGGAATGAGGAAAGTTGGTCCAGCAGGCTAAGATAAAAGATAGAGAGGAGGGACTTGGGGGAGGGGCGTCGGAAATGTGATAGGTGGAATTGCCCATAGTGTTCGGGGATGTGTAGGCTAGGTGCATTAGTCACGGATAAATATAGAGTATGGAAATGTGTTGCTGGAAAAGCGCAGGTCAGGCAGCATCTAGGGAACAGGAGAATCGACGTTTCGGGCATTAGCCCTTCTTCAGGAATGAGGAAAGTTGGTCCAGCAGGCTAAGATAAAAGATCCTCCCTATCTTTTATCTTAGCCTGCTGGACCAACTTTCCTCATTCCTGAAGAAGGGCTAATGCCCGAAACGTCGATTCTCCTGTTCCCTAGATGCTGCCTGACCTGCTGCACTTTTCCAGCAACACATTTCCATCTCTGATCTCCAGCATCTGCAGACCTCACTTTCTCTTCAATGATGGCCACTACATTTACTTCTGCCCCTGACTCTCGAAGTTCTGGAATGCTGCAGGTGTCTTCCACTGGAAAAACTGCTGCAAAGTACCGATTCAGTTTTGCTATTTCTTCTTCCACCATTTCTCCAACCTCATTTTCTAGCGGTCCAATGTCCACTCTTGCCTCTGAGTTTTTAGATAATTAAAAACTCAATCTTCCTTTATATTAATAGCGAGCTTACTCTCATATTTCATTTTCTCCCCTTTTGTTTTTTTTTTCGTTATCCTGTTAATTTTTAAAGGCTTCCCAATCACTTTGTATCCTACTAATCTTCAGCACATTGGATGCTTTTTTATTTTGCTTTTCTGCTGTCCCTGACTTCCCTCTTCAGCCAGGTTGGAAGGAGGGGACTGGGGAAATACTTGCTCTTAGAGTGACATGTGCCTATCACTTACATTTTGAGGCGAGCCGACTAAAACTATGTTGGCATTTTAGGAGAGCACAAATTCCCCAGAATACTATTGCTATAAAGGCAAAATGACAGGATGCACTGCAAAAACTTAGCTTATATTCCCTTCAGTTTAGAAAGCTCAGGGAACATTACACCTAAGAGTTTAATTTAAAAGGAATTCAATAAGGAGAACTAAGAGAAACAACTTCCTATGTTGTGGGGTTTCAAGACAATGGGATAATCTTAAAATTAGTAACAGGCTTTTAATTGGGGCTTTTTCCCAAATTCATGAAGGAAGCTAGACATCTAAAATTCTTTTTCTCCCTGAAAACATCTGTGGATACTGAACTAATGAATTACATTTTTATTGAAGAATATGAAGTAATCTGGAATAAAAGACAAGCAAATCATGATTAGAAATCACCAAAAATGGAAGGACAACCTCAGGGAGCTAAAAAGCCTACACCCCCTCCTCTGTGATGACTATGCTTGCACAAACATTATGTTCTTGGAAGTGAAGTACATTTCCAAGTGCTCTGCACCAGAAGAGCCTAAAATCCTCAAACATTACTTGGAAACATTCATTTCCTTCGACACACCAAGCATTTTGAGTAAAAATACCAATTTCTGTGCAGTTTTCAATGTAAGGTTCCTGAGGCTACACACTGACTGGATTAGAAAGATTAGATTCACAATATATAGTGCACTTACAATCACAGGAAAAGGACAATATCTCAACCCAATGGGAGTAGATCGATATCAAATCATTTAGTGTATTTTAGGAGGATTTGGGGAAAAAATCCTTTTTGCCCTCATTAAAAATATGGAGAGTTATTACTGTTGCACAAAGGGGCCTGGGTCTGAAAACGTTAGTACTGGAGAGGGCCATACATATCACCTATGATAATGTGTCACATGGACCTGGTGGGAGAATATTTTAACATCTTAAAGGGACTAAGACCTACCACTTGAGGACGACTCAGTCTCTTGAACAATGTCTACCATATCAGTGTAACTTCTGCTTCATAGCTAACATGCAATAAACTACATCGGATTTAGGACAAGGGACACTTCTTGAGAGACTACCAAATGATTTCCCTTGATCACACCAGACCAAGTAGGCTTTTGAGATCCCTACATTAAAAGGGAATGGTAGCAGCAAGCTTACCACATGGTGAACAATTGTTAATGGTTGTCTGCACAGAATAAAATGACGTTAAGAGTGGTTGCTATTTATTCAAAACTAAACCTATTTGACATCAAAAATTTGGTCTCACATTTTAGCAAGTTTTGTAATTTGTGGCACCCCCTGAATCATCTTTCGATATAAATATGTATACAATGGATTTTTTAAAATCAATACTTCATATAAAACAGTGAGCTGGTGGAAAAAGAGCAGTGACATGAGAGAACTATTTGTCCATCTGAGTATCCATGTCATCTGATTTAATTTTGCACCAGCTGCATGCGCAACCAGCACTCTAAACAAAATACAAGGAGCTGTGGATATTTGAGACCATAAACTCCCAAGCTACAATGTTAATCTATTTATGGTGCTGCAATTATATCTCCATACTGGAGGATGTACATAGTTGTTCGGTGTTGCCACTTGGACTGCATCTGAAAGCGTTGTTTGAGGTTTATGTTATATAGTCTAAAAATATTGAGCAAAGACAAAAATTTGATCTGATGTTCTAAACTTGTTCCCATGGCACATTTTAAACTGCATAAAATGAGCCATAAAGTAAAAGCAGTTGCAGGTCAGTCACTGACTGCGGTAGGGAAAGGACAAGAAGCTTATTATCACAAAAAAGCCAAGTACACCAATTGAAGGGCAATTTTACCAATTGTATACATCAGGAAATCTTTTCCTTCAAATAGCTCACTTTACTAAGGGAAAAGAGCAGCAATAAAGCAATTTTTGATTGAATGCATATAGTTTAAATCAGCAAAATCAGACCAAGTTCACCTCATTCACTTAAGAGTCAGAGGTGAACAGCAAGAAAACAGACCATTCGGCCCAACCCGCCCATGCCGACCAGATATCCCAACCCAATCTAGTCCCACCTGCCAGCACCCGGCCCATATCCCTCCAAACCCTTCCTATTCATATACCCATCCAAATGCCTTTTAAATGTTGTAATTGTACCAGCCTCCACCACATCCTCTGGCAGCTCATTCCATACACGTACCACCCTGTGTGTGAAAAAGTTGCTCCGTAGGTCTCTTTTATATCTTTCCCCTCTCACCCTAAACCTATGCCCTCTAGTTCTGGACTCCCCGACCAGGGGAAAGAATTTGCCTATTTACCCTATCCATGCCCCTCATGATTTTATAAACCTCTCTAAGGTCACCCCTCAGCTTCCGACGCTCCAGAGAAGACAGCTCCAGCCTGTTCAGCCTCTTCCCCCATAGCTCAAATCCTCCAACCCTGGCAACATCCTTATAAATCTTTTCTGAACCCTTTCAAGCTTCACAACATCTTCCCAATAGGAAGGAGACCAGAATTGCATGCAATATTCCAACAGTGGCGTAACCAATGTCCTGTACAGCTGCAACATGACCTCCCAACTCCTGTACTCAATACTCTGACCAATAAAGGAAAGCATACCAAACGCCTTCTTCACTATCCTATCTACCTGCGACTCCACTTTCAAGGAGCTATGAACCTGCACTCCAAAGTCTCTTTGTTCAGCAACAGTGCCGAGGACCTTACCATTAAGTGTATAAGTCCTGCTAAGATTTGCATTCCCAAAATGCAGCACCTCACATTTATCTGAATTAAATTCCATCTGCCACTTCTCAGCCCATTGGCCCATCTGGTCAAGATCCTGTTGTAATCTGAGGTAACCTTCTTCGCTGTCCACTACACCTCCAATTTTGGTGTCATCTGCAAACTTACTAACTGCACCTGTTATGCTTGCATCCAAATCATTTATGTAAACGACAGACAGTAGAGGACCAAGCACCGATCCTTGTGGAACTCCACTGGTCACAGGCCTCCAGTCTGAAAAACAACCCTCCACCACCACCCTATGTCTTCTACCTTTGAGCCAGTTCTGTATTCAAAAGGCTAGTTCTCCATGTATTCCATGAGATCAAACCTAGCTAATCAGTCTCCCATGGGGAACCTTGTTGAACACCTTACTGAAGTCCATATAGTTCACATCTACCACTCTTCCCTCAATCTTTTTTGTTACTTCCTCAAAAAACTCAATCAAGTTTGTGAGACATGACTTCCCACGCACAAAGCCATGTTGACTATCCCTAATCAGTCCTTGCCTTTCCAAATACATGTACATCCTGTCCCTCAGGATTCCCTCCAAAAACTTGCCCACCACCGACGTCAGGCTCACTGGTCTATAGTTCCCTGGCTTGTCCTTACCACCCTTCTTAAACAGTGGCACCACGTTAGCCAACCTCCAGTCTTCCGGCACCTCACCTGTGACTATCAATCATCTCTCTAGCTTCCCCACAGAGTTCTAAGGTACACCTGATCAGGTCCTGGGGATTTATCCACCTTTATGCGTTTCAAGACATCCAGCACTTCCTCCTCTGTACTATGGACTTTTTGCAAATGTCCATATATATGAATTATAAAGCACTCAAATCCAATAAGAGTTAGAAATAGAGTCAATTACTAAAAGAAAATACAAGTGACTGGTCATCAATCACCCCAACGCATCAGGAAAACTTTAATTGAAATGTTCTGAGAAATGAATACACATGTGGCAGACTTGCAGCATGATTGAAAAAAATTTCAGTTTTTTGGATGGAAGATTGAACGTGCTTTTTCAGGTGCATCTGATGTGATATTGCTCCCTGGATGTTCTGACAAGCTCTTCAATACTAAAGTGAATGATAAACTCCATGCATAATGAAAGGAATATTGTACCGAGAAGCTCAACAGGTCAGCAAAATCATTCAAAAGTTATAAGTAAAATATTTTCCTTTCTTTTTCCACTACTTCTGCTCATTAAGTGTTAATTGCTCTATTCTAGGGCTATTTAGACTAATCAGTAATTTGCAACAAAGTACAAACAACTTTGCATGATGGAACAACACAAATTCAGTAAAGTGAACATAAAAGCTTGGCAATAGATTTTCTGTCCACCGCCCATGAGGTTGATGTTTATACAGTAGACAGAAAATCTTTAAGTTATTCAATATGGAGGCAGCACAGAGCAGAATATCTCAGCCTTGAATGAGGCCCACAGAACAGTTTACAACAGGGTCTAGTGACTGCAAATAATAATGGAAACGATCTCTTCTTGGCTCCATTTGGAGTGTCCATTGCTACTTTGCAAAAAAAATATCAGTGAACCCAGGACAGATGAGTAAGCATTCTTAACCTTTAATATTGCATTCTAACAAGTGGTTGACCTCAACAAAAATACCAAGTTGCAAGTTGGCCATGTTCACCCCATTAAACAAAGTTAAAAGTAGTTTATAAAGCTTCTAGACATGACTACAAACCTGAGGGTTTCAAAACTCGCTGCAGTTTTATATCCAAAGGTTCTTTTGATACTCGGTCATTAACACCGTATAATGAATGGTTATGACACTGAGAAGCTGCTTAAAAAAAAAACAGCAAAACCGAAGGCTCAGTTTAGTATCATGTTTACCTAAACAGCTACACTTTCAATACTGTTTAAGGTTTTTCAATTTGCCCATTGAATCAGCTACATTGTAGCTAAAAATGTTACAATGGAAGACTGATGGAGGAAACATATATTTCCACAAAAAAATCAAGTTCCATTCAATGGCAGACTTAACCCAAATTAAAACTTCAGAACACCTCATTGAATTAGGAACCGTTGACCAATGTTTAATACCTCACTCATCAGTGGAGAGGCACAAAAAGACACAGGATTTGGAGACAAGAGAATTATTGACATTGTTATTTTCCATCACAAAGTGTATAATTAACCTTCAAATGGAGATTTCTCTCTAAAAACTCAAAATAGCTGTTAATTATTCAAAAACAGAATTTTATATTCTATATTAAATTCTAGATATTTTAAAATTAAAGTATGTTTGCCAATTGATGCATAGTACTATACTTGAGGCCCAAATAGTGCAGAGCCTTCATGTTTCCTTCCACTCACAAGAACTTGAAGAATGAAGGAAGCACCAGTTTGGTGCTTTGACTTGGACGGAACACATCAAAGTATACACTAATTCTAATATTCACTATAACTCACAACTACCTCATCCCCATCAAGACTTACACATGAAGGACGGCTGCTTGGACAAAGTTTAAGGGAATGTCAGTTGCTCTTACTCCAGCAAGATTTAGGGTTAATAGATAACGGCTGGAAGCAGCATTGAAAAACGCTTCCAGTTTTTGTATACTACTAATCACCAGAAAAGAACCAAAATAGTTCCAAATTGACAGCCATTGAGGACCATGTGCAAATTATCAACATTAATTTACAGCACGGACAATTATTTGAAATAAGTACACCACATTACACAGCTTCAAAAACTCAATGTTGGTCAGACATCATACATTTACTGAAGGGCAGATACGTGGTAAAAATCTAATGCCATTTACTTAACTCTTAAATATTTTGGGCAATCCAGAGGTTGAGGACGTCAAAATCTCTTTCAAAAACTTCAAATAAAGTAACTTGATATAGTTATTACTAGTATAGATTAGGAAAACTTTGATAACTTTTGGACAGGCTCACGTTTCACATAGTCCAAGCACCAGATTGACCTGCTGTATTAGATAGTGACACTTGCAAAAACTGCATTAACAGATTTGGTTCCGTTATACATTCAAAATCAATTTACAACACAGTGAATTTTTTTTGGGTGCAGAGAAGTCCTGAACTGATGCTAGGCCTATTCATCCTATGCATAACCTGTCAAACCCATCACCATTTACTGTTCTCGACCTGATGGAATACCAAAAGATAACCAGAAACAAACCATGTGACATGCTTCAAAAGCTTCAAACTAATTTAGTTCTCAATGTATAGTCCTACACAGCCATCCAAAATACCAAGTTATCATTGCTTTTCTATTCATGTAGGCAGTAAATTAACTGACATAAAACGAAAAAACCTTTTCAAGATACTGCAAACAAAAAAAGTCACTGACATAGATACAGATGTCAAAACAATTTTAAAATGTTTAATGCAAAGAAAAGCAGCCATGCAGATTTGAAGGAATAGTGTTTGGCAGAACCAGAGACATTTACAGCATCGGAGGTTATTAATTCAACAAGATCTGGACTGGCACATTTGCTTGGGCCAACAAGCAACTGAACAAGTGGAAGTCTTTAGCATAAAAAGTTTGGATATGCAGGCATTTGCACAAACGTATGAAAACTACATACACAGATGCATTTGTCATATGACAGTTTTACAAAATAAAAATGAATGAATTGGTTTATAACCAAGGGCTGGAAAGTTTTTTTGCATACATTATAAACAGGCTGAGACAAGATAACTGTTCTTTCATTTATTTCAGGCTAGACTGTATAATTACAGTATCACATCTATAATTAATGAAGCTAGTCACTAACATGTCATGCATGACTATTGCCCCAGTATCTAAGTGAAATAGTTGAGTGCCTCCAGCGTGTTTACATATATATCATAACATTCCAAACTTCATTTCTAAACCAAAGAACCCAATGAGCTGCAAATAAAAACAGGAATTGCTGGATTCTAAAGGAGGGTACTGGACCTGAAATGTTTACTGCTTTCTTTCCACAAATACTGCCATATCATTGATATAAGAACAGAAATTGATGGAAAAACTCATTTTTATACTTTCGTTCCAACATACAAAATAAATATCTCATCAGACACAAACAGCAGCATTCCACAATAATCCTGAAGAGATTCACATAGAAATTAAGCTTGCACACAATTTAGAATGGCGCTCACTATTAGACTGGATGTCAATGTGCAAAGGTTTAGAGAGTTAATTGCAAAACTAGGTTTGATCAGTGAGACCACAGGAAGGCTCTTGTTCATCACTATGGTGCAAATCACACACCACATTCTTACACCAAACCACTAGATTGAGAAATAATCCCCAATGCAGTTGCTTCTTTGGTCATGCAATATAGAAAGCAACATGTTCCTCTTCCTTATTGCCATCATTTTAATTATTGTATAAACTTATATTTATCCTAAGTATAGCATATTACTTTACAGAGACTGGAAAAAAGTCAACCTTACAAATAAAATTTTCTTTAAAAAAAACTGTGCCAGTCATAACTATGAAAAAGTTCAAACGACTTGTAATGGTATTCAACTGCAATCAGTACTAAGTTTGCAAAGATAAATCTGCATAAAACTTCATGAGACTTCAAAAGAAAATTGGATAAATATGTTAAGGAAATTAATTGTTGGGCTAGGAGAAAAGAGACTGATCTTGGTGCTGTCATACATTCAATGACTGAGGCGCCTCATTCAGTATCAGTATTCTGTGATTATACTCAAGTATGTTGGAAATCATAGAACAATTGCGGCACAGAAAACCATTTTGCCTTCCATATCCATGCTGGCTGTTTGCGAGTAAATAACCTGATCTCCCTCCCCTGCTTTTTCCCAAGCCCTGCAATTATTTCCCTTTTCAGATACTAATTATGTTATGAACCCTACTCAAAGATAATTGGTTGAATTTTATGCAAAATATTGCCACTTCTCTTAGAATATGGCAGCTCCTGTTAGGAACTATTTTGAATAAATATTTTAGTTGACTATTAATTTACCTGTGGTTGCTTCAGATTAAGTGGGGTGTGTCCCTATTGACTTGTCTTCCACTGCAGGATGACGAAAACTGGTTATGAAATACTTGAGTTGCATGAATCACAAGCTCCTAACATTCACATTACTAAGCCTGATCATCTTATCTCAGACCTCAAACTGTAAACCAATGAAAAACTGAGCAAGGTTTTCCTGCTCGTTTAGGACAAGCACATTTAAGTATGGATACTCGAAGTCTGTTCACATATGCCAGTCTACTTAAATCTGACCTTAATAGTATGTTGACATGAATATCAGCCCTGCTGAGCAATACAAATAATTATTCTATTCTTCTGCTAAGACAATAAACTTACTTCTCAACACAGTTCAACAATTTGTTAAGCAAACATGATTGATGTGAAAAAGAATACATTCCAGCTACAAATTAAAACTTTAACCCTTGCCATTAAGGATACTAAAAACATTCACTTGTCCACAGAAAACAAGAGACTTTCTCTTCTAAGTTTGACTATTTTAGGATAACAAGACTTGCTGGCACTCAGTCAAGTCCAGCGAAGAGTTGCATATGTAGCAATAAAGCTTCCTGATAACAGTTCTGCTGCTATTACCATATCTGTGCAATCTCCATGCCAACCTGGGAATGAAATTGGCATCCAGGAAGCAAAACAATCCTTCAGCGACACAAATAAACACTGCTTTTTGTGTGTGGCAGCATACAAAGGTCAGGGATGGGGGTGTGAAAAGAAAGAGCAAAGAAAAGTAATTTCATTGGTACAGCTAAGATAAATTAGGCTAAACTGAATGGCTGCATTAAAATATCAAGCTCTCATCCGGAAGAAATTATAACAATATGTGAATATCAACATCAGCACAGACGTAAATCTCACAGTACTACATAGCAAGGTCCATCTACTTACTTATGGAAATATAAGAACAAGGAAGTAGCTTCCAAAGCAGACAGTGAACAGTTTTTAAGTTTTTAATTCAGTCTTTAAGTCTTAAAGTCATTAATTCAGTGAAGTATAATTTAGATCTAGTGAATAACGATTGTAATAACTGTTGCTAGCAAAACACTTATACAATGGAAAAATTCCATAACTGAAACTAAAATGATCAAAAGTGAGAAGAACATCCTACGCCATTAACCTCCTGCTGAGCACCCTCAACGCTGAACACTGCGCGCTATCATAAGTTTTAAAATCTTCTGCTGCCTTACCTGTTTTTCTCCCATTGCCACTTCGCCTCCCTGAGCGATGATGTTGTTGTTGCTGCTGTTGTTGTTGGCGGCGTTGGGTCCCCACGCAGCCTCCCATCAATGATGCCCTTGGCCCGGGTGCGTCTCACCCACGAGCAACAAACCCACCTGAAGTCTGGGAGAAACTCGCAGCAAGCCCCCTGAAGCTCTTCATGGGATCATTTTCTCCAAGACTCACCGTCGAACTCCCCACCCTCCCTCCCAAAAGAACGTACACAAGCAAAATCCTGAAGATCACCACCAGTCCGTGCAAAGTTTAGGACCAAGAGGATCCCCAGCCCACCCTCAAACCACAGGCGCAGTGCAGATACAGAACTAACCCTCCTCTCCCTCCCAAACCAGGGACCAGCCCGTAACCAGGGGCAACCAGTTGGCCTTTACCTACTACTGAAAAACTACACCCCTCATCGCTTCACTAAGCTTCCCATCTCGGTCAATAAAGCAGACTCTACACTTACTCTCACTCACTCTCTCTCTCTCTCTCACAATGTCACAAAGATAAAGTTGCGCTGTCTACGGATATACATATATATGTTTCGCTTCACTCCATATCTGTCGAAGGCTGCGCTGAGCCGGGCCGCCGATAACACTCGACAACCTGCCTTCCCCACCTGGGCACCTGAGCGACGTCGCTGCCGATCTACACCCAACGCGCCTGCGCCGACCCCTTACCCCGCCCGGTGCACGCTGGGTAACACCGTCCCCGCACCTGACGCACGGCCCGCCGCACACGCGTACTTGCTACCGACCCGCCCCCACCCTACTGGCGTACGCTTCCTTAGCAACCGGATGCTTGCTGTTGTTAAGGCGATCCCCTGATGCTCGAATGGGGAAGACTTTACTCGGGGCGATAGGCTAAGGTCGTGGAGGTAATATCACTCGATGAGTAACTCAGACCCAGCGTCTCTTAACTTCAGTTGGAGTCCCAGCGTGATAATTGATTTGGTGAAAATAAATGGAAATTGCTGGGGGAAGAACTCAGTAGATCTCGTAACATCTTCAGGAAAAAAGGTCACTAGATTCAAGGCGTGAACTCAGCTTTTACTTCACAAATCAAGTTAGAGAGTCATAGTATTGAGTTTCTGCAGCAATGTCTGTTTGTATCAGATCTCCAGCAGCTGCAAACATAAATAACTGGAGAAACTCAGCAGTCAAAAGTTTCTGTTTCTGTTTGTTTCAATCTCCTGCATCCGCAGGTCTTTGTTTTATTCATGAAAAGTCTGGAAACTAGCTTCATGGTGGCCAATTTACAATGACTGATGTTTAAACACCTTTCTGGCTCAATACTGCTCCCCAGGGAAGGCAATCTGTTTATGAACCCCACCCCTCCCAATGAAACAAGGACAGAACCCTCCTGGTCCTCACCTTCCACCCCCACGAATCTCCGCATACATCACACTATTCTCTGCCACTTCCAATACCTCCAAATAGACTCCACCACCAGAGATATATTTCTCTTCCACCCTTATCAGCATTCGGAGAGACCATTTCCTCCACGACTCCCTCGTCAGGTCCACACCCCCCACCAGCCCATAGCCCACTCCTGGCATCTTCCCATGCCACTGCAGGTGTTGCAACACCTGCGCCCACACCATTCCCCTCACCTCCGTCCAAGGCCCCAAAGAATCCTTCCACATTCGACAGAAATTTACCTATACCTCTACCAATGTCATCTACTGTATCCGTTGCACCCGATGTAGCATCCTCTACGTCAGGGTGATAGGATGCCTTCTTGCAGATCATTTCAGAGAACATTCCTGGGACACCCGCACCACCAAACCCACTGCCCATGGCTGAACAATTCAACTCCCCCTCCCACTCTATCGAGGATGTGCAGGTCCTGGGCCTCCTCCACTGCCAAACCTGGAGGAAGAATGCCTCATATTCTGTCTTGGCACCCTGCAACCACATGAGATGAATGTGGATTTCAACAGTTTCCTCATTTTCCCTTCTCCCCTCACATTATCCCAGTTGACCTGCTGTGCTTTTCCAGCACCACATTCTTGACTCTGATCTCCAGTATCTGCAATCCTCATGTTCTCCTGCTTATGTCCTTACATGGTCTGACCTAAACATGACTCCAGATGAACAGCAAAGTGATTGATCCTTAGAGCAACTCAAGATTGTCAATTAATGCTAGCATATTCCTATGAACAAATGGAACAAAATTCAAATTTAGCCCTTCTGCCTGGAATACTGTGGTGTTAAGGAATTATTCAAAACTCATTTTTAAAAAAAATAATTTTGAGTTAAATTTGATCAAATTGACCTTTTTAAAAATAAATTAAAATGAGATGATTATTTCAATTTGAACAGCAACAATAACTCTGTTCCTGAAAAGGTCACCTTTTGAGTATTTTTAAGATAGATCTTGACAAATTCTTGTTAAGCAAGAGAGTGAAAGGTTAACAGGGTTGTTGGAACGTGGATTTGAGGTTACAATAAAGTGAGCTATCATTTTGTTGTATGATAAGCAGGCTGGAGAGGTTAACTAGCCCAACCCTCTCCTGGTTTGTATGTCATGTGCAGGTTTACAAAGTGAAGGCAGGAGAGGGGAAATCAGTTAAAATTAAACAAAAATAGGAAATGCTGGAGAAACCCAGCAGGTTTGACAATGTAGAGACAGAAAGAGAGTTAATATTTTGATTCTTTTTAGGAACCAAAGAAGGAAGGAAGGGTTTTATTTTGTTGACAAGTTTTAGGGTTAGGAAACCACAGGGAAAGTTAAAGGAGACCAAAAGTAATATGGAACAAAATTCATAATTTTTATTAGTAGGCCTAATGGCCTCGTTTTATCCTTTCATGGGATGTTGAGTTTAGATTAGATTACTTACAGTGTGGAAACAGGCCCTTCGGCCCACCAAGCCCACACCGACTCATTCCCCTACATTTACCCCTTCACCTAACACTACAGGCAATTTAGCATAGCCAATTCACCTAACCTGCACCTTTTTGAACTGTGGGAGGAAACTGGAGCACCCGGAGTAAACCCACGCAGACACGGGGAGAATGTACAAACTCCACACAGTCAGTCACTTGAGGTGGGAATTGAACCTAGATCTCTGGCGCTGTGAGGCAGCAGTGCTAACCACTGTGCCACCCTGTTGTCATTAACAATGCCTTTTAAGAGAATAGTTGACGGTTAACCACATGTTGGTGAGTCACATGTAGACCAGAGCAGGTAAAAACAAACATATTGCATTCCCTAAAGTATATTAGATCAGAGTGGTACTGGAAAAGCACGGCAGGTCAGGCAGCATTCGAGGAGCAGGAAAATTGATGTTTCGGGCAAAAGCCATTCATCAGGAATGGAGGCAGGGAGGCTCCCTGCTTCCATTCCTGATGAAGGGCTTTTGCCGAAACGTCGATTTTCCTGCTCCTCAAATGCTGCCTGACATGCTGTGCTTTTCCAGCACCACTCTGATCTAAACTCTGCTTTCCAGCATCTCCAGTCCTCACTTTTGCCTAAAGTATATTAGTCAACCAGATACTTACAACAATCAATAGTTACAATGACTAGCTTTAAACCCCACCAGCTGCAGTGAGATTTGAACAAAAGCCCATTGCCACTACACCAGCATCTCCTTCTTCCACATTGTAATTATTCTGTGATTTGATCATTGTTGAAAAAACTTTTACAAAAAATTGTACGACTTCATTTCTAATTTTTTCAATAATAGTGATACAACCAAACAACCGTGTAATTAAAAGTGTTTATCATCGGCACTGAATTCAGTTTCTGTTGCCTTTGCCTAACGGAGTGAAATTCAAAAATACCAAGTGAAGGAGTTTCTACACGTATTACTTTGAGTCTGATCATGTGATCAGTGCAGTTCGTGGTCACGTGACGGACCCATCCATCTCGTTGCGCCTGCTCGGTTCGGCGGTGGAACATGGCGGCCGACATGAGGCTGCTCGGGTTGGTGGAGGAGTTTGTGAGTGGATTGCAGGACGGGGCGGCCAAGGACTTAGCCACAGGTAGGAACGGAAGTGCAAGGTGCTGTAGAGAGCCTGTCTGGCCTGGGAGAAGGAGAGATGTCTGTGGAGGGGTCCCGGGTGAGGAGTAGGCGCCACCTGCCTGGCCCTGTCACCCTGGTAACGGCGCATGGACCCCAGTGCCCTGACTAGGATCTGTATCTCTTCTGTGCCAGACAGCCCTCACTTAGGCCTTCCCGAGCTGTTCAGCATTCTGGTTGTTCATGAAATAAGATGAACCGACCTGATTCATTGTAAATCTGGTCAATAATAGGTGTCTGACTTGGCAACCAGCCCTCAAAACCAAGCAACTTGTTTCCGCTCGTATTTATTTCCTGTTCCCTCCTGTTTGAAATAGAAGAATACACCTTTTTTTTCTGTCATACCTCCTTGTTTATAATTTTAGATCACTACAAATCAATGTGAATAATAAGGGTTGTGGAAGGCGTTATACAAATGCAAGCCTAAATATAAGCGATGGAAGTAAGTATTTAACGCTTCTAACCCGATCATGGATAATCTATCTCAAGTTCAACATCCCACTCCACTACCAAATTCCTTAATATTCAAAATCTACTAAATTTTGTACTGAAGATATGCAAACTGAGTTCGATCCAGACTTTGTCTAGTTACTCAGTATTTCAAAAGACATTCTTTCCTTCCAAAATGGATAGTTTCACATTTACCCTATTTCATGGAATGTTGCTGGCCTTGTTGACAACCACTAAACAACCAGATCCATTAAAGATAAATTGTCCTTCAATTAAACTATCAATATTCCTTTGTCTTACTATACCAAGATGTTTTGTAACATCAAAAAAACTCAAAACTAGTATTTTTACAATGCATTCCCAATCTCAAGATGTTCAAAACAGTGAATTACATTTTTGTTGCTTATTGTCATGAACGAAACAGATCTGACAATTTGTAAGGTCCTTTGAATTAAGTGGTTATGCATTTTGTTTTTGTGATGTTGTGGAATAAGTATTCAACAGTTCTGTAAGAAAACCTGTACTCCTCACATAGAACTGTGCAACCTTTTGCGTCAACGTGTTGGCAAAAAAGATTTCGGCTTAAAGTTTTGTCTGAAAGATGGCCTGGATAATGTTTCAGCACTGTTGTTTGAGTCAGAGTTTCTAGAGTTGATCATCTATTTTGGGAGGTTGGCACCACAGAGCTTATGTTGATGCCAACAGATCTAAACTTTATATATGATATAAAATTGGCTGACCCCTTTGATCTTACGACTCCAATTTTATATTTATTTACACATAAGAACATAAGAAAATGGAGCAGATATGACCATACAACCTTTGAGCTTTCTTCACCATTCAGTAAGATTATCTACCCAACTCTATCTTATATTACACACATTTATCTTGATTTTCTTAGTGTTCAAAAATCAATCCTTCTCTTTTTGAATAAAGTCAATAATGGAGCATCTCCTAATTTCCTAAATAGCTGACCCTTTGTTTTGATACTGTGATTGCCATGGGGGAAACATCCTCCTAGAATCTACCCTGTCAAACCCCTCAAAACCTTTAGGTTTCAATGAGATTTTTAATTCTCATTCTTGAAGAAGGGCTCATGCCCGAAGTGTCGATTCTCCTGCTCCTTCGATGCTGCCTGACCTGCTGCGCTTTTCCAGCAACACATTTTGAATTCTCATAAACACCGAAGAGAATGGGCCAAGTCTATTGCATCTCTCTTTGGACATCCTCCTTGCTTCAGAAATCACATGCAATAAATTTTTGTTGCACTCCCTTAAAGACAAACATATATCTGTCTTTGAATAAGGAGACAGAAATTGTCCTTACTGGTAACCTAGTGACACTAATCTTGGATTTTTGATATCTAAATGGATTGAGGCTCTCTTCTCCTTGTAGTTTTTAATCTGTTTTATCACAATGTCCTGTTCCTATGTTTCAGACTGCATGTAAGTATCAATATGAAAGCTGATTCTTTAAAAGCCAGTTGAATCAAATTAGTTTAACTGAAATTCTGTTTTCCACACTTGAGCCCATGATCCCTCCAGAATATGTTTTTGTAAGTTCCTTTGGGCTCAATACATCAGTACTCGATGCAGGATGGTCACGGTTACAACCAGTTTCTGAGGAACTGTGTTTATTTAGGGGAGTACACCCTTTTAGGAAAACAGAGTGAAATTGGACAGAAAGAAAACATTTGTCACTTTGAATGAGAAGCATTTGACAAGTTTGTAACTGTTCTTGCAATTCAGATAGAAATATTAAAAATGGCATTTTTAAAATTTGTTTTTAGGTAGTAAATTTATTTATTTGTTTTTGATTTCTTTCCATATTTTCTCTCATTCAAAAAAAATGGGTACTGTGTGGGATGGGTAATCAGTTTCAAAGTGTCAAGTTACCTTTCATTAAAATTGATTTCTGGAACTTGACGCTTCTGGATCCGGCATAAATAGAGAGACGAGACCTTTGAATTCAAAATAATGGCTTGTTTTACTGGAATTTCACAGACAGCCATAATGCAGTATTGATTTTAAAATTATTGATTCACTTAACTTTCCTTATGGCTGAGAGTTTATAACTCTTTAACACTGCATTGCCAGCAACAATGATTTGTGCCTTGGGGCAGCAATCTGCTACATGTTACATTTCTTGATGTTGCAGTTTTTAAAATTGTGAATGTCATGAAATTTCAGTGGAATAATATATGTTGGCATTGAGTAGTGTTTACAGGATGGAGAAAATTAGATTAGAAATTGAAAAAACTTTCCGTTTCCAGAGTCAAAGAGTCATGCAACATGGAAACAGACCCTTCGTTCCAACAAGTCCGTGCTGACCATAATCCCAAACTAAATTAGTCCCACCTGCTTGCACTTGGCCTATATTCCTCTTATTTATGTACTTATCCAAATGTCATTTAAACATTGTAACTGTACCAACATCCACTACTTCCTTCGGCAGTTCATTATGCACACAAATAAACCCTCTGTGCAAAAAAGTTGCCCCTCCTGATTTTTTACCAAGTTTTCTCCTCTCACTAAAAATATGTCCTTGGTCTTGAAGCTGCCTAGCCTTGAAAAGGGAAAAGATAGCTGTCACTCACCTTATCTACACCTATCATGATTTTAGAAGCCTCATTAAGGTCACCCCTCAACCATCTACACTCCAGTGAAAAAGGTCCCAGGCTGTCTAGCCTTATAACTCAAAATCTCCATTCCCAGTAACACTCTGTTAAATCATTTCTGACCATTCTCTGGCTTAATCATTTCCTTCCTGTAACAGGGCAACAAGAACTGGACACAGCACTCCTGAAGAGGCCTCACTCAACGCACCCATTATTCTTTCAGATCAGAAAAGTTTTTTCAATATAATTTTGCTTTTTGCGGGCATTTTCTTCTGTTGTTTAACTCTTGGCAGTGCTCCTGCAAGACGTTTTGAAGAAGAAGCATATTCAACTCAAAGTATTAACTCTGTTCCACTTTCCACAAATGCTGCCTGACCTGAGTATTTTCATTAATGGTGGTTTTTATTTCAAATTTACATAATTTGCAATGTTTTGCATCTATTTCTGCAAGTGTTGTCCTTTTCAAATTGTAATTCCAGGTTTGCATATTGCTCTTCTAGCCCTCAATGTTAGTATTGTCATGGTCCAAATAGGCTGGCTATGTTCACCTGACAGCCACATTGTACACTATCCTGCTGCATTTGCTTGATAAAGATCAATCGCAACTGCACTACAGGCTGATGTCCTTTCCTAAATCTGGCATTGAGACTCATTGCTGCATCTTTGTGATTGAACTTGATTCTGAGAGTGTTACTGATTAGCTGGCTCAGTGAATAAAGCTGCTGTTCTTGAAAAATGCTGAGGAATATTTGATATTCATTGCATACAAGAGTTAAGTCTTGATTGCATTCCGTACTCTATTTCTAAGAGTACAGCATTCACAAGCATATTTTGTTTGAAAATCTTTGAAGTCAGTGGATAGCTTTTTCTACTTATTTGAAATTACACATATCTTCAGAAACAGCAACAGATTTGATAAATACTTTGGTAGCTATTATCCTGAGGAGGAACTTATTTGCGAGTCTCATAGTGACTAAATAGTTTTCCCTTATAAGGAAACACATCTCCATTTCTTAAGAGATATGGAAACACAAAAGATAGGAGCAGGAGTATGCCATCTAGCCCTTTGAGCCTGTTCCATTGTACAATATGATCATGCTGAACATCCCCCACAGGACCCTCCCAAATCCCTGGATCATTTTTGCTGTAAGAATTATATCTAACACCTCCTTGAAAACATTCAATGCTTTGGCCTCAACCACTTTCTGTGGTCATGAATTCCACAAGGTCATCACTCTCATATTTGAAGAAATTTCTCCACATCTCAGTCCTAAATGGCTTACCCTGTTTCTGGACCCCCAGGGCATTAGATATTTCTTCCTGTATTTTGCCCTATCTGGTCCTGTTGGAATTTTATCGGGTTCTTTGTGATCCCACTCCTCCTTCTGACCTCAATAGTCCTATGGTCAGAATATAGTCCTAACCAATCCAGTTTCTCCCCTTGTGTCAGTCCTGTCTATCCAGGAATTAGTTTGGTAAACCTTCATTGCACTCCCTCCATAGCCAGAACATCCTTCCTCAGATAAAGACACCAGAACTGCACAGAATATTCCAGGTGTGGTCTCACCAAGGCCTGGTACAATTGCAACAATACATCCCTGCGCCTGTGTTTGAATTGTGTTGCTATGAAAGCCAACATACCATTTGCATTCTTCAGTGTCTGTTGCACCTGTCCACTTACTTTGATTGGTGTACAAGAATACCTGTGCCCCGTTGTATCCCCCCCTTTCACAATCTAATGCCATTAAAATAATAATCAACCATGCTATTTTTGCCACCCATGTGGATAATCTCACATTATATTTCATCTGCCATGCATTTGCCCACTCAGCTTGTCCAAATCACAGATGCATCTCTTCAGTATCCTCACAACTCACCTTCTACCTAGCTTTGTGTCAGCTGCATCCTTGGAGACATAACATTAAGTTCGCTCAGCTAAAACATGAACATGTATTTTGAATAGCTGCAGTCCAAGCGTTGATCCGAGCACCACCCTACTAGGCAATGTCAGGCAGTTCAAATTTAAAACCCAAATGAAGGTGCATTTGGAGCAATAAATAGTTATTCATTTCCCTCTATAGTTGGATTTCTGACAGCTAGTTGTGCATTATTCTCAAGAAAATGTGAGTCAAGCGATCAGCTGATCAGGCATCCTATATAGTCTATTGATTGTCGAAAGTTAGTCTATTGGGCAGCAGATTTCAGCACTTGATGTAAAAGGAGAGGACACTGAGGAGAGGTGGCTCAACTGTGGAAGACTAGGGTGGGAAGATGAAGCATCTCAATTCCTTCTGTGCACATCTCTGGTCTGTTTTTCAAGTAAGGGGTGTACTATGGTGAGATATTCTTTTCTTAAATGTTGCTCCTGCAACCACCCATGGCTTGTTCCTTCACCTTATTTCGTGGAATTGTTGGTATAGGCTCTGTGGAGCTACAGTGCGAAGACTTGGAAAAAAAGTCCATTGCAGAAAAAATGTACATCTGGAAGCTCTGTCTTTCAGGCTAGATACTGAACTGAGGCCTCATATGCTGTCTTGGATAAACATGAGATTTCTTGCAGCTATTTCACAGGAGTACAAGGGATTGGCCAATATCAATCTCTGAATCCATGTCACTAAAAAAAGACCCGAGTCATTGTCACTATTAGAGGGAGCCTGCTGTGTGTAAATTGGCTTCCCTGCTTTTTGTTGTAACAGTGACTTCATTTCAGAAGTAGTTTTTGACTGTAAGTACATTAGGCTGTGTTGACATTCTGAAAGGAACCATGAAAATTATTTTTAGTCAACTTTTTCAGACGTATGATTCCCCCAAGTAAGTGGGACTGATCCAGGCTTTCTGGCCTGGCAGCAGGGATAACACCACTGCATCATCAGACTCCTTGAAACACTTTTAATCAATCTGTTGAACATGTTATGACATACCTCTGTTACTGGTGATACTTGCACCAAATATATGAATGCATGCAAGTGTTTGTTTATACAGTTACCTGCTTACAAGCTGCTTTTAGTTCATTATTAATGTCCTGCTACTTCTGTGGGATTCTGACACTGGTTTCTTGCAGCTGATGGCAATAGCAAAACAAACTCATTATGGACTCAGTTTAAGAAGGAACTCTGAATCTATTTAAATCTGTGTTGCTGCCAGTTGTGTGAATTTGCAAGCTGGGTCATAATGACACAAGGGACCATGCTTAAAAAGCTATGGGCACTTCATCTCTCCAGTCTTTGCTGATTTCCATAGGGCAGGGGGTGTTACAACTGTCATAAAGTGAAACTAAGCTGTTCATTGCTCAAAATGTTATTAGGATTTGAAGAGTACTTATAAAAAAAAGAAATAACTTAGATTCATGAAGCCTGACTTGATCTTGGTATATTGCAACATGCATCCCAGCTAATTGGTTGCTTTTTGTATCATCATTACTGTAGCAATGTAAGAAAGCTAGCAACCAATTAGTATACAGCAAACTCCTATCTGGAGAAATATAATGATCAGATTGTGTTTTTGCATTGTTGATTGAGGAGTAAATATTGGTTAGCACAGAGGGAGATCCTGAGTGAATGCTCCTTTATAATGGTGCTGAAGATGTGCACAGGGAATGGGCAATTTAATCAGTTGCATTGCCGGGAACCAGACATGGACAACTGAATGGCACAGGCTGAGTGCAGAGGTTGGGGGCTGAGGTCATGGAGAGGTTTGTAAGTAAGAATGAGAATGCATTTTCCTGTGCATTTCAGTGAAAAATCACAATTCGTTAAATGCACCAAATAATGATTAGAAAATACATTCCTCTCTTGTTACATAGTATTTTATAGTGTTAAATTCTAGAGGGCTATTTGTTTGAAACGTGTTAGTTAAAGCTATGGAGGATAAATATATATGAATAAAACATAGAAGTGAGAAGTTTGTTGCAGTGCATTTCATTTTAGGCAAAGCAGTCATGTGCCCACATTCTGTATTCCAAGAATGAATCATGTTTTGGTCTTGGTCTTGATATTTTATCAAATATACTTATATAGGATGTGTAAGCTGAAAGATGCAGCTTTTAACCTCAAATCTACTTCCTTCCTGAATATTGATTAGAAAGGAAAGAAAAAACAAACTTGCATGTGTGCTGCAGCTTAAACATCCTCAAGATGTCCTATATCTCTTCACAGTCTACAAATTACTTAGAAATTTTCATCAGTGTTGCTGCTTAGTCAAATATAACAGCATCCTGTAAATCATAATGAGTGTTGCCTAGGGCATTGAGAACTCCCTGCTCTTCACTGAGGATTACTTCTGTCCACCTGAACGTGGTCATGAAATAATACAGCATAGAAACAGGTCCTTCAACCCACCATGTCTATGCTGACCCCCAAACCCCAAATCCCATTTACATGGACTTCGTCCATAGCCCTGTCATTCTAAGTGCTCATCCAACAAACAGGCAATGTCTCATTTTATATCATCTGAAATGCAACAGCCTATGACATAATGGCATTTTCTCAGTGTGGTTCCTTCTACTTTGTTCTCTAGCAGAATGTGTGGGAGGAAATGTCGTCGTACATTCGATTCTGAATTGACATACCGACTCTGAATCTGTCCAGGCTAAACCGTTTGAAGTTCCATTTCTACTGCCCGTGAAGCAAGAATTGAGTTGAATTGAATTGTCACGTGTACTGTGAAAAGGTTTGCTTTGCGAGCAATGCAGGCAGGTCACGTAGTAAAGTGGCATCGATAAGTAAATAACAGGTAAACAGCAGCAAAAACAAAAACACAGGTACAGACAGATGTGAAGAGTTTGTGAGACCATTCCGTATTCTAACAATAGTAGGGTAGAACCCCCCTGTTTTGAAACCGGCTGGTGCATGTGTTCAGGCTTCTGTACCTTCTCTCCAATGTTAGAGGTTGGAGAAAAGCATTGCCAGGGTGGAATGGATCTTTGAGAACGCTGGCGGTCTTTTCTTGACAGCGGGCCTGGTAGATGGATTCTATAAATGGGAGGTTGGCCTTTGTGATTGTCCGGGCTGAGTTCACCACTCTCTATAACTGTCTCCGATCTTGAATGCTTTATCAGTAGTGATACACCCAGACAGAATGCTCTTGATGGCACACCTATAAAAGTTGGCAAGGATATTCGCCATCATGCCAAATTTCCTCAGCTGCCTGAGGAAGAAGAGATATTGTTACGCCTTTGTTACTGGTGCGTCCACATGAAGAGTCCATGAAAGCTTGTTGTGGATGACCACTCCCAGGAGCTTGACACTCTCCACTCATTCCACCTCTGTGCTGTTAATGTGTAGGGGGGCATGGATTACATCTCGCCAAAAGTCAGTAATGAGTTCCTTGGTTTTGACGGCATTGAGTGCTAAGTTGTTCTTAGTGCACCATTTTTCTAGGTCTTCCACCTCCCATCTGTAGTCTGTTTTGTCGCCATCTGAGATTCAACTGACTGTGGTGGTGTCATCAGTGAACTTGTAAATGGCATTAGTCTGGTATTTGGAGATGCAGTTATGGCTGTACAGTGAGTATAGTAGGGGGCTGAGTACGCACTCTTGGGCTCTAGTGTTGTGTTAGTGCAGATGAAATATCGTCCCCAATCTTCACTGATTGTGGCTTGTGGGTCAGGAAACTGAGGATCCAGTTGCAGAGAGAGGGGCTTAGTCTGAGATCACTAAGTTTAATAATCAGTCTCAAGGGGATAATAGTGTTGAAGGCTGAACTGTAGTCAGAGTAGGGTTCTTACATAGCTGTTCTTGGTGTCAAGATGTTCAAGAGAGGAGTGAAGGGCAAGTGATAGGAAATCTGACATGGATCAGTTGGTCTGATATGCAAATTGGAGAATGTCAAGAGGTTGGAGTTGATTATTGCCATGACCAGCCTTTCAAAGCACTTCATGAGCACCGAAGTTAGAGCCACTGGGCGGGAGTCATGAGCCGCCTTAGGCACAGGTATGATGTTGGCCCTCTTGAAACAGGCTGGGACAATGGCCTGCTTTTTCAGGAGGCTGCCTTCCTCTCTGTTTCTTCATTAGTTTCTGCGTCATTCCTGAAGGAGGAGGAATGTCTTTAAAAAGCAGGTGATCCTTTGTCAACCACTGAAGTTGCATTCTTCTTCCAAAGTAGTCATTAGGAAAAATAACAAATTGATGAGATTTTATTCTTTATAGTTTCTGCTTATGCAGCAGATTGCATGTTGTTTAAGCATTGGAGAACAAGTATGGAATCGTTGCAGTGGTGACCTTCATTCTCTTTGTCTCAGTAATAGGGAAAGAAACCCCTGTCTGACACAATTGAGACTTTCTTTATCTTTCAACAGGTTTAATTGGAAGCACACTAGCTTTTGGAGCGCTGCTCCTTCACCAGGTGGTTGTGATGAAGGAGCGCCGCTCCGAAAGCTAGTATGCTTCCAATTAAACCTGTTGGACTATAACCTGGTGTTGTGTGATTTTTAACTTTGTACACCCCAGTCCAACACCGGCATTTCCAAATCATTCTTTATCTTTGCATTGAAGGTTTAGTTTCTGGTTGGCCCTGTAATTAGACTAAATTGAATTGCTTGCCAGTCCTGATAAAACAGCACAATCTCGAGCCTGCACTTCCTGTTTGTCCTTTCTTGTTACAAATTCATGTGTTTGCATTTAGAATGGAGACTGGCCACATTTATATGTCCCACTAATTGTATCTTCCACCCACCTCTCCCCAGAGGTGCTACAGTTCCATTTGTGATGAGACAATATAACTCTAGTTTGAATTATTTACACAGTCTCTATTACCAAGCTAAAATATATAAACATGGTCACAGTATGTAACTTTAAAATTACGTTTTGCCCTGACTCATGTTGTACGACTCTGCAGGAACTCAACTACTATTCAGTAAAACTTAGAAGAAATGCACATATTCACAAGCTTAACATCTGTTGACAATTATTGATTTGTGATTTTTATGTTGGTGAAGTGGTCTGCAATCAGTTATAAATGAGAATTTGTTATGTTGGCTGGTTTCCGTAATGTTGTCGTAGCTGCGCAGTTCTGGTGTATTTTCTATTGAACAGTGCAACGCTGAGCAGAGGGCTTTCAAGCCCTCAGAAAATGCAGACAGCCTGACCTTAACCATTGTGTCACTGCTGTTCCAGTCCAAGGTTACCTGTGGTTGCCATTGCAAGAAGTGTGCTTGTAGACATAATCTGAATGAGAATTTGTAACTGGCTGTAATTTTTATTGTTTGATGCCTCTTCCATGTTGCTCTTTTCTGATACTTGAAACCAGAAAGTTCTGGAAGTGCACAAATATCCGATAACAACTGAAAAGAGCAGACTGATTAAGGTGGGAATAGATAGAATGTTACCTGCACTCTGTACTTTACCAGCATTCTCTAACAACTCAGTTAAAGAATGAAATAATTGGATAATTTAAATATCTTCAAAATTACATGTTACAGGAATTGAGAGTATGATGCCCCCTCCATCTAATATTAACTGTGTTTCATTTCCTTTCAGGTGTCATTGATGGGAAGTGCACTGCACTGGAAATTGTGGAAGCTTTGGGGTAATGCAAACCATCCTTGTTCAGTTTCTAATTTAATTAGTTCTGTCTTTGTTTCGCGGAGTGGAAGAGACCAGTAAAAAACAATTGATTGATTCCTTTTGTTTTGTTGCTGTGTGTGTTTTCCTCTCTTTCTTCACTTTCCTAAAGTTAGTTTGTTGGTAGGATGTGGGTCTCACAGTACTGCATACTTCAGGTTAAGTATGACTTCTTGTTGTTAGCCGAGAAAATAATTCTTGCCTGGCTGTAGGATGATTCACAGCTGATCTTGCTCCTGCCCTTCTATGTTTAACTCAGTAATAACCAGATAGTGGATTGCTATGAACTTGGGTTTTTTAACATCATCTTCTCTATTCCAGTGACTCTAAATTATGAAGTGCAAATTGAGTTTAGCTAATAGAAGGAACAAAAGAACTAAACCTTGAGTCTTCTACTTCGTGAAATTATTCTTGAAACTTCATTGTTATTTTAATGTTCAGTGTTCACATGTTAAAGTTGAAGGTGAATTATCTTTTGTGCTTTTGGATCTTGTAAACTTTATTGGTAGTTCATTTTTCTGCTGACCATTTTCTCTATCTGTTGCAAACATAGAATTAAGTTTTGATGAGCTACTTTGACCAACAGTTAACAAGAATTTGTGTCCTCCTTGGAAATGTAGTTTATAGAGTATCAATATATAATGCTGTTTGATTAGCCAGGTATTTGTTTAATTGGGTTGGTGTTGGCCATTACAATTTACTGATTATTGATCCTATGCAATGTGCAAAGCAAAAAGATTTTTCAGCTTCATATTTTAACACAAAGTTGTTCAAAGTTATTCTGTACCTCAGAACAGGTTTATCCTCTTCTGATCTACGTCCTTACCTAATGATCTCTGTCTTGAAATTTGTCCCTAGCATCAATGATGTTTTGGGGTGGGGGAGGGGGCAGTTTGCAGATTTTCTTATGTGCAAAGTTGATTTCTTTTACCAGAATGATTAATTTCTCTATATCTACTTGATCGAATTCCTCTGAATACTTCTGTCAGATTATCACTCACTGTTCTATGCAAGCCATATTTATGCAACCAGTAATTTGTGAGAATTTGAGCTATGGCTCAGTTGGTCACCTTTAAGTTAGAAGATTGTGAAGTCAAGTCCCACTGCAGGAATTGAGCACACCAATTAGTTCCTCACTCCCGATGTTCTATTGAGTGGCTGCACAACTGCCAAAGGTGTTGTGTTTTTGATAAGACATTTATTGAAGGCCTCAAGCAGCCTTTCAGCTGTTCATGAAAGACTCCACAGCATTCTTCAAAGAAAAGCGGGACAATTATCCTCTGAGTCTCAGCCAATGTTTAACCCTGAACTAGCATCATAAATGTAAGTTGTCTGGTCGTTGTCACACTGCTAATTGTAAAAAATTGCTGTGCATAATTTGGCTGCTGTGTTTCTTACATTACACAGCAACTATACATAATTGTTGTTTCTTGGATATGAAGTTGTTTAGATGACCCATGGGCATGTAAAGGAGCTATATCGATGTCTGTATTTCCAACCTCTTTCATCTAGTAAGATCAATATAAGTTCCTAAATTTGCTGTCTAGTGTAGGTTAAATATAATTTTGTTCTTCGTTGTGACTGAACCATGAATATCTCTTTGTGCCTAATCTTCAAGACTCCTTGTTTGAACATTGCTTCACAGATACCAGATACAGCTAATGCCTTGCCCACATGTTCTTTACACATGAGCTGAGATAAAGAGCTGCAACATTGCCTTTGGCTAATAAAGCTGTTCCCTGATGTTCTCACGTACTTGTCAAGTCTGTGTCACTGGGACTGATTTGATTTGATTTTACCTCTTTGTCTGACCCAAAATACTGAAGCGACTGTTAGCTCTCATGGATGATTCTTTTAACTTTCCGAAAAGTTTAAGGAATGATTTCGCGAGCTGGAATAGCTAGGTCATAGAGATGTACAGCATGGAAACAGACCCTTTAGTCCAACTGGTCCATGCCGACCAGATATCCCAACCCAATCTAGTCCCACCTGCCAGCACCCGGCCCATATCCCTCCAAATCCTTCCTGTTCATATACCCATCCAGATGCCTTTTAAATGTTGTAATCGTACTAGCCTCCACCACTTCCTCTGGCAGCTCATTCCATACATGTACCACCCTCTGTGTGAAAAAGTTGCCCCATAGGTCTCTTTTATATCTTTCCCCTCTCACCTTAAATTTATGCCCTCTAGTTCTGGGCTCCCCCACCCCAGGGAAGAAACTTGGTCTGTTTATCCTATCCATGCCCCTCATGATTTTGTAAACCTCTATAAGGTCATCCCTCAGCCTCCGACGCTCCAGGGAAAACAGCCCCAGCCTATTCAACCACTCCCTATAGCTCAAATCCTCCAACCCTGGCAACATCCTTGTAAATCTTTTCTGAACCCTTTCAAGTTTCACAACATCTTTCCAATAGAAAGGAGACCAGAATTGCACGCAATATTCCAAAAGAGGCCTAACCAATGTCCTGTACAGCCGCAACATGACGTCCCAACTCCTGTACTCAATACTCTGACCAATAAAGTAAAGCATACCTAATGCCGCCTTCACTATCCTATGTAATAGGCCTTTGCCTTGAAATTGGTCTTCAATAGGATTAATTAAAGTTTACAATAGCAATTAGTCTCCTCTACTTAGAGCAGCTAAAAAAGAATAAGTTTGATAAAGTTAGAGTGAGAGGGATTAATTATTCATAGTGGCAGCACTTGTGTTTAGAAAGACTGTTATCGTTGCTTTTTTTTAAAAGAATGAGTACTGAAACACTTGATGTTTAGCCTTGGCTCCTAGTGCATCTGTTTCCTCACCAAAAATACTTCAAAATATCAGTGTGCTGTCTGAATCAGAGCTCCTTATTACCAGAGTGCAAAGACACAATTCTGTGTCGCTTTCTGGTTTGCACAGTACACTGCAAAAATCATCATGCTGATGTTGGCCGAGTTAGCTGATTTTATTAGGGCAACACTGAAACAGACGCATTGTCTCGGCTATCATTGCATTGATGGTTCTCTTACCATATTTTAGAAAGAGCCTGCATCTTGAGAAAACACTGAATTAAAGCAAGGAATTGGTATCAATGCAAAGGAGTAAACTTCCATCAGTGATTACATGTTATAACTGAATGAACACTGACACTGGTTGGATCAAGTCTAATTGTGTTGTTTCTTAAAATGCATTTTGATTTACAGGAAATGTTTGACGAATTCTGAGCCAAGAATAAGAAGCCGGGGGATTCAGCTCCTCTCTCAGGTTTTGCTGCTGTCTTATTCGTCTCTCAAACAAAGAGAAGGTAAGAGTTTTGTGCACACTTTGAGAAGATGCTAAACTAACTTTTTAAATATACAGGTAGTTCGATAACGCGATGATTGCATTCTTGTGCAACCACGTGTTACAGAAACATCACGCTTTAGAAACTGCACTTAAAGTAATGGCACTGTAATCGCATTACAATAACACGTTTTAAAAGTTTGCGCTTTAAAAGAGTGTCCCCAGTTCGCCAATCTCATTATAGCGAATTTGAGTTAATGAAATGCATGTTAAAGCAGAACAACCTGTACTGCTGTTTACTTTTTGGATTTACAATCAATCCATCATTGTTTTAGGTATGATTTGGAGATGCTGGTGTTGGACTGGGATGTACAAAGTTAAAAATCACACAACACCAGGTTACAGTCCAACAGGTTTCATTGGAAGCTAGTGTGCTTCCAATTAAACCTGTTGGACTATAACCTGGTGTTGTGTGATTTTTAATTTTGTTCTAGGTATGTAGGTAGGGCCATGATAGAGACTCTGCTTCACAGACACCACCAACTAGGTTGGAAGAGGGATTGGTCAGTGATCATGTGGGGAAAGAGGCACATTAGAAGAGAGGCTGACTTCTAATGTAATCACTTTTCTAGATTGTTCGTCCTTGACCATTAATGCTGCCACATAGTTGTGAAAATGTGAGCTGTTTCACTTTTGCTCAGTCTTCACATAACTATTTCTTATGTTGCATCGTTCACTGTAAATATCCTCTGAAGTACAAATCACTCCGTTGTGCAACTTCTGGCAATCTGAATTGTTGATGTGACGAGAACAAATTTTAATTGAAAGTTATTACAATTTTAGGTCAGGATCACCAATTATCCAGGATTTTTCCATGACTCGTCCTGGGTAAAACCTTCCCAGTATCTGATTTTTGCTAACAGTGACCAACAGTATTAGTCTCTACACATGGTCTGTGCCCTCTGATGATTGACCTTTCTGCTGGGAAAAATGGGTCTTCTCTGTCTACTCACCAAACCCGTCATTATTTTATACTCCTTGATTAAGTCTTCCTTCAGTTTCCTCAGTTCTTAGGGAGGTTTCCGTAGTCTTTTCAATTTTAGTTCCTACCTGCAATTTCAAACCCTGGCAACATTCTTATAAGTCTCCTCTGAGCAACATAGAGTCATCATAGTCTTCCTTTCTTGTTTTAAGGTGAACGTTACCAAGCAAAAGGTGGATTGTCAAATGAAACTCAATCAATGAAGGCTGCATCTTATACAGAAATGTTAACAAATGCATCTGCTAGGGATCCAAGCCACCCCAACTGAGCTCCCATACCTTGACCATTACTCCATTCTCACAAACTGTACAAGTTAGTCAGCACAACTCACACCTAGTGACCCAGTCCACCATGCAAAAGATTCCTTTAATTCTTTTCTGTCTCCTTCCCTGTCTTTGTCTATCTGTTGAACTCTCTCCTCCTCCTCTGCGCACCTCCCACCCTGAGAGAAAGAAAGCCAAGACTTTAAAGTAACGTTATTTCTTTCCATATCTCAATGGAATGTGATGTCACCTCTGCATCACAAGAGTTCAGGTTCAAGCTCCATCAAACTACTTAAGAAGAAAAATCTATAGTGGCATTCGTAGTGCAAGACTGTAATAGATGCCATCTTTCAGATGAGAAATTAAGCTGAGGCCACATCTACCTGCTTGGATGAACATAAAAATCCTATGGCACTATTTCCAAGAATGGGGCAATTTTCCCTGATGTTTCGGCCAATATTCTTTTCTCTACCAATATCATGAGAAAATGATATGGTCATTTTCAATAGTTGGTGAGAATTTGCTTTGTGAAAATTGCTGCCAGTTTTCCTACAATACAGCAGTGACTCTCTTTAAAAAGCAGTTCGTGGGCTGTGAAACTTTGAGATGTCTGATAGTTATAAAAAGCACCATATAAATTTTAGTTCTTTTCTTTTTTTCCAGTGGAGGCACTGGCTATCTTCTATATAGATCGACTGAAGGATCATTACATTATCACACCTTATGTCTTGCAAGGGTTGAAAGCCTTGGTGAGAATGTTTATTGTTTTTATATATTTTGTTAAAGTGAATTGTAAATGTTGGAATATTCTTGTCAATACATGTCAGTATCAAACTTCCAACACAAGTTAATAGCAGCTTAGAGATCTCTGACTCTCTTCCAACAGCTTGCTTCAGCCATATCTCAGAAAACTCCTGCTGCAGTGTTGAATAACTTGCAGTGTCAAAGTGAGTGTGATTGACACTGCTCAGAGCACAGAGGGGAAACAGTTAATTGCAACTGTAATTGTGGTTCAGCTTTCTGATCAGGAAAGTAATCTTTTGATCGAACTGCTAGCACCAAGTTTAAAAACCAAGTTAAAAAATTTCCAACATACCATCAGTGACTACACTTGAAGATAATTAAAAACCTTTAGCACCTTCTAAAAGTTCTAAGTCTTGTGTATATGCAAGTTCCCTTGTTCACCTAGCTGCATTTAATATGACAAGGTTTGCAGTATGAGCCAAGAAAATGTATATATCAAAAGTAGGTCATATTACTGTTGTACAAGATATTGGGCATTTTGTGTTCTGTTATCTTCACCTGCTTGCTAAAAGGACATTGCTCTATTTAAAGGGGAAACTCCAAACAAAGGCTTAAAATTTCAAACAGAACTAGTTGAGTCTAAATACAGGGAGACATTCCTTTGCACGTAGAGCTGAGAGAGCACATTGCCCTAGAATGCCATAGATTGAATTAAAATATTTAAAAGAGAGAAATAATTTATTGGAAATAAGTGTGTGAGGGATATGAAGAAAGGGCAGAAGAAAATTGAACTACTGTAGTACCAATGTAAAATAGTATGAAAACTGGAAGTCCGAAATGAAAGCAGAAAATGCAGGAAGCAAGTCACGCAGTATGTGTGGACACTGAATTTGACTACTCTGTTAGAGTTCTGTTGGTGGAAGCCTAATTATTTTCCAATTTTTTTTATATTAAAAATAATTTAATGTAATTTTGTGCTGTGTTGGAAAGCAACTAAGCAGAGCTGTGTATGCTGTCAGCTGTCATCAATCCATTCTTTCTGGCTTAACTATTGTTGCTTTATCTGTTGCCTTTAGAGTATGAGCTCTGTTCTGCCAGAAGGGTTGGCTGTAACAATGTTGAAGGCACTGTTCCAGGAGGTACATGTCCAGGTGAGTTAATGTGATAAACATCAAAGTCCTGTGGAACACTACTGACAAGAGAAAACCCAGTTCAGTGTTTTAGAATCATAGAAAAGTTTAAGCACAGAAAAAGGCCATTCAGCCAACTGTGTTTGTGCCGACTAAATAAACCAGCTACCCATTAGAGCAGCTTATTAGCACTTGGTCCACAGCTTTGTTATTTACAGCGGTTCATTCCTTTTAAATGAGTTGAGGGTTTCTATCTCGATCACCAAATAGAGTTGTGGATTCCAGTCACCCACTCCCCTCTGTGGAAAATGTTCTTCTCCTTGTCTCTTTAACCCTTCTCCCAATCACCTTAAATCCATTATAGACTTCCGAAGAAGGGCCAAAATGTTAACTCTGGACTCAAAATGTTGGCTCTGCTTTGTCTCCACAGATGCTGCCAGACTTGTTGAGTTTCTCCAGAAATTTCTGTTCTTGTACATTATGTTTGTGCCCACTGGTGATTTTCTGCTAGGAAAAATTGGTCTTCTCTGTCCACTCAACAAATCCATCATTATTTTATATTCCTTGATTGATTAAGGCATCCTTCAGCCTCCTCTCTTCGAAGGAAAGCATCCCTAGGCTTTGCAATTTTTGCTCATACCTGCAATTTTCAAATCCTGGCAGCATTCTTGTAAGTCTCCTCTGAACAACGTAGAGTCATCATGTCCTTTCTGTGATGTGACCGGAACCATATACAAATTTTCATTTTTGGTCTAACCAGTGACTTGTATAGTTCCAGCATTACATCCCTGCTGTCATTGTCAGCACCTCTCCCAATGAGGGGAAGCATTCCGTATGCCTTCTTTACCACCTTATGTCACTGTCCTGCCATTGGAAGGACACTCCTGTGGACACGCCTTCCAATGTCTGTCACTTTTCTACCCTTCTCAGTACTCTTGCATTCTTTATATGCTCCCTTGCTTTGTTTATCTTGGGTTCTGGTCATTGTTCCTGATTAAGGAGACTGAGAGGGAGTGGTACATAGATGGATGATGGCCTGAGACTGAATCCAATGATAGATTTTAGCTATCTAGCCCCTAAGATCTATGATTCCTACCCTAATCCTCTCTACCTCCTTTTCTTTCCCATAAACCCCTGACTTTGATAAACCTTCATCTTTTTTTGATTTCTCCTTCTCTGGATCGATGTCCGAACTGCTCAAAATGTTTTAATTGATAGTGGTCTTACTGAGCACCTTGGGACATTTTGGCAATATACTATGTGATTTGTAAGTACTGTAGCCTCGTGAGGTGTGAAGGTATTTTGTGTGTTTCTTTTAATGTCTTTTCTTTTCTTTAGTCCCTGATGCAATCTGATCGGCATTCTGTGTACACCATCATCTCAAATTTAATGGATACCAGAGAGCAAGGTATATTTCATTGTTTTGTTCTATTCTCTTTGCACATCTCACTTCCACTTTTTTATTCACATGTGGAACGAGGGCATCATTGACTGGCCAGCATTTATTGCTCAACCCTTGTCCTTGAGAAGATGGTGCTGAGCTACCTTCTTGAACTGCTGCTGTCCATATGCTGTAGGTAATGTGGCTACATTAAAGCGAGTTTCTGTTTATCACTGTCATACATTGGAAATGGATAAAGGGAGGCATTAAAGTACACTTAAGTGAAAAGTGTGATTGTCCTCCACCCTTGATCAAACCAAGTGTTATTGCAAAACATTTCAAATTTTTTGCTTCGTAATTTCTGATGGAAATCCATCAAATAGGAAGTGGTTGGGAACATTCAACCCCTTAAGATTGTTCTGACAAATCCTAACTCATCCCCACCTAAATGCCCTTTTGTCTTTATTCATTCAGGAGATTTTGGGCCTCACTGGCTGGACCAACACTGATTGCCTAACCCTAATGCCCTTGATAAGGTGATGAAAGCCACCATCTTGAAATGTTGTAGTCTATTTGATAGTTACCATCCCTGTGCTTTTAAAAGGAGTTCAAAATTATGACTCAGCAAATGACAGAATACATTTCCAAGTCAGTGGCTTGGAGAACAACTCGCAAGTAGTAGTGTTCTTATCTGTCTGTTACCATGGTCCTAACAATTCTTGGGTGTGGCAGGTGCTGTCTGAGAATCCTTGGAGAACTTTTGCAGTGCACCTTTTAACTGCTGCTGCTGTATGTCTTTGGTGGAGAGATTGAACGCTTGTGAATGTGGTGTCGATCAGTTGCCCACTTTGTCCTGAATGTTATCAAGCTTCCTGAGTGTTCTTGAAGCTGCACTCATCCAGGCAAGTGTAGAAGGTTCATCACACTCCTGACTTGTGCTTTGTTGATGGTGGGCAAGCTTTGAGTCAGTTACACACTGCAGAATTCTGAGTCTGATCTGACCTTGCAGCCACAGTATTTGTGTGACTAGTCCAGTTCAGTTTCTGGTCATTGGTAATTCCCAGGATGTTTATGGTGGGGGATTCAGTGATGGTGGTTAGATTGTCTCTTACTGGATATGAGAGAAAGTGAGGGCTGCAGATGCTGGAGATCAGAGCTGAAAATGTGTTGCTGGAAAAGCGCAGCAGGTCAGGCAGCATCCAAGGAACAGGAGAATCGACGTTTCGGGCATAAGCCCGAAGAAGGGCTTATGCCCTTCCTGAAGAAGGACTTATGCCCGAAACGTCGATTCTCCTGTTCCTTGGATGCTGCCTGACCTGCTGCACTTTTCCAGCAACACATTTTCAGCTCTTATTGGATATGGTCATTGTCTGGCTTGAGTGTTACTTAACACTTGTCAGCCCAAGCCTGGATATTATCCTCGTGTTGCTGCATTTGCACATGGGCTGCTTTAGCATCTGAGGCGTTATAAATTTTGCTGAAAATTGTCTTATTATCTGCAGACATCCACATTTCTGACCTTATGATGGAGGGAAGGTCATTGATGAAGCAGCTGAAGGTGGTTGGGCCAAGGGCATGAATTCTGAGGAATTCCTGCAGAAATGTCCTGGAACTGAGATGACTGATCTCCGACCACTTTTCTTTGCGCCAAGTATGACTCCAACCAGCGCAGAGTTTTCTCATGATTCCCATAGTATCCAGTTTTGCTCGAAAACCTTAATACCGCAGTCACTCCAGAGCAGTTATTCTCACCTCACCTCACCTTCTTTTGTCCATGTTTGAACCAAGGTTGTAGTGAGATCAGGGACTGAGTGACTTGCAGTTTGGTTTTCACTAGAGCCATTGAGAAGGTTGTTGTTTAGCAAGTGCGGTTTGATAGCACAGTTGATAATATCTTCCTTTTCTGATGATGAAGATCAAATTGATGGGCTAGTAATTGGCCAGGTTGGATTTGTCCTGCTTTTGGTGTATGGGACATATTTGGCAATTTTCCAAATTGTCATATAAATACCAGTTTTGTAGCTCTACTGGGACTGTGGCAAGTTCTGGACAATACATTTTCATTATATTCTACAATACTGTCTTTGCAACAATAACAGAAACTCTTGGAGAACCTCAGCAGGTCTGACACCATCCACACAGAGAAAACAGTTAACGTTTCAAGTCCGATGACTCTTAATTCCTGTTGAGGTTCTCTAGCCATTTTTGTTTTTGTTTCAGCATTTGCAGTTCTTTGCTTTATTTTATTCCACAGTCCTTGCAGTATCTAGTGCCTCCAACCGTTTCTTTTACGTGGAGTGGTATCTAAGATACTAGGACCTCTGGAGAAGATTAGATTAGATTACTTACAGTGTGGAAACAGGCCCTTCGGCCCAACAAGTCCACACCGACCCGCCGAAGCACACCCACCCAGACCCATTCCCCTACATTTACCCCTGCACCTAACACTACAGGCAATTTAGCGTGGCCAATTCACCTAACCTGCACATTTTTGGAGTGTGGGAGGAAACCGGAGCATCCGGAGCAAACAGGAGGAAGGTTGACATTTCTGGCTGATGACTGTTGAGAATGTTTCAGTTTGATTTATTATTGTCGTATGTACTGAGATACAGTGAAAAATATTGTTTTACATGCTAACAAGTCAAATCTTACCTTATATAAGTACATCAGGGTAGTAGAACAGAATGCAGAATATAGTGTTACAGCTACTGTGAAAGTGCAGAGGAAGTTCAATTCTAATAACATGAGAGGTCCATTCATAAGTCTTAATAACAGCGTGGAAGAAGCTGTTCTTGAATCTGTTAGTATGTGCTGGGCCTACCCATTATTGATGATAGGGATTTTTGTAGACCCTCTTCCAATTTAATTGTCCACCACCATTCATGGCTAGATGCTGGAGCACTGCAGAACTTAGATATAATCTGTTATTTGTGGAATAATTTGTTCTGTTTCTTCACTTGCTGCTATCCTGTTTTGTAGCTTTGCCTGGTTGACACCTTAGCTTCAAGTATACCTGATACTTACCCTCCTGCACTTTCCATTGAAACAGAGTTGATCCTCTAACTTGATGGTCATGGCAGAGTGGGGTTATGTTGGGCCAGGAAATTGCAGTTGTGCTGGAGTACAATTTGGTTACTGCTGATGGGCCACAGTGCATGGTGGATGTCCAGCCTTGAGTTTCTACATTGCTTCAAAGTCTATGCCATTTAGCACAGTGATAGTTCCACACAACATGACCGAGAGTAATTCCAGTATGAAGACAGGACTTGCTCTCTACAGTGATTGTGTGGTGGTCACTCTTACCAATACTTTCACCTGCATCTGCAACAGACACATTGGGGGTGAGGATGAGGTAATTTATACTTTTCCCTCTTGTTGATTCCCACATTGCCACAGAACCAGTTTTGCAGTTTCGTCATAAAGCCATACAGCACAGAAACAGACCCTTTCGTCCAATCAATCCAGTGGAAAAAGTTCCAGTTTCTCCTTATAACTCACACCCTCCATTCCCAGCAACAATCTGGTGAATCTCTTCTGAACCCTGTCCAGTTTAATAATATCCTCCCTATGATAGAAACCAGAACTGGACAGTGTACTCCAGGGGAGGCTCATCAATGTCCTGTACAACTTCAACATAATGTTCCAACTCCTCCTTGAGATGCAAACTTCAAAGAATTATATACCCGAGCTGCTCGGTCTCTAATGTCCTTTAGGATATGACCAGCTCAGTCAGTCGTCGTGTTGTTGAGACACTCTTGGTCGTAGATTTTGAAGTCCCCCATTCTGCACCCAAGTACCATCTGTACCCCTTGACACTCTCCATACAGCAGGTTTCCTTGTCTATGTTTGACCTAGTGCCATGCAACTTCATGGGGTCCAGAGTGAATATAGAGCAGCCCTCTCCTGTGTACGACTGTGCTACCACTTCAATTGGGTCTGTCCTGCTGGTGGTACAGAGCCTTTACAGGCATTGTGACAGTGTCATTTGGGACTTTTGTGTAAGGTATGATTCCAAGAGTATGACTATATGGTTAGTTCAGTTCAATTTCATTCATAACTGTTGTATGTATGGAAGATGCAATTTGCTTTCGGCACACCCTCACATTTAATAATAATGATTGGATAATCTGATGTTATGACAAGAGATAAATAAAAAGGGATGTTTCCTTTATACTGTCCTATTAATATTAATCAGCCATGATCTTTATTACTCTACAAAATCAGTGAGACTTTTCTTCCCCCCCCCCACCCCCGACCTACTCTGAGTGAGATAATGAACAAAGTTTTTTTTTATATTCTTCACGGAGTGTCACAGGCAAGGCCAGCATTTATTGCCTATCCTAAATGTCCTGAGAGAGGTTAAGAGTCAACCATATTGCTGTGGTTATTGTGGAATTTAGCACAGAATAAGCTTGTTTTCATCCTTCTCAGAACTGAAGAGTTTGGCAGCAGACTTCACATTTGGTTTTATTCAAGCAATGGATGGAGAGAAGGACCCACGGAATTTATTAATGGCTTTTCAAATCTCCAGGGACATCATCATCAACAATTATGAACTTGGTATGTATTTTCTGCCAGAGTCTGCAATTTTATAGTCCTGAGACTGAGCTAGGAACATAACCTATTGGACAAATTACACCTAAATGTGTTTCATGTGTGATACTGTTAATTAAATCATCTGAGATCTGTCACCCTGCTAACAACCCCATGTAATAGCAGTAAAATAACATTAATTCTATTTTCACTTCTCAATTGGGTGTACTACAAACATATATACACCCATCATTCTGTCTCACTGCTAACTTGCTGACATCCTGTCAGAGCGCATGAGTTTATTTTTAGTGTATGAGTTGGTTCAGTTTCCAGCAACCCAGCAAAGGTGCTGTGTGGGAGCTTGAATTTTATTTTTGTTAGGCTGTCACACAGATATAGTTCCACGTCTTACCTCCTTCTTCTGCACCCACGACACTACAGTTATAAGGTTCTTCCTATGTGCATGTGTTTTCTCTCCCATCTCCAACCAAATATCCTGAATTGGTAAACCACACTCTCCCAAAAAAAATCTCGAAATCTGCTTGTGTCGACTTGAGATGAAAACTTGATCAGACTTTTCAAAATATTGCACTGTGATTGAACAGTCTGCTGACATTTATTGTCTACATTTGCGAAAGATGTTCATGCTAGTCGTCACTCTGAGAAAGCAGCTGTATAGTCATCTGGGGACTGTGACGACTTTACTTTGTACAGTTACCAAGTAATTTTGGTTAAACACAATAAGGGAAACCAAGCATTTATTTTGCTGTTGCATTTAGGACAAGTGTCTGTCACTAAGTACTTTGGAATTGTAATCACAATTGTCCAATTTGACTACCTCATTTTCTATAGTACAGGAAGTGATGTGATAATGATATAATGATGTGAAAATGATATCTTGATGGTGTTAGTTCATGGATATATGTTCCAGGATATTCAGGAAGACCCTTTCTGTTCTTGGAGTGGTTCCTTGGAATTTTTGTGATCCACCTGTGAGGGTAAATGGAATATCAATATGCCTGTACTACATCAGTGTTTATTAAGATAATGCACTCATGTCCTAAAGGAGACCTTAAAACAACAGCCTGCTGACTCTGGAGAAAGTGCAAGCCATTAATTCATGGCTTATGTCTTGATTTGATACAGAGACTTTTGGTGCACGGAAAAAGGACCCCACCTTAAATTGGCGCACTCAGCAAAGAAACAGAGTGAAAATTGGAACTGTTATGTATATATTTTTAATCCTTAGTGCAAATAAATCTTGGTTTAATAAGCAGAACCTGCTTAGTTTCTACTGAATTGAATTAAGATATAAAAGAATGTGTTCTGTTTAGATACTATTCAATTTATTTTGCCTTCTGCTTAGCTATTGATTTCTTTCTTTGTTTATAGGGAACTTTGTGGAAGAGTTCTTTGAGATCACTTCATGCTATTTTCCCATTGATTTTACACCGGTAAGTCACTCTTGATGAGAAGATTGAGTTTGTGTTTTAAGTATACCAGTTTATGCATCTATGAACAAGGAGCAGAAGTTCTGGCATGAATAAGATTATGGTTGATATAAATGTGATCTCAAATCCACAATTCCATCTGCTTTTGAAAACCTTTCACTCTTTCTTCCTGACTTAAAGATATTCAAATACTCTGCTTCCACAAGCTTATGAATTAAGGTAGTTGTGAGGGGGAAATTGCATTATCTCTTTCAAAAGGATGTGCTTTATTTTTAAATGGTGATCCCTAGTTCTGGACTCCCCCATAAGAGGAATAACCCTCTCCACATCTGCCTTCTCAAGATCCTTCAGGCTGGGTGAATCATAGAATCCCTACAGTGCAGATAGAGGCCATTCAGCCCATCTGAATCTGCACTGACCCTCTGAAGATGATCAATGCAAGTGATCAGTGGTATAGTGCTGATGCTTGACCCTTGATTGATCTGAGGGGTGGGTTTCTGATTTTTGCCTCCATTTCCAGTAACGTTTTGTGTATGTGGGAGATAAAGTCTTAGCAGTTTTTGAAAGAAGAGAAGGTGAGGCGTTTGAGTCTTCAGACCCTGGAAAAGAATTGAATTGAATTGAATTTATTGTCACGTGTACCGAGGCACAGTGAAAAGCTTTGCCTTACGAATAATACAGGCAGATCACAGAGTTAAGTAGCATAGATAGTAAGTAATAGGTAAATAGCGGCAAAAACAAAAACACGGATACAGGCGAATGTTTAGAGTTTGTGAGTCCATTCAGTATTCTAACAACAGTAGGGTAAAAAATGTTACGGAACCAGCTGGTGCGTATGTTCAGGCTTCGATACCTTTTGTCTGATGATAGAGGTTGTAGAAAAACATTGCCAAGGTGGGGTAGATCTTTAAGAATTCTGGCGACCTTTCCTTGACAGCGGGTCTGGTAGATGGATTCTATAGATAGGAGGTTGGCCTTTGTGATTGTCTGGGCCGAATTCACCACTTTCTCTGTAACTGTCTCCAATCTTGAATGGTACAGTTGCTATACCAGGTAGTGATACATCCAGACAAAATGCTCTCGATGGCGCACCTATAAAAATTGGCAAGGGTATTAGCTGTCATGCCACATTTCCTCAGCTGTCTGAGGAAGGAGAGACATTGTTGACCCTTTGTAACCAGTGCATCCACATGAAGAGTCCAAGAAAGCTTGTTGTGGATGACCACTCCCAGAAGTTTGACACTCTCCACTCATTCCACCTCTGTGCTGTTAATGTGTAGGGGGCATGGGTAACATCCCGCCGAAAGTCAATAATGAGTTCATTGGTTTTGCCGGCATTGAGAGCTAGTGTTCTCAGTGCACTATTTTTCCAGGTCTTCCACCTCCTATCTGTAGGCTGTTTCATCACCATCTGAGATTCGACCGACTATGGTGGTGTCGTCAGCGAGCTTGTAAATGGCATTAGTCTGGTATTTGACGGGGAATGCAGTGAAGAAGGAGATCTTGAGATCAGTCACATTTCAACATTGTGAGGTTACAGGGAATGCTTTAACTTTTTTTTAATGTTTGCAGAAAGCAAGTGTTGGAGGAATCATGTACATTTTACAAAATGGAAAGAATTGTAACGGTGGAGGAAAATAAATGAATGGCATTGAATGATGTGCTGAAGTGCTAATGATCCCTTTAAATTGGAACCTTGGAACTCTCATGCAATAAAGTAACTGGAGAGCAAGGAATCCTTTTACAGAAATCCTTCTCGTTTGAATGAATGGATTGTGTTGAGTGCATGTTATTATTAGAATCTGACTTCATTCTGCTTTTATTTGCAGCCTCCAAATGACCCACATGGGATATCTCAAGAGGAGTTAGTGTTGAGCCTGCGATCTGTACTTACTGCCACACCCCGGTTTGCAGAGGTATTATCAGTAATCTAGTCTGTCAGAATGCTTTAGCATTTCTACTGGGGTGTGGTGATAGGCACCAGCACCAATACAACCAACAAACTATCAATTCAGACTTTCCTGTGACTTTTTAGAATTGTATAAGACTGAAGGGAAGCCTTTTGACACAGTGTGCCTGTACCGGCTCTTGGAAAGAGAACCAATTGCTCCCTCTCACCCTACTTTCTCATCGTAGCCTCACAATTCTTTTGCTTCTTCAAGTATTTATCGAATTCCCTTTTTCATGTTACTCTTGTACCACTTCCACTGCCCTTTCAGGCAACACATCATCATAGATTTGTTAAATAAATGAATCTCCTTCTGATTCTTCTAAACAATTGTTGTAGTCTTATTTATTCCCCAGAAGTTTGAACACCCAAATTAAATCTCACCTTAACTGTCCTTGTTTTTGGTGTCTCTTGTTCTAAGTTAGTCTGAGGGCAGTGTCAGACCTGACACTGATACTTCAGTCAATATAGATTAGATTACTTAGTGTGGAAATAGGCCCTTCGGCCCAACAAGTCCACACAGACCCGCCGAAGCACAACCTACCCATACCCCTACATTACCCCTTCACCTAACACTACGGGCAATTTAGCATGGCCGATTCACCTGACCTGCACATCTTTGCACTGTGGGAGGAAACCGATGCAGACATTGGGAGAATGTGCAAACTCCACACAGTCAGTCGTCTGAGGCGGGAATTGAACCTGGGTCTCTGCCACTGTGAGACAGCAGTGCTAACCATTGTGCCATCGTGCTGCCCACTAGCTTGTGATTCAGGATTTGTCCCTGAAGCATGGTAACTTTGAACTGTTGGTGATTACCTATAGTACTGTATGCCTTCAAGGAGATGATGCCCCCAGCAGGGAGGATTGGCAAAAACAGACCAAAATATTTCCTGATTCCAAGACACATTCTTCTATCATTACTAAGTAGCATTTACAGTTGAGAAATGGATTATTTGGCCCAACAAGTCTATGCCAGTATGATAATGGTTGGTTAGTCAGAAAGGGCTCAGATATAGAGTTGGCAGTAGATTGGTGCAGATAACACTAGTGAGTAGTATGGCATAGGTATCATATCTCATCCTGTGCCTTGGGGTTATATACTTGAGGTTGATGTGGCAAAAACGTGCAGTCGATACAATGCAGGGATAGACCTTTATCACCTACAAGTCTTCACCCCCGCCCCCCCCCACATACATTAAGAGTTTACTTATGATCACGATTACTTATGCCTGTAATAAAACAGGCATGCTTATTCCTGTCAAATTGTTAGTGATGTTTCAACCTTCCAACTTTTATGTAGAGATTAATCAGATTCTTAAGGAAGTGTGAACAAACTTCAATGTGTTCATTAGTAGTACTGCTACAAACAGTTTCAACCAGAAAGTTCCTGTCGGCCTGTATCATTTTGTTCTCTTTATATTTCCCACCTGGTCTGTGTCTCATCCTTTGATGACAGTTGTAGAAATATGACAGAAACAGGCTCTTTTTCTTTTGTGACATTTGATATTGAGTGTTAGTGGTTGTTAGATGATGGGGAAGTGAAGGCTTGTCTTAATTTAGTTTTGCATCTTTTCTCAGAATTGTATTAATTTGACAAAAATGTTCCTTGTGTTCTTAGTTCCTAATGCCACTCCTGATTGAGAAACTGGATTCGGATATTCAGAGTGCCAAAGTGGATTCCCTTCGGACTCTGGTAGGTGAGGTGTTCCTGTTCGAAATTCTCTGTGGTGTTGGTGATCAAGGACTCTGGGTTTGGGCTGTGATGTCCTTTAGTAAATCTGGCTTATCCCTTTTTAAGATCACTCACCTGAACAGGAAAATCCAGATTATTGCAGCTACATGGGTAATGGTGAATGGATAGCTGAGACCAATCATTCTGTCAAAACATGTAGGTGTGCCATTTGACAAAACCCTTTTCATTTTCTTGTAGCTGCTGATCTGACCTTGCTTCCTATTTCACTACATTTACTGTTCCATTGAGGGAAGAGAAAGGGAGATGGGCCTCAAATGGCACATATGTATATTAAGTGCTACTCTTAAATCAATAGGTTGCAAGTGGCCAACTAAAACTTGTGCTGCTATTGTAGTGAAGTGCAATATTGATTTAAAAAATGAAAATGTTGAAAAAAAGGGATATAGATATGAAATAAAAACACAACATCTTTGTACTGTGCTTGTCAGCATCATCAAGAATGCTTCCTGATGAAGGGCTTTTGCCTAAAACGTCAATTTGCCTGCTCCTTGGATGCTGCCTGACCTGCTGTGCTTTTCCAACACCACGGTCTCAACTTGACTATCTATTAGCTGTTCTTTCATGGCTGAGTCAGAATCCTGAAACAAATAGCACTGTGGAGCGACATGGACTGCAGAAGTTCAAGGAAGACAATGCATCACCACCACCTTCATGACAATTAGCAATATATGTGTGGTGTCGCCTGTGAGACCCTGAGAATCAATAAAAGAAGATAACTTTCCCTGCTTTCTTGTCCCTCATAGACAACATGCTGCAGAGATTATAGGAAGAAGGAGTTGAAAGAATTCCTACCAGCTCTTTGGCACTCTATACGCAGAGAGGTAAGCACAAGAATATATAGACTGTGCAATATCTACCTTCTAGAGTGTTAACCCTGATTCAGTTTGCCGTACTAATCCTTCTTAAAGGATAAGGATTCAAACCCACTATAGTTTAAATGTGTGATTCAAGATACCAACCCCCCCAGTAGAGTGGTAAGGGTGTGGATTGGGTGTACAGAACATATTTCATCTTGAAGGGGAGTCCAAAACTATTGGTTATAAATATTAGACAGGCATGAGTGATGCAGGTGGGGATTTGGGATTAAATACCCAGATAGTGATGAGAATATGTAAGTTCAGTTACAAGATGCAGCTAAGGCAAATAGCATTGCTGCATTTAAGAGAAGTGAAATAGACATGACTGCAAAAGGAGCAGATGGTTGTGTTTGGTCGGGTAAGATGAAGAGGGTAGGAGGAGGCTCATGGAGCATGATCACTACAAAGAGCCAGTTCGGCTGAATGGCCTAAACAGCTGAGAATGAATTGCATTTTGAGTGCCCGCTGAGAACTGAATTGAGAACATTCCTAGCCTGTTTCCTCTCTCGGGTGCTTGAAAGGAGCACTTTCACTCTGAGAGTGGTGGGCTCTAAACCCTGAGTAATTTCTAGCATTGCTTTGACACAACATATGTTATAAAGCCAGATACTTGTTAAATGGATCATGTGCTGTTTCATTTATGGCAGAGTGGGAGTTGGTCAGGCCCATTTTGATCATTACATATACCCTTTAAATTTTTCTAGGTCTTTCAGACAGCAAGTGAAAAGGTTGAAGCTGAAGGTCTTGCTGCTCTCCAGGCACTATCAACTAGTCTGTCCAAGTCAGTTATCGATTCGGATGCAGAGGATAGTCTGGATGCATTCCTCAATAATGTTCTACAGGGTATGGATGAAATCTACCCCTTTGTATCCAATGCATCGATCTCACTCCATGAATAAGTATAGAAACCATTACCTGTCTAAATTAGTAACCTGAGGTTTTCAGGCCTTTCCAGATAGATGTACTGTCAGTTTTGTACTTGAAAGAGAAACATTTCAATGCTGGGGAGCCAAACACATTCCATTTTAATCATCTGATTTCAGCATCAAGCAGTTCTCAAGGTTCTTATGTTGCAGAGTACATCTTGATGTACTGAGGAGAAACTGGACAATTCACACATGCTGACCATTTTCAAGTTGAACAAACTACTGGAAATCCCTTGAAGATTTTTTCTCGCTGACAATATATTAAATTGTTGCCATTTAAAAGCTTTTAAAAATTTGAGATTTGTTTGTATTCAATGTGGTGTTGTTTACCAGCTCACTGCAGGATGTTTTCCTTTTGTATGTTTTGCATGTGCGGTCAAAAAAATTTCTTTATTCTTTGTTGATTAACTTCCTTCTTTATTTTTGTCTTGGACATGTTCTTCCTCACAGCTGGCATATTACATAATTAAATTTGTTCTATCATTCTTGAATAATGGTATTCACTTCAAAGTGGGACCAGCAGATCAACTGATATCTCAACCAAATTCACTTGCCGTTGTCCCTCCTTACAGATTATACAACAGCCCATTTTGACATTGCCCACAATGTCAGCTGTGCAAGTAGCATAAGTTTAATTTGGGAAACTGGGACTGAAGGGTTTGTTACTGTGCTGTATGACTCTATGACTCTACAGCATCTCTGAAACGTTTACTGTTGCCTCCTTGCTTCAGATTGCAAGCATCATCTGTGTGAACCAGACATGAAACTCGTGTGGCCAAGTGCAAAGCTGCTCCAGGCAGCTGCGAGTGCTTCGTACAGAGCATGCTCCAAGATCAACAGCTGCATATTTCCTCTGTTGCTGGAACAATTCAATAAACATAAACAGGTAAAGGAAGAGCACATGGAAACTCACCTTGGATTAGCAATGCCATGTGTTGAGGCCTCATTTGGGACCATGAGCGCAGAATCTGGGCCAATATTCCAGCGCAGTACTCAAGTGTTTCAGAGATGATGTTGAACTTGGATCCTCAGTGCACTTAGTTTGACTGATAAAGATTCCATGTTTGACCTAACATTCCTCCTTCATCCAGCACCATTATATCAGATTAGTTAGTCATTGATCCTGCTGCTGTTTGTGGATATTGCAATGCACACAGTGATATTGCAAATTGATTACTGCACTTCCACTCAGTATCTAATGAAATAACATTAACTTGAAGATGGCCTCAACCAAAGCTGTGGTGCTGTGCCCAGTTGAATAACCTGTCAAAACTCAGGGTTCATGCACAATATAAAGTTGAACTCTTTCTACAGAGAATTTGCATATTGTCAGAAGTGTTGTCCTGTTTGGACATTCAAACATAGAAAGGTCAAAAGTAATGGTATGTATAGGCCACTGAGCCCATCAAGTATGCACTGTCATTCAGTTTGATCATGGCCGATCCTCTATCTTAACATCATTGTCCCCATACTCTTTGTCATTTTCAATGTTGAGGAATCTGTCTGATTCTTTCTTGAATATATTCACTAATTTGGCGTCCACAGCTACCTGTTGTAGGGAATTATACAGACTTGCCATCCTCAGAGTGAAGAATGTCTCCTATCATTTCTAAATAGCCTACCCTTCAGTGCAGGAAAGGTACACTAGGTTAATAGCAGGTATGGGAGAACTGTGTTAGGAGTAGAGGTTAATCAACTGGGCCTGTACTTCTTGGAATATAGAAGAATAAGAGGAAACCTTATTGAAACATAAAAGATTATTTGAGGATTTGACAGGGCTGGTGGGAGAGCCTAGGACTAGAAGACATAATCTCAGAATAAGGAATTGCACATTTAAGACACAGCTGAGGAGGCATTTCTTCTCTGAGGATAGTGAAACTGTGGAATTATTTACCACAGAGGGTGTTGAGACTAGCTCACTGAGTATATTCAAGACTAAGACTTGTAATTAATAAGGGAATCGAGGATTATGGGGAAAAGGAGGAAAGTGGAGTTGAGAATGATCAGATCAGCTGTGTTGTCACTGAATGGCAGAGCAGACTTGATGGGCTGAATGACCTACCTCTGCTCTTAATTCGTATCCTAAGATCTTGACCCCTTGTTGTAGACACTCTTCCCCCTAGGGTGAGCATCATCCCTTCATCCTGTCTGGGAGAAAGTGAGGACTGCAGATGCTGGAGATCAGAGCTGAAAAATGTGTTCCTGGAAAAGCGCAGCAGGTCAGGCAGCACCAAAGGAGCAGGAGAATCGACGTTTCAGGCCTAAGCCCTTCTTCCTGAATTCCTGAAGAAGGGCTTATGCCCGAGAGATGCTTCATCCTGTCTGTCCAGCCCTGTCAGCACTTTATATGTTTCATTGACAGCCCTGTCATACTTCTAAACTTCAGTGGCCACAGGCTCGGTCAACCCAATCTATCTCTCCGTATGACTGTCCTTCCATCACAGGAATCAGTTTGGTGAACAGTCACTATACTCCTACTCTGGAAAGTATATTGTTTCTTGAGTAAGGAGACCAAAACTACACACAATACTCCAGACAAAGTATGAAAATTTGAAACAACAACCTGAACTATGCAAAGAAGAGCAGAGTGAGTGTCTTGGCTGACATTTCTTCGTAAAGCACCACTAACAAACTGGTTAATTGGCCTTTCATGTTTGTTCGTGGGATTTTGCTGTTATAGATTGATAGGTTTCCTTACATGATTGTCACTGTGCTCCAAAATTAATTTGGTGTGGCGCCCTTGACAAGGACACTGTGAGGCACTTTACTTGTATTGGCATTCAATTCTTGCAAATTGAACTAATGATGGAATGTTCTTTTTTTGCAGAGTAGCCAACGTTGGACAATCTTGGGAATTTTGAAAATTTTCATTAAACTAATCCAAAAGTGGGACCGAGATGAGGAAGGTGGGTTGGATTTTGTGCTGATCAGATATTCAAGGAGTGGGAATGGAGGAAGTGGGGATGCACGACAACCCCCCTGAGGTGTTCCAGGGTGTTATCAAGGGAATTCTTGTCTCTTGCACATCTCCCAGTTGTAATGGCTTTGTATTTGGAAACTTTGTCTTAAGTTCTGGAATTCCCTCCTTTAAACCTGTCCAACTTCTTACCCTGTTGTCTCCTATAAAATGCTGCCTAAAATCTATTTCTTCAATTGCCTTCTTTGTAATTTTGTTTTTTGGTAACACTCCTGTGAATTGTTTGGGATCATTTCACATTGTTGTTGAATTTGAGAGAGGGTCCAGTCACCGCATCAGTGAGTGAAAGTGTGGATGGACCTGGGTCTTTTGATGTTGCAGGAAAAAAGATAGTTAACAAGAGAATGCAACAATGATCAGAGTGCAGAAAATGTCAGACTATGTTGCAAAGACCTGGGTTGCATGGCCAACACTTGCTTTTTTTTTGTAATATTTGTTTGTTCAATGAGTGCTCACTCCCAGTATCACAAGAGGTAACTCCACCCTGGAGACCGAAAACACCCAGTGACAGATTTTTGAAAGCAAATTGTGGACTCTGATATTTTATCATTTGTTACCTCTCATGTAAGTTAAAGAATGTAAGTGTTTGATTTTTCCATGTGAACTGTTCCTAGAATACTGATAATACAATAACATTTGATAGATATGCCTTTTTACACCATAGGCTGCAATGTTCATGTCCTTTGTGACTAATTATCATTGAGCAAACTCTGCTGCTTGTATCAATGTTTCAGCATCAGTATAAAAAAGTGGAATTGAGTTGTTCCTGAAAGAAATAGTTTTGCTGAGTCATTGCAGGAGATACAATTAATTTCATTAAAAGGAAGCGTAAATTGTGGTTTGTTCATTGATGAATAAAGGAGTTATTTTTGTTTGTCAATACCTGCTTGGATACTATTTATTGTCCATGTTTTCCAAATCTTTGTGGTCAAATCTGTCTTAGTTTTTATGCTCTCGTCCTATAAGCCTTTCAGGACTCTATGCTTCTCTCAAATTATCACTCCACCATAGAGAGCCATGTCTTCAGCTACATGGGCACTGATTTCTGGAATTTCCTCCCAAAGTGCCTGCAACACTTTAAATGGAGTTCAGTGTTTCACTACTGCTTTGATCAAGTGTTTGGCCATATATCTTAATACCTCCTCATGTGACTGAGTGTACAAGTTTGATAAAACTTTTGGGACATTCTGGTGAATTCGATGAAGGTTCTGGATGTAGGTTTGCTCGCTGAGCTGGAAGGTTCATTTTCAGATGTTTTGTCACCATACTAGGTATAATCAGCAGTGAGCCTCTGGATGAAGCCTTCATCCGGAGGCTCACTGATGATACCTAATATGGTGATGGAACGTCTGAAAATGAACCTTCCAGCTCAGCGAGCAAACCTACATCCAGAACCTCAGCCTGAGCTACAAATCTTCTCAAAACTCATTAGATGAAGGTGCTAGGTAAATGCAAACTATTGAACAATGAAACTGAGCAATGTGAATGGGGAGTGAGCACATTGATTTGATTTTTAATTGTTCTTCTGCCCCTCCCACTTATAGATGAGAATCCCCTGTGTGCCTTTAAGGATCAGCTTTGTATCCTGGTATTCTCTGCACTGACTGATTCCAGTGTCCAACTGCAAATGGTGGGGACTAGCACTTTGGCAGTTCTGGCATCACAGCAAGGTTAGTTCCTCATCACGCGTGCTCAGCTGTAATTTTTTTTTTTATGATTGCTAACTGAACTCAGTTAAATGGCAGGGTGGCTGACTGGTGCAGAGCTGCTGTGAGCACCTCTATTTACCGACTCTTATTTCGCTGTGTATCTGGCTTCATGGATCTCTCTTATTATAGATTTGCTGTCTTCCTCCGACATCGAGTTGAGTGTAGACCACTTGAACAGACTGATCCTACAGGAGGCTGATCCTCAAGTTTGGTGAGGATTTTAAATGTCTCTTTTTGATACTCCAAGGAAAGCTCTGCTGCGTTCATTGTCTGGTTGTGAATGGCAGAACGTTTCTGGAGTATTCCAACCTTGTGCTCTGGCCTTGTCATTCGAAAAGTAATTCCAAAACTCTGAAAAAGAGGGGGATGCCAGGTGGAAGATTGACATAAGAAGGCTTAATCAGTTTAAATAAAAAAAAACTATGCACCTTGGTGCCATCCAGATAAAGAGCATCAGTGGTTTGATTCTGAGACTGCAGTCCACAGATGTGCAGGTTGCATAAATTGGCCATGCTAAATTGCCCATAGTGTGCAGGGATGTGTAGGTTAAGGGCATTAGCCTTGGCAAATACCGGGTGATAGGAGAGAGGAATGGGTCTGGGTGGGGTATTCTTCGGAGGGTCGGTGTGGACTTGTTGGGCCAAATACCACATTGTATGTATTCTATGGTATTCTCTGCTGATCAGTCAGTAATACTTTCGGGCTTCTACTGTTGATCACAGCAACCTGGAGCTTGAGAACAAAATAGGTGGGGTTCTACATCCAGAACCTTATTCCTAATCATCATCTGTCTACCCTGCAGGATATTGGTGTCAATCTTGGCTGAGGACAAATTTGAGCTTTGATGTTCTGTCCATTTCCTGTCCTCTTCCAGTAGTTGAATAGTAGGCTGGCAGATAAAATATTTGCTGTATGGTGAAGAATAGGAGACTGCTCTCTACAGACCTCCTTGCAAGGAACTGACTGCTCCAACAATAGAACATTTTAAATGGATGACCTCAGTTCAATTTGGAATGTGTCCCCCTCATTTCCCCACGAGCCATGAGCCACCAGCTTGTGATCAAAGGTTAAACTTTTGCCTGCTGGTGTGCTCTGGCCTTTCAGACTTCTGATCGTCTGCATGCCATTCTCGCCAACAATTGTACACTTTAAATGATAAATTCTTCACCATACTTAAAGCTCCATCTGTAACTGTCCTCAGCGGTACAGTTCTCCCAAGGATTCTGTACTTCTCCAGCTCTGGCCAGTTGTGCAGTTTCACTTTCGATGTCCTACCATAAGCAAGTGTGCTTTCAGCTGTCTGATCCCTAAACTCTGCAATTTCTCCACATTTCCCTCTCCTATTTAAGCTTGCATCTTTGATCAAGCAACTGTTCTAATATCATGTTGTTGATTGTCAGTATTCTGTGTGATTATATTTCTGTGGAGAGCCTTGAGATTTTTTTACTGTGTTAGAAGAGCTAAATATAAATAAAAGCTGTTTTTTTTTTTAAACCCTTCTTTCTTAGTGCCGCAGCATTGGAAGCTTCCACGATCATTTCTGCAATCCAGCCCTCTGCTTTCGTCACTAAGATGGTTCCAGCACTGACGCAAGATTTAAATACAGGTATATCACATTGCTGTGTTCGTTTCTTCTCTGGATGGATTGTTACACACGGATGTAACAGCGCTTGGAATGCTAAAAGACCTTGGACCCACCACTTCCTTTATTGTTGACTTACAAAATCACACTTCACAAAGGAGGCCATTCAACTCATTATAGCTTTGAAGGAGATATCCATTTAATCCCACCCTCATGTTTTTTTTACAAAGCCCTGTAAATGTCTCATTTTTGAAATATCTAATTTCCTTTTGAAAGTTACTGTTGAATCTGCTTCCACCATTCTCTCAGGCAACGCATTACACATCACAACAGCTTGCTGTGTTTAAAAGAAAATCCTTGTTGGTTATTGACCTGCATGTTTTGGCACAGTTTATTTCCTTGATGCCACACCCTCTGGTAAAACCATGTTCCTCACAATTTGTAATTGCCTTTCCCAAGTGCACTACGTCTGCAGTGATTGCTGAGAGTAGATCACTCTGAGTACCTGCAATAAATGATAACTGAATAAATCACTAACTGGCCACTCTATTAATTAAAGGCATAAGGAATGACCTTTATTATGCTCAATGCTATGCCTGCACCATGGGTGTAGTTGCAATCTCAAATCAAGCTCTAATGGGGCAATGTTCACTGAGATCAAAAAGTCTTGGGTCAATATAGGTTGGAGAGAAAACTGAAGCAGTTTCTGCTGCCAATCAGTCAGAGCTGGATTAGCTAAAATCGAAGTTATCTCACACTTCACTGTCAAACAGGTTAAGTCTCACTATCCTCAGAAACACTGAAATTATCCACTATTAGGTCTTTTAAGCGGATGTTCAATGCTCCTGCAAACAGTCCAAAATGACTGGCTCCTGACAGTTTACTTCTGGTCTGTTCCTTTCCAGCTTGCAACACTTTAGCTCCAGAAGTATCATTGACCATGTAATGTTTCCTTTTGCTGAAGTGAGGCAATTCTTCACAAGTTTTAGCTCTTCACAAGTTTGGTTTTTCCAGTCCAAGCACAAATGTCTATCTGCATTCTTGTGGTGTTGTGCACAATAAAGGTATTTAGCTTTTCTCTCTCTCCCCCGCTAGCTCTCTCCCCCTCTTGCTCTCGCTCGCGCTCTCTCTCTATGTCTCCCTGTCGCTCTCTCTCTCACTCTCACTCGTGTTCTCTCTCTCTGTCTGTCTGACTCTCAGTCACTCACTCACTTTTTCTCTTGATGCATAACAGATGGTTTTCGTGGATATTTTAGAAACATATCCCCTCTCAAACCCCTGCTCCATAGCAACGAGAATCACATAGATCATGTATGCAAGTATAAATGTGGATGAGTTATCCTTGAGATCCCTTTTCTCTTGGAAACAAATTGACAGTTTAAAGCATAGCTGTTTGCAACCCAACATTCAAAACACTTTGGAACTTTGGAGAATTAGAGTCTGTGCAAGTTTAGCATAAGGGCTGTTGCCACTGTCTCCAAGTGTGAAGATCTTGAACTTTTTCCCTATAATACAGACTGGATCTCCTTTAGTATCTCATCAGTGCAAAGCCAACGAGACACATCCAAGCCATTGTGTTGGCGGTGGGGTGGAGGCAGACGGTATTACTGAAGAAGACTGTTTTTGGACTCGCAATGTTAATTCTGCTTCCACTTCTTACACCTGAAATTTCTGTGAGCAAGTGAGACTGGAACTGAAGAATTGGTATTGAAGCACTGTCTGAAACATGCTCTGAGTTTTGAGCAGAGTCATCAAAAGAGTAATTAATACTGAATATGAATATTTTGTACACTGATATTTCTAGAACGGATGGAAGTGAAGGATGATGGCGAACCTCTTGCACCGTCTGGTAATGCTCTGCATCAACGCAGTATACAGGCTCTGGCTGCCATTTCCACACACCCCAGTATAGTGAAGAGGACAGTCCCAGTCCTGCTGCAGCATTTGACCAATTTACAGAAAGGTGAGTTCTACAGAAAGAGTTTTTTTTCTCACCAAAATGTTGGTGAACTGAGATGCTGAAAGCTGAGATTTCTTTCCAAATTATTAATTGAGTATCCGTTCAGATGTGAAAAGGTTTAAGAAACTCTGCCTCTGGTCGGAATTGACGCCTTCTTTGGGTGAGACAGTGTCAGTGAAAAAGGGGTTTTGAAAGGCAAGGGGACCATTAATGTTCCAGGTGTGGAAGGAGACCAAGGATGGTAAATCAGAGGCAGAGTGATCAGTGATCAGTGATCTGCTATTGATAACTATCTTGTGATTAGGACTAATGCTCTTAAAAATAGAATGTGGGGATGGGTCACTCTTGGGGGCATGAAATTCAATACATTGTGACTCTGAACATTTATTTGATAGTTTTGTTCCCTCTTCACTTTGCCTTTAATTGTCAATTGTGGGTTTCGTCGCGTTTCTGAATCAGAACTTTGTGGGTTTCGGTCCACTCTCAACTTGAGTACAAGAGTCAAAACTGACACTCAGCTAAGGAGTGCTGCACTGTCATTTGGTCAGATGCTGCAGCAGGACTGCACATGCCCATTGATGTATTAAACTGAGGCCAGTCAATTCCAGCAGATGCTCAGGTCCCATGAAAATACTTTGAGGTCGAAAAGGGAAAGGTATCCCTTAATCAACATATCAATATAAAACAAAAGACTGCACATGCTGGAGATCTGAAACCAACAAAAGCAGAAATTGCTGGAGAAACCCAACAGGTCTGGCAGCATTTGTGGAGGGAAAGAGAGGTAATGTTTAGTGTCCTTCTGTTTTCTCTCCACGGATGCTACCCGACCTACTGAGTTTCAATAATAAATTCTGTTTGATTAAAAGATATTATGTTGTTTTCTTGTTATGCACAAATTCTATGTAGAAACAGTGAATCAACATTTCAAGAGTACTTAATTGGCTGTCAAGTGCTTTGGGATGTAATATAATTGTAAAAGTCCTGATATACATGTAATTTCCTGTTCTTCAATTGCAAAATACTTTAAGGTGAACAACACCAGGTTTTTGGAAGGGAGAGATGACTATCCTACTCTATGGTGGATGTTTTTGAAAACTGTAGCTCAGTAGTGGCGTACATTAGAGCTCCACCATCAGAGGACCTAATTACAGTAACTTTATTTTCTTGCAGGGACTTCAGGCAATGAAAGCGACATGGCCATCTTGATGTGCCAGAGCCTGCAGCGAGTGGCAGAACACTGTCGGGGTGCTGAAGAGAGCAGCCAGTACTTTCACCAAATGGTTGTTCCATGCCTACTGGGACTGGCCATCCAGACAGCTATGCAAGGTAAACATGACCTTATAGCCAAACCCAAATGAGCATTGCTAAGCATCCAAGTTAGCATTCCCTTACAGGACAGGAGAAAGGTCTGTTTACCTTTTTAGTAAGTCATGACTCCCACTTGCTCTTTGTTTTTGTACAAAAGTGTAACTGCTATTAAATATTAACCATGCATTACCTTGATTCCATTGGATCAGGCTTCTACACTTTTTCCCTCTTCTTTTTCTTCTGAAATATTTGACCCAGAATTCATTCAAACTGCTGAAGGACATTAAACATAACCTTAAGCATGCATTGTAACTATGAGCTAGTACCTGCCCATGCTCTTTCCCATTTTTATTTTTATTTTCTTCCTAATTAAATATTTGCAGAGTATTTGATCAATTTTTAAACTTTTTCTTTTTTTTTTACTATTTGGGATTCAAAAAGTGGATCAGTTAAATTGCCATGGTCTGGGACCCTAACCTGGAACTTCGCCAACCTGTCATTTATTACCTGCTTTATTGGAATTCATATTGTGTTTGCATTTCTCAAAGACCTCTTATCTCACTTGCATTTTTTCTCTCTCTCTCTCTTCCTCCCTCTATCCTCCCCTCAACCCCCCCCCCCCCCCCCCCCCCCCACTTTCTTTCTCTCAACTTAAAATGAAACTTCCAATCAAAGGTGTAGTCGCACAACTTGCTGAGATATCCGACAGCAGTGGGAATTGGATTAGTTCCCACTTCCCCACTCTGCCACTCACTTGGTTGATTGTAGTCACAGAACTGCACAGAGGGGCTGAATGCACCACAGATACTTCCACCGGAAAGGAAGACTGAATTATCATTCAGCCAGACTCTCTTTTTTTTTTTGTCCTCCACTCTATCTTGATATTTTTTCTGTGGAAGGAATCTAGAAAAATGATGACATAACCTTAAAATCAACCAGATCAGTTAGGAGTGGTTAGGTATGTAGAACTGAAGTAGTGGATGCCAACTCAATTAATAATTTTAATTTAGATTGCTGGCTGATGATACTAAGGGGAATGGAGCCAAGCGTGATGAATAGAATTCAACCTCTGCTCAGCCATGAGCTCACTAATTAGTGGTACAGGCTCGAGGGTCCAAATAGCCTCCTGCTATTTCTCTGTTTTTCTTCCTTCCTGTTCTGAGTGATACAGGCTCTTGGGTGCCCAATTTTTTTTTTTTTGTCCTGTGCCACCCCAACCTCAGCAATAGTTCTCTGCTGTACACTCTTGTCATTGTTTTCTCAAGAACGTGCAGTGAGACAATAAGGAGCCGAGCATCTCAAGGCACCTGTTTGGGACACAGTTTGATGTCTGCCTTGAGAGAGTTAAAAATCGCACAACACCAGGTTATAGTCCAACAGGTTTAATTGGAAGCTATAGCTTTTGAAGCGCTGCTCCTTCATCAGGTGGTTGGAAGGAGCAGCATTCCGAAAGCTAGTGCTTTCAATTAAACCTGTTGGACTATAACCTGGTGTTGTGATTTTTAACTTTGTACACCCCAGTCCAACACCGGCATCTCCAAATCATGCCTTCAGAGAGATTTCTTTGTTAGACACCTGGATTGGATTAACCAAGGGAATGAGAAAACATATTTAACAAAAAGGGGTATTGTTTTGCTCTCACAAATATTAGTCTGTAACTACGTCTCAAGAGTAAACGGAAGGAGATTTACATATTAAGCTATCCTGAAATTAGAAACTGAGTCTGAACTGATCAATTCCATGAGCTGCCCAACTCTCTCTGCCCTCCCCATTCCTGAACCATGATAGGAAGCAGATGTGACACTGATAGGAAATCTGTGTCATTGTAATCACAGCTGTTGATATATAACTTTTTTTTTGCCCAACTACATGACAGCTGCATGTAAATTCTTCATCTGTAGCTTTTTTAGAAAAAATAATTTGTGATGCAGGCCTTGCCACCTAGACACTGACCCTCTTCTCCTTCCTCCACTGGAGCTGAGTCCCGACATGAACCTCCATGCAACCCAGTCTATTAGCTCTACATTTAAAGAAAGCAGCCTACTTTGGAAAATACTTAACGGAAGTAGAAATTGCTGGAAAAGCTCAGCAGGTCTGGCATCTGTGGAGAAAAATCAGAGTTACCATTTCAGGTCAAGTGACCCTTCCTCAGAACTGGAATTTGGAAACTTTTTCGTGTTAGCTGCGGCTCAATGGATTGTAGAGTCATAGAGATATACAGCATGGAAACAGACCCTTCGGTCCAACCCATCCATGCCGACTAGTTATCCCAATCCAATCTAGTCCCACCTGCCAGCACCCGGCCCATATCCCTCCAAACCCTTCCTATTCATATACCCATCCAAATGTTTCTGTCTCGCCTCAGTCAGAAGGTTGAGGGGTTCAAGTCCCACTTTGGGGGGGTTTGCACATATAATCTAGGCTGACATTCCTGTGCAGCACTGAGTGAGTGTTGAACTGTCAGAGATGCTGTCTTTAAGATAAAATTTACTGCTCCCTACAGTTTACTTTCTCTTTTGATCTGGCTTTGTGTAATTGGAAGTGAACGATGATTATAAAGCTTGTCACTGAAAAAAAATGAAGAAATGTGAATTTTACTCACTAAACCTTGTAAACTATCTGATCTAGACTGTGCATCTGAGGTCCGGCTTGGCATCCTGTGTGAGGAACAGGTAATCACGGCGTTTGGGACCGTGATCAGCACTGCCTACAGTGATGGCGAGACAGAGTAAGTTTCTGTGACTTTTGCACGTACTTTTCAGGGACAGGAAATATTTGTCTGGTTCATGAAGGATGCCCCTATTCCCTTATGTACCAAAAGTCCATGGCCAAGTCATCATGACCATCCACGTCTTTCCCACCCTCCCCTTGTATTCACATAATGTCTTGAGTGATGGAAATCCTTGGGCCAGGAAGAAGATCTTATGGGCCAAGTACTTTTTGGAAAAGAATTCATTGATACATAAATTCTGAAGGGGTTTGACAGGATCGACACTCAGTAGTTGTTTCCCCTGGTCAGAGAATCTAAAAGGTGATGACAGAATCTTAGGCTAAGGAGTAATGTTCCCACTAATTTTATTTTCTGCAATGATCTCCAAGGTCTGTGCACGGGAGTGACTTCTCAGAATTACAAATCAATGCAACGTGGACTGTCGAAGCAGCTGCACAGCCACACAGTTTAGAGGAAACATTGACAATTAGTAAGCCACTTAGGACTGAGATAAGAAATTTGTTCACTCAGAAGGTTGTGAGACTTTGGAATTCTCTATTCCCGAGAACAGTAGATGCTTCATACTTTGAATATATTAATGACTGCAAATGATAGATTTTTGGCCCACCAGGGAATGGAAGCGTATGTGGAGTTGATGGGAAATTGGAGTTCATGTGGCAGTAGGTTGTGGTCAAGGAGTTCAGGCAATGAATTCAGGGAAGCAGCTATGGTTGTATTGACGGCCAGTCCAGTCTGAAGCAGCTGTACTGTCTACTTTTGCTCCTGTTTCTTATGTAGGATGAAATCTCTGTCCCAGTCAAGACTGGTCCAACTTATTGACTGTTTGCCCTTGTGGAAAGTGGACCTGATGAGTGAATTGTCAACCTACATCATGTGTTCCAAATATCAAAGGTGCTTGGCAGAGTTCATCTGTGCAAAGATGGCCACTGGAGTCCGTGCATATGCTGATGGTCCTGTGGTGTCACACAGCCGCAATAGTGCCTTGAATGCATGTATCTGGATTACATGTGTAGATTGGTCAACTCTGTGGCCCACATGTTTTCTAATTTATTTTAGATACCAGCTGCTGGAACTGGCAATTGGGTAGCGTCATCGCTGTTCCAGACAGCTACGGATGTTGCCACTGTAATGATGTCTATAATGATGTTCACGATGGCATGGATGATAGGTGCCACCTTGTAAACCCGCAATTAGTGTTTTTCTCTCGCTCCTGGGATCTCTCACTAGTTCTAAGTCAGTGAGGTTACCAGAAGAGACTGAAAAGAAATGGGCAGTTCTGCATATCAACGACCTTTTGGTGAGGGGGTACTGAAACAGGAGCAAGTTGTTTGCCAGCTTCCAGCCAACATTTCTCGCTCTGTTAACATGACCAAAAAGCACAAGAATTGTCATTCATCTCATTTATTGCTTGTAATTCGCTGTGCTGTATTTGCCTGGCTATCTAAATTCCTTGAACTTGAACAGTAATTTGTATGTGTGAAGCTCTTTTTCAGGCAAGTGTAAAGTTCATTTGGCGGCTTACCTCAGGAGATAGCACTCTGGCTCTGAATCAGAATGTTGTGGTTTCATAATTAAAACAAAACTTGCATTTCTCTGATGCCTTCACACCCACAGATGGAACTAAAGCCAAACAATTGCTCTTTGATATGTAACCACTGCTGTAAAGTAGGAAAAGTTAACAGCTGATTTGTGGTAACTAAGCTCCCACAGCAATTAATGTGGTAATGACCATATAATTTTTTGAGACTGAATTGGGGTCAGGCATTGGCCATGGGCATTAGGGATTTCTCTTGTCTGAAATTGTGCTCTCGTGAGAGAGAAGCTGGGCCATTGGTTTAATATTTCAGCCAAAATTGCAACACCCTGGCACAAGAATGTCAGTATCTTGAGCTCAAGTCCTTGAGTGTGGCTTGAACCAAAACCTCCTGATTTGGATAAGAGTGGTACCAACTGAACCACTGTTAACACTCGAGCTCCCTTTGAGATCTCAGCCCAAAATGTAGGTTTGCACTTCAATCCGATAATGAAAGGAATGCTGCACTGTCGGGCCTACTGTCTTATAATGGAGGCTTCATTTGCCCTTTCATGGAATTGTAGGTAAAAAAAAAAGATTCCACGGAGATCTTACTCATGGTAGTCTGGAATATAAAATTCTTAGAGACAGTTTAGTTTAAATTATTACCTTTTTATTTACCAATGGCATTTACCATACACTATATTATAGATACCTACAAGCCAGGTTTGAGCTAAGGTTCTAAAACCATTAGCAGAGTAGCAGCACCAGCTCTTACCCCTAAGAGCTCTCTCAGGCTGCTCCCTTTTTTGCTGCAAACAAGCTGTTTCTACACAGAAATTGGTATTAAAATTACAAAAATGCCACATGTCCTTAATCAGATGAGCAGCAATAAAATGGCAAAAGTTTGCAGAGGAAGAGGAACTCACTGACGGGTCTGAGTATGCTTAACTAATTAAGCTACACGCACATTAAAGTAGGGAACCTGATCAAGTCAGGCCAAATGGTTAGTTGCTTTGGCTAGTTCATCATAATGACAATAGTCTAACCTATATGGAAAAAGTCATGAGGTAACCTTGCTCATCTAACACTTCCAGTATCATTGTCCTACAAAATGGCTTTTTCTTTTAAAATCATCTCAGGTTCCCAGAATGCAAATTAAATTCATAACATTCTCTGATCTCGGGCTCCAGGGAACAGCACACAAACATTCAAAACATGACAAGCCAGTATTCACTCAAATCAGACCACAGAGTTAATCTTTCCACCAGCTTCTGAAATGTCTGTCTGTGTGTGTGTGTGTGTGTGTGTCTCTCTGTCTCTCTGTGTGTCTCTCTCTCGCTCGCTCTCTGGTCTCTTCGGTCAGTGAATATAATTTACAGAAGAATGTTTTTCTCTCTCACTCACATATGAACATCTTCCAACTTTCCTACTATCTCAGTTTCAGACTTCATGTTTTCTTAGCTTGTAGGGGTAATGAGACATTCACATTCCAGAACAGTCAAGATGAGGGAGCTGAGCTTCATAAATTCAAATCTGCTCAGTGTGGTTTACATGATTATGTATCAGGATTGTTCTATTACGTGCATATTCCATTCACCTTATTAAATATTTTCCTCTTGAGTATGAGTTTTGTTAAGAGTCTTCGATATAACCAAAATTTTAGTTATCCGATATCCAACTGTGAAATATGCGCAATCTTCCAGACCCGGCGTGAGAAGGAAGTACTGCCACATGTTACACAAGTGAATAAATGGTATCACCGATCCACTGACACTAAGAACAGATGTCCTCAATTATTCTGAACAAAGCCGCCCCTGTCCCTGCCCCTGCCCCGCCGTTGTCGAACATTTCTCCGCATATCCAATTCAAGGGCAATTATGGCCAGACAACAAATGTCAAGTGGCCAATGATGCCTGAATCCCATAGATCTGTGTTTCTCAACGGGGGGGGGCGGAAGCGCCTGTTATTTTCCCTGCACCCATGAAGGCGTGCGTTCTGATTGGTTGCTGCGCTATTGTTGACAGTCTTCTCTGTGAATGGCAAACCATTTGAACTCGTTTGCAGTTGGCACTGATTCTACTGCCGAGATCAATATCACCTAATTCGTGTCGCTTCTAGGAAGACGAAACACAGCTTTTCAACTGTTCTACCGGGTGGCAGAATGAATGCACACTAACCAATCAAATTTTGCCACTTGTCTGAGCATCTTAAAATCATCATGATAAGGCAATACCCATGATTCCATCAGGTTATTCGAGCGACAGTGTAAAAATGGCCTCATGGAGTAAGAAAAAGTGCAGGCAGTATAGCATGGACTATTTGTGATATCTCTTTATTCAATCTCCGTCTAATAAGCAGTTACCACTGTGCTTGCTCTGTGAACAAGGTTTTTCCAACAAGGCCATGAAGCCTTCCCATCTTATTAAACATTTGGAAAAAGAAACACAGTGACAAAAAGGACAAAGATTTGGCATATTTTCAAACATTCAATCAGCGACCAATGATTTCCACTGCTTTTTCAAAGATGGGAGCCACAAATGTGGGTGGCCTTGTGGCATCATACAACATAGCAAAGCTAATTGCAAAATGTGGTAGACCTCATTCCGTGGGTGAATCATTGGTGCTTCCAGCTATTGCTGAAGTATTATCAATCGTGCTACGCCAGGAGCCATCAATGACTGTCAAGTGTATTCCTCTTAGCAACGATTCTGTGAGAAGGCGCATCGATGAAATGGCGTCAAATGTTGAAGATACATTATGTTCCCTTTTGATATCGAAAAAAATCGCCTTACAAATTGATGAAAGTACTATATGCAGAAATCAAGCTTTTCTTTTGGGGTACGTACGTTTCATCAACAAAAATGAAATACTAGAAGAACTACTTTTTACTCTGGATCTACCGACAGATACCAAAGGTAAGACTATCTTAGACTGCGTCAAGGATTATTTTGATAAAAAGTCTGTTTCCCTCAAAAACATTATTGCTTGTGCTACGGATGGTGCGCGTGCTATGATTGGCCAACATTGGGGATTTGTCGCATTATTGAAGAGAGAAGTGCCACACGTTTTCACAATACACTGCATTATCCATTGGCAGCATCTGGCTGCAAAGAAACTTAGTGAAGCCCTCAACCATTCTCTACAAGTGGTGATAGATGAGGTAAATTATATAAAGAGACATGCTCTGAATGAACAATTTCTCCGCCAACTCTATAAAGATAATGAAGATGAATTTCTGCAATTGCTGCACACAGAAGTGAGATGGCTCTTGAAAGGAAAATGCCTCAATCGTTTCCATGAAGTGTTCGATTCTAGCATCGAATTCCTACACAGAAATAATGAAAACCTTTGTATGAAAGCTGAAACCGTAAAACACGACTTTGCATATCTCGCGGATATATTTGATAAGTGCAATTCGCTGATCATGCAGATACAAGGAGATAATGTGAGTTTCATAAAAGCAAGGAATGCTGTTACATCTTTTATTGCGAAACTTGATCTCTTTCATCGGAATATCAGTCGTCGTGAGTTTTACCAGTTCCGGAGTTTAAACAATATTACGGAGGATGTTACTGATGATCAGTTACTAATCTACTCAGCTCACATTTGTGCACTGCAGCATGATATGAAAATATGATTTGCTGATCTTATCGAGATGGAGATCCCTACATGGCTGACTGACCCCTTTATCTCGTGCGCAGAAGAAATGGACATTTGACTTCAGGAAGAAATGATCGAGCTCCAAAAAGACACTGCAATGAAAATTCGGTTTTCGCAAATGAGTGAGCCCCTTTTTTGGATTCAAGCTGCCACCCACTGTTGTTTCCTGCTATTAAGCGAAGAGGCGAAGTGGTTTGCACGACCATTTCCTACCTCTTATTTGGTTGAGAAAGGATTCCGTGCTGTTGCCAGAATACAAGATAAGACCCGCAATCACATGGATGTTGTTCAGCGTGGTGACCTGAGATTGTTTTTGACAAAAATTGAAACATGTATATGATTTAGCAAGACAACATGAACCACAAGGATCGCACTGACTATTTTGCTATCACAGACTAAAATTTATACAGAGTGAGTCAAAAGTAGGCGGACAGTAAGAACAGTAATAAATAACATTTATTTTTTGTTGTATATAAAACATATTTCACAAAGGTTTTCCGTTTTCAGCACTGCAGTGAATTGCAAAAACAGACTTTGGTGATTTGGGGGTGTTGCATGATTTCAAGGATAAGAAGGGGGCATTGTATACAGAAAGGTTGAAAAACACTGCCATAGACGAATAAAGGAAAAGAAATGCCAAGGTTCTCAGCAACCTTTTCACTCTATGAATATTTTTAAACCTGGCTTTTGAAAATTACCTGGCAGTGAAATTATTTTTGAATCATGACATGAGTTACCTTTTGAAATTTTCCGTTTGTGTGTAGAAAGTTCTTTGTTATTAAAGAAAAGGTTTTGTTTTCTTTTTTCCCCCTTCCCCATTCTCTAACACTACCCACTCTTAGACGAGCTTCTAGAACAATCTCCCAGATTGTGGCCTTGTACCTTGATGGGGATGTCTCCTCCTTGCCTGAAAATAACCTTTCCAGAAAGTTCCAGCCTTTTCAGGTGAGCAACTCCTTTGTTTTTTTTTTGTTAATGATCTTTAATCAGAGAATCATTCTACACACAAATTCTGCACCAGCTTTGAAACAACTGCCAATTAGTCCCATAGCTGTTGAGGGTTCCTGTGGCACAGTGGTAATGTCCTTACCTCTGGACCAGTTGACCCAGGTTCACATCCCACCTACTCCAGAGGTGTCATAATATGTCTGAGCAGGTTGATGGAAAAGATAAATATTTTCATTTCTCAATTAGTTAACTAGTTTTCCTATCTAAATTAACTGCTGAATCTCTCTCCACAACCCATTGCATTCCAGATTATCTATATCAGAACCTAGAGTTCCAGTTATCTTTAACAGTGTCCCCTGTGGTACTGACCCTCTGAGAATGTTTTGCAAGAGCCAACCAACTGGCTGTGTTCTGTCCGGCTGAGCACAGTATTGGCTGGGCTATTCAGTGGCCACACCATTGAAGCTCAGCATAATCCTGCTCCAGCCAGACATGCACCAAGGTGTTCACAGGATTCTGATTGCTTTTAGTTCTGCATTTTTGACATTGTTCCTGGGGTCTTCAATGCTGAATCATTAGAGGAGCTCGGCAGGGCCCACGGTTTATCCAGTCATCACATGCAACGTTTGTTGCATTGTTGACTGGAAACAAAACAAATGAATAGGAGACGACCATTCAGCCCCTTGAGCCTGTTCTGCCTGTCAGTGAAACCATTGCTGATCTGTACCTCAAGACCAGCCACCCATCTTTAATGGTACCCTTACTGAATAAAAAGTTCCTGCAAGGACGATTAGTTTGTTCCTCAGCATCTGTACCCTTTTGGAGCGTCGAGTTCTAGATTTCCATGACTGCTTATTTCTTGGTTTTAGTCCTGAATCGCTGAGCTCTACTTTTCAGAGTATTGTACAGATCCCAATTGGAATACTGCATTCAGCTCACCCTAGTTCTGACTCTCCCACTAGAGGAAATAATTTCTCTCTCTTCCTGTCTGGTTGAATCCCTTTCAATTATTTTAATCACTTCAATTTAATCACTCCTCAAATATTTATCCCTGAGAGGCCTGAAGTTGCAACCTGTTCTCATAAATTAATACATGTCATCCTGTGAATGGTGAATCACTTGTGTATTCCCTCCAAGGCCTGAGATGCAGTGCCTAGATCTGAATCCAGTACCGGATCGAACCAAGGCTGTATACAGTTAAAGCAGTCCCTTTACATTTCTGATCCTTCAGATAAAGCACAGTATATTGTTTACAGTAAGCTGTTTGAAACTAAATAAATGAGAATGTCTGAAGCAACACTAACTTTACAGCAGCAGGAACACTGGGGGTGTTCCCTGTTCTGCAGAATGAGATGGTGCTAAATTCAGATTCGGACATTTCATCTCAATGGGCCTTCAGTCCTCCTGAGAGCTCTGTAGTTTATCCTTTGGGGAGTCTAGCACTAGGGGTCAGAGTCTCAGAATACGCAACCAGCCATATAGCCACAATCAGATCATGCCTTTTTTAGATTTAGATTAGATTTCCTACAGTGTGGAAAGAGGCCTTTTGGCCCAACAAGTCCACACCGACCCTCCGAGTAACCCACCCAGACCTATTTCCCTCTGACTGATGCACCTAACACTATGGGCAATTTAGTATGGCCATTTCACCTGACCTGCACATCTTTGGACTGTGGGAGGAAATCAGAGCACCCAGAGGAAACCCACGCAGACACTGGGAGAATGTGCAAACTCCACACAGTCAGTCGCCCGCGGCTGGAATCGAACCTGGGACCCTGGTGCTGTGAGGCAGCAGTGCTAACCACTGAGCCACCTTGCCGCCCCACATAGAAACTGGTCATTCATCAAAACGTCTTCATAGTCTGAGATAGAGAATACTTTTTCTAAGAGGCCATGATATGGAGGTGCCATGTTGGACTGGGGTGGGCAAAGTTTAAAATCAAACTAGCTGCTGGTGAAGGAGCAGCGCTCCGAAAGCTTGTACTTCCGAATAAACCTGTTGGACTATAACCTGGTGTTGTGTGATTTTCAACTTTTTCTGAGAGTCATGAGTGTTTGGAACATTGTTGTCCCACAAACGGCATGGTGGCAGTCGTTGATCATTTTAAAGACAGAGGTAGGTAACAAGAGGCAAAGGTTTTCAGGGCTGGGTGGGAATTGAGGCTGCAATCCGATCAGCCATGATATTTTTGAGTTCGTGCAGCAGGTTCTGAGGAGCTGAACAGCCTGCTCCTGCTCCCAATTCTTCTATCCTGTTAGAGGGTTGTGAATCTTTGGAATCCTTTTTGCAATAATGCTGTAGATGTTCAGTTGTTGCATATGTTTCAGTTTCTATTGACACCATACGGATTGCTGTGATTGAAGGAGGCAGCTTTTACCACCATCATCTCCAGGACAAGGGGGGATGGGCAGCAAATGCTGGCTTTGCCAGTGATGTTGATATAACATGAAATAATGATTTTTTTTTTAAAAACTAGATTTTTGGGCAGTGACTGAATCAAGGGACATGGGTGTAGGGCAAGAAAGCTGAGTTGCCGATGGATCAGCCTGTTCTGTTGAAAGTTGGAACAGTCTCAAATGGCCTTCCTGCTCCAGCTGTTACTTGCATTTCTATGTAGCTGTGCCATGCTGACCAGAATACTCAGGTTTGACCTTCTGTCAGTAATGAATCAGCTAATTTCAGCTGCGACAGTGATAGGAGCTAAATCAGGGAAGACAGCCGATAAACATAGGCTTTTCCAGTGAACTCTATCCGAAAAAATGTAGGGCACAACTTATTCAGCTAAATAGAGTCTAGATTAGAGTGGTGCTGGAAAAGCACAGCAGGTCAGGCAGCATCCGAGGAGCAGGAAAATCCTAGTCTGCTTGACATAGTGATGCTGAGGCTTGGGTGAACAACCTCACATTGTCTAAGGTACTGAGGTCTGATGCTGCCTAACAAAACTTTATTAGGGACTGAGTTGATGTTAGAAAAGTTCAGTTATGCCTCCCTCCCAAGCCCAGGCAAGGTTTATCCCACGTTGCATTGACTGACTTGGTTGGTGCACTGCCCTAGGTCTCTATACCAGTGACTCTGCAAACAGCAGGAGGTGGGTGAGAGAGGTTGATGAATCTCTGATTTTCAGTACTTCAAAGAACATAAACTGTAGGAGCAGGAATAGGCCGTTCCTCCTTTTGACCCAGTTCCACCTTTTGAGGTGATTGAAGCTAATCTTCTACTTCAGTACCATTTTCCTGCATTATCTTATCCCTTGATGTTTTTGATATGTAGAAATCTATTGTCTCAGCCTTAAACATATTCAGTCGCCTTCAGAGGTAAAGTGTTCCAAAGATTCACTACCCTCGGAGTGAAGCAATGTTTCCTCATCTCAATCCTAAATGGCTTTACCCCTTCTTCTGCCTGCCCTTGATTTGAAGCTCAGACATCTCCTTGATATCTCCCTGTTTTATCTTGCAGACTCACTCAGAAACTTAAGTAACAGAATTAGTTCATAACTCCACCTCTCGCTCCACCATCCGGATACACACTAATTCTATGGTTGAGCAGAATGTAACCAAGTACATTCCAGACCATTCCATTCAGTTTGGGTTGACAAACTGCCTAATGTGAGGTGCTAATATTCAACCTGACTTGGGGATGCCGTGGGATTGATCTGTTCTTGGAGAGAATCATTGTCGGGATGGAGCCCAGGGAGTTCTAACTGAGAAATGCCTGATGCTGATACAGGGCTCCTGAAATAAAAGGTGTTCCAGACTCAAACACATTCCTCCTTGAATAAAAAGCTCCAGTACCTCTGAATGCCTCAACTGAAGGCAACCTTCTATTTCCCCTACCATCGTCCGAAGCTCGACACAGTAGATTTATGATTGGAGACAGAAGTTATACAGAATTGAGAAATTGGAATGTTTCATTGTAATCTGTAAACTATGAAATTTTCTTTTTGTTTTCCAGTCACCGGATTCTCCGTGGCCACAAACTCAGCTGATTGCCCTTCTGCAGGCTGCTGTCTGCTCCCTGCCAAAGAATGTGAGTCTTAACCTGACCTAAAAGCAAAATTATCACCATCATTAGATGGTCTTTTCCTCCTTGGAGCTGGGGTTACCTTGGTCCATTTCAACCATTTTGATGAGGTGAACGGTTAAGGAGAGTCCACCAAACTAAGACTGTTTACAAGTTGGTACTCTTTGTTTTGCAGGATGCGTTGGTACATGAAACTATCACACTGATAATCACACTTGAGGTTGGGTTGAGTCATGCAAAGAAAGCTTTAGGATGGGTCTAGCCCTGTGGTGTACCTACCTTGAGAGAGTTTGATGGGAATTGTGTCGAACAAACTTTAATCTGTCTAGAACATATAATTGGGAGCATTGGAAACCGTGTAGAGGGCAGCACTGTGTCTTAGTAGTTAGCACTGGTGCCTTACAGTGCCAGGGCCATGGATTCAATTCCAGCCTTGGGTGACTGACTTTGTGGAGTTTACACATTCTCTCCCGATCTGCATGGGTTTCTGCCAGGGGGCTCCCAAAGGCCCAAGATGTGTCAGTTAGGTGGATTGGCCATGCTAAATTGTTCCATAGTTTCTAGCGTTGTGCAGGCTCAGTGGGTTAATTATGGTGAACAGGGATGGGGTGGGGGTAAGGGATACTCTTCAGAGGGTCGCTGCAGACCTGATGGGCCAAATGGCCTCTATCTGTACTGTAGGGATTCTATGATTCCAATCTGCATCTACTTAATCAGTGCTGCTCTCAACGCCAAGTGTGGCTATCAAATAAATATGTGTATATACACTGTAGTTAAGTTCTCATCTTAATGCTGAGTCCTTTCTTTTTGATAATAACATGAGAGAGGACAACTCTGAATGAGGTCTAGTTTCATTTCATAAATCTCAGATCACTAATCACTAAGTTACAGAAGCATTTTGTTTATTGCAGATAATAGTACCACAACAGGAGAGGTTGTTGGAACGACTAATGGAGCTAGCTTGCACCAGCGACCATCGATTCACTTACACGTCTGCTGCTAAATGCATTGCTGGCCTCATCAACAAATACCCTGCAGGTGAGAACAGGGTCTAGGTCAGCATTTCTTTTCACAGGCGAGAAGTAGCGATCTACATCAGCCCATTGCTCAATATTCTGCAGACAAGACTTTTATTTATTCACTCACAGGTGGCAAGCACCACTGGCAACCATTTCCTTATGAGTTATTTACACAACTGTCGGAGATTTGCTGGAAAGGTGATTTGAATGCTGTCACTATATTGGCACTTAATTCAAAATGTTCTCTGGCACACATCAGTTTAATTGAAAGCTGCATTCAGGTTGAAACTCAAGATCCTCTGTTGATCAAAAACAGGCCTTTAACCTCATAAGCTATAGCACCTATCTGCAGCAGCATCACTCGCTAGGCTACTATTTATTGTCTATTCCTAAATTGTCCTTGAGAAATAAAATCAGAAATTGCTGGAAAAGCTCAGCAGATTTAGCAGCTATGGAGAGAAATCAGTTAACGTTTCGGGTCATAGAGATTTACAGTCCAGAAACAGACTCTTTGGTCCAATTCTTCTGTGCCGACCAGATATCCTAAATTAATCTAGTCTCATTTGCCAGCATATCCCTCTAAACCCTTCCTATTCATGTACCCATCCAATGCCTTTTAAATGTTGTAATTGTACCAGGCTCCACTGCTGTCCACTGACCCTTCCTCAGAACTCCTTGAGAAAGTTGTGCTGAAACACTGCACTCCCTGTGCTATATGTTGACTCATAATACTGAGGGAGTTTAAGGATTTTGACCCAATGACACTGAAGGAATGGCAATATATTTCCAAGTCAGGATGGAGAGTGGCTTGGAGACAAACTTGCAAGTGGTGGTGGTGTTAAATATAGATTTGAGACGGCCCAGGGAATCCTTTGTGGACTCAACCTGTAAGCCTCTCTTGGTTTGTCCCGGAGATTGTACTCTTTGGTAGTCTGGAATAAAAAACCTCTTACAGGCAGATTAGTTTAATTTTAGTCATCTCCTTTATTTACTGATTACATCACTGTTACAACATAACACTGATACCTATAAGCTAAACGAACTAGGTTCTAATAACCGAGGAGAGTAGGGTACTTGCAGGCTACTCTGTTGTACTGTCACAAAGTGGTTTCCTTTATACAAAAAGTTTACAACAACACTGTATGTTCTTAATTAGATAACAGTGAAAGACAATAATTCGTAAGGAAGTGAAGTTAATTGACAGGTCTGTGTGCGCTTGACTGATCACTCCTATAGGCCCTGAGCCATTCATCAGGTGGGAAAAACAAATCCAGCTGAGTTAGGCATCTGCTGGCAAGATAAGGGCCTATCATAAAGAGGTACCAGTCTGAATTAATTGGAAGAGTTTGTAAGGTAACCTTGCACAGCTCGCATGTCAGATATCATTGTTTTACAAAATGTCTTCTTTGCAAGGAGGGCAAACTTTTGACCATAAAATAGCTTCCTGACAGATTGTGTCAGAATCTCTTCAATGTTAGGTTTAGAATAATTTTTAAACTAGGAGCAGACTCCTGATTTTTATCTTGAGCACAGAATCATTCTGTACCTGAGGCTGAGATGTTACCGTAAGGTTGTATTTAAACTGATTAATTAGCCTCAAACTAAACATGCTTTCTTTTCAGAGTTATGATTCAAATTCAAGTAAGACATAAGATCTGATTCGTTAGAATTGACAGTGGGGCAGTCATGGTCTATAAGAACAGCAAATAAGTTAAAGCTTCATCAATATTACCTTTTTACAGAGTTTGCATTTCATGACCAGTAATGGCTACTCAACATCATCATAAAGTCTCAAAATGCAATTAAATTCAGTCCATAGCAAGTAAGCACAAAGAGTTAATTTTCTACTAGCTTCAGTAGTCTCAGTATTAAAATGGTCTTTCTCTCTCTCTCTCTCATGTCCTTTTGAACTCTCAAGTCAGGGACTGTAACAGAAAATATGTTTTTCCCTCTAAGAATCCATTATAATTGATAGGACCTGACCATTAATTACAAGGCTTTTGATGATACCGAGATTCGTTTTCAGGTCAGAATCAAACACTGTCATTAGTTTCACAAGGGAACAGCCGTGAATGTTATCACTCGGTGTCCTGTTTACACAGATTCACTTATGTTAAGGCAAATGTTCTTAATTGCCGAGGAGCATGCTGATGAGAACAGATGTTTTTATCTTCTGCGTAACCTGGGTTTCCCCCTTTTTGTGGCCTGATCCTCCCTGCCTGTCAGCTTCTTTTCTAGTGTGCAGCAAATGTGTTCTATAATTCAACGTTACGTTTAGTCTAAATGGTTAAGGACAAGTTTTAAGGCTATAGACTTTCTCAGTGTTCCCATTTACCTGCTGCCCTTGTACTAAATGGTAGAAATTGTGGGTGTGATGAGTTGGTGCAGTGCATCCCAGCAACACTACACACTGCTGTCACTCTGCATTGGTGGTGAAGAGAGTGCTCGTCGTTGCTGGTGGATGGGTGCCAATCAAGCAGGCTGCCTGTGTGCTGTATGCTGTCAGGTCTCTGTGTTGTTGAAATTGTACTCATCCCAGCCACTGACATGTATTCCATCACATCCTGACTTGTAAATTGTAGACAGTGGACAGGTAGTGAATAAGTCAGTGTAGGATTCAGCCTTTGCCATTTATATAACACCTTGCCTTGTCATAAAAGGTAAAGGGAGACCATCAACAAACACCAACAGTTCATACCTCATTACCTGGTTGTTAAAAAATTGTTCTGGAAGATGGGGTCTCACTATTCTTTGCTATCTTGGTGGTGAACAGCACTATGTTGAGGTTTCTGAATTGGAAACTTTGTGTGCGCATGCATTTCTGTGTCACTGTGGTTCTAATATAATTTTCTGTGGCTGGATTTACAATAGGAAATTGCCTGTATAAACAATCATTTTGTAACCACGCTCCCTCTAGTGGAGTCGCTGCAGCAAAGCCACTCGCAGTGGATAAATAACACAGGCACTTTCAGATGAATGTGGACATGAGAACTTGCAATGGAAGTGAGGGCAGAGTGAATTACTTCAAGTCAGGGATTATGACATGTGACCACCCCTTGACTAACGCTGCTTCACATAAACACTATATTTATTTGTGACTCAAGATTCAGCACCTGCTTTCCTTTCTCTGATATCCTGAAGTTCTGCTGACAGTTAGCGAATGGGGATTGATTGTCCTGGAAACTCTCAGCAAGAGGAGTGATGGAGCACAAGGCCTGCTGTAGGAAAGATGTTGTGAAACTTGAAAGGGTTGAGAGAAAATTTGTAAGGATGTTGCCAGAGCTAGAAGGTTTGAGCTATAAGGAGAGGCTGGATAGGCTGGGGCTACTTTTCCTGGAGTGTCAGCTGACCTTTTAAAAACCTTATTGAGGTTTATAAAATCATGAGGGCATGGATAGGGTAAATAGACAAGGTCTTTTCCCTGGGATGGGGAAGTCTAGAACTAGAGGGCATAGGTTTAGGGTGAGAGGGAAAAGATTTAAAAGTGACCTACACGGCAACTTTTTCACACAGGGTGGTACGTGTATGGAATGAGCTGCCAGAGGAAGGGGTGGAGGCTGGTACAATTACAACATTTAAAAGGCATCTGGCTGGGTATTTGAATAGGAAAGGTTTAGAAGGATGTGGGCCAAATGCTGGCAACTGGGACTTGATTTATTTAGGATATTTGATCGGCATGGACGAGTTGGGCAGAAGGGTCTGTTTCTGTGCTGTATATCTCTGTGCTCTAATTAATAAGCTTTGCCCAATTGGGTATCCATATCGGACTTTATCCATAAGGATAAAGGGTAGCATAGTTCAAACAGACATGTGGTGAAATTACTTCTCAAAGTGTCATGAATCTGTGGAATACAATGCAGTGGATGCCAGGACATTGAGAAGATCTAAGCAGGAGATAGACAGGTTTTTCAATGAGTGGAAATGTTATGGAAAGCAGCCAGAAAAGATGGAATCAAGGCTGAGATGAGATCAGCCACAATCGTATTGAATGGTGAAGCAGGCTCGAGGGCCTGGATTGCCTACTCCTACTCCGAGTTGGTTATGTTCTAAAAATAATTTTTGAGAGCCAACTTTAGCTTCCTCTCTCTGTTTTTTTTAACCACTTCCACTTGCAGGAGCCTCAGCTCAGGTTGTGCAGGACAGTCCTGTGATTAATCCTTTCCCTGTGTGTGTTTGTAGGTGAACAGTTGGACTCTGTTCTCCAGGATGTGTTGAAAAAGATTGACAGTGGGCTGGAGAGGAATGCTGGAGTTTGTGCACAGGCTACTAGCAGGACCCGAGTTTTCACCTTACTGCTGTGGGTAAGGAATTTATACGCCAATAGTTATACTTATTCGATTTTTGAGAAATGTGTATTTATACAGAGCCTTTCATGAACTAAAAGACTAATTGTAGTCCCTTTTGGAATGTACGTTTGGCCAGTTTGTGCACAACTACCTCCTGCTATCAGCAATATGATAATTACCAATTATTTTTCCCTCTAGTGATTCTTGACGGATGACCAGGCCATGGGAGAACACCCTTGTTCCTGGTCAGAATAGTAGCTGTGGATCCTCTTCCTCCTTAAGAGAGGACAGACAGGACCTTGCTTCCATGACTCATTTTATTTCACAGCACCACTGATGGTGCAGTCTTTCTTCAGAACCAGCACCGAGTATCACCCTGGATTCTGTGCTAGAACCTCTGGTGTGAGAGTCGAACTCGCCAACATCTGACTCAAACAGCTACTCCCGACTAAAGCAGAGGCATTATACAGCAAATGTATCCAAGAGCACAGGCACTTCTTCAACTTCTCTCAAAATCCTTGGGTAGAGGAGCGCTGGGGAAGTCGGCCAGAATTTCTGCTCCCAGATGCTATCCAGTAACTCAGTGTAGCAGTTCAAAACTTACAATAAGACTTAACAGGAACTGTAGTGAGTGCAGGATCTTGTAAGACTTTGAAGAGGGTAATGTATACTGAAATGTTTAGCAGTTGGGGTAATGCGCATAAGTAAGTGGCTGGTTCAGAGACCTGACACATGTGTCCAAACAGCCTTTTCGTCTGTGTTGCAAGTTTGAGATTCAGTTCCTCTTTTTATTTGCCAGTAGCACTCCTTCATTCTCTAGTCTTTCCTGGCAGGCTGCATCGTATGTTAATTACCCACTGTTATATGAATAATGGCCCTGAAGGGGTTAATATTCATGTTATAAGGCTCCTTCCATCCTACTGATGCCACACAGTGTGGGTGGAGACAAGGCATTCTACTCTGGATTCTCCTAAGAATAAATGCAATATTTGCATTTGTTTCATTTCAAAAGTGCTAGATTACAAGAGCTGTGATGTAGTGCTGAGGCTGTATAAGGCTAAGATCAGACCACATTTGGAGTTTTGGGAGAGGTTTTGAGCTCCTTAATTGGGAAAGTGTGTGCTGGGCTTGGACAGGGTCCAGAGGAGGTTCACAAAAGTGAAGGGCTTGTCATATGAGGAGCAGTTGAGGACTCTGGGTGTGTACTCAATGAAGAGTATAGAATTGGGGAGGGGGTATCTGATTGAAACTTGCAAAATACTGAGAGGCCTGGAGAGAATGGATGTGGAGAAGATGTTTTCACTGGATGGAGTGACTGGGATCGAAGGGCACAGCCTCAGAGTGAAGTGACAACCCTTTTAAAACTGAAGAGAGATTTATGGAAATCATTACCACAGAAGGTAGTGGAGGCCAAGTCATTGAGTCTATTTAAAACAGAGGTAGATAGATTCTAGATTAGTCAGGGGATCAAGGGTGACAGGCAGGAGAGTGGATCTGAGAAATACAATGGCGTAGCAGACTCAATGGGCCAACTGGTCTAAATCTGCTCCTATATCTGAGGATCTTATGGTCTTACTGTAGTTTTTGGAGGAAGCAGATACAGCTGTACCATCCGCTAAGGTCCAAGTAAAGATGCCTGACCAAATGTCACTGTGTTTAATGCTATCATGCAGTGGTATCTTGTTATCTAAAAACAGAGCCTCTTCTGTTCACATTGTCCTCCACCACTAATCTCTAAGTAGGCCCCAGACAAAGCAAAGACAAAGGAAGACTGGTGGCAGTGAACTACCTCAAACAATCCTGACTCAGTACCACTGAGTTTAGGTGGCACATGCAGCCAGGTACCAGGAGTGGTCATTTGGGAGAATTTCCTACTGCCAACATTCCAGGGATTACGTTCCACTGAACAGAAACTGAACTAGACCAGTCACATAAGTAGGTCAAAGTAAAGTTACCAAAGTCCTGCCAAACCAGAGTGCTGCTTGCTCATTAGAGAGAGAGATGACTGGTGGTGGTTTAACCAAAGGGCCATCACACCTCAGGAGCGGTTAAGAAGGAGACTTCTTCATGGTAAGCTCAGCTGGCATATGAATTGAACCCATGCTGTAAGCATCACTCTGCATTATAAACCAACATCCAGCCAACTGAGCTAACTGATCCACAGTAAATAAATGCTGAGGCTACAAGAACAGGTCAGAGATTGGACCTGACCACCCAAATCCTGATAGGAGTGTGATAGAATACTCCCCACTTGCCTGCGTGAATACAGCTGCAACTACACTCACACAAACTTCCAAGACAAAGCAGCCTGCTTGATATGCATCATCGTCATCTCAAACATTCACTCCCTCCATCAGTGACCCACAGTGACAGCAGTGTGTACTACCAACAAGATGAATTGCAGCAAACTCACTGAGGCTCCATGGACATCATTGTTCAAGCTCATGATCTTTACCATCTGGAAGGACAAGCAGGTACATGGGAAAACTACTACCTGCAAGATCCCCTCCAAACCACTCACCATCCTGACTTGGAAATACATTATCATCCCTTCATTGTCGCTGGGTCAGAATGCTGGAACTCGCTCCCTTTCGGCACCTTGGGTCTACCTACACGATATGGGCTGCAGTGGTTCAAGAAGACAGCTCCCACCACCTTCTCCAGGGCAACGGGGAACCGGCAATAAATGCTGATCCAACCAGCGAAGCCCAAATCTCATGAATGAAAGATTTTTTTTTAATGTGAAATAATTAGCTTTAAGCCATCTGCTCACGTTGAAAGTTTAATGGCCTTGTGTCAGTGTGGATGTGTTGATGCTTTCAAATGATGTTGCTGACCACCTTGGGATGTGAATTGAGGCAGTGTTCTGCTGTGTCTAACAATCTCCTCCTCTTGTATTATTTCCCTAGTTAACAAAATCACTTGTGCTGCGCTATCACTCTCTTGCTGCCACATTGACTGACAAGGTAAGAGATTTCTCTGATCTGGTGCACACCATGCAGCTTGTTTTCTTTCTGATCTCTCCAAATCTGCCTGTTTCCATTCCCCATCGCACTCACTTCAATCTCCCCTTTCTCCTCAGCTGATACAGCTGCTCACTGACCCCGATCTGGGAACTGAGGCAGCGGACGGATTCTCCGTCTTGGTCAGTGACTCCTCGGATGTCCTGAACAAGGCCACTCACGCCGACATTCGCATCATGTACCGGCAGCGATTCTTCACCGAGAACGTCCCCAAACTGGTCCAGGGCTTCCACTCAGCCAGTGAAGGTGATCCATGTCTGCAGTTGCAATTGGAATGGGGATTCTGGAGCAAAGGAAGGCGTAGTGGGTTAATTGGCAAATGAGAGAAAAGGACAGGCCGTTGTTTGCGGTAGGACCAACAATCAAGGCTGGGGGGGGTTCTACCAGACCACCGGACAGCAGCACCCTGGGAAATTCAGTCCCTATCCTGGAGCATTCAGACTCCATCCTGAGAGTCACCAGCTTCAGGAGTGTGTGCACATTTTTCACAAAAGGAAATGGAGAATTAAATGGTTAGAATTTGCTACCGGTCTGCAAGAGCAGTGTTTAGTATAATTGTAGTTTGTCTCTGAAGTATGGGTTGTAACTGGAGGCAGGATTTTTGAGCTGTCTAATTCCAGAGTGAAATATGTTAGTTACAGAGCTGTCGTGGGGTAGGATTACAGGAGAATTAGTCGCAATCTCCATTGGTAATTGTTTCCTGTTAAACGAGCGCATGCTGATGCCAACACTGGCATTTTCACCCTGACAGTGGTATAGTGACATTGATATATTCCCTCTAACCCTGGGACAATGGGCTTGCTTTGTTACAGATAATAAGTCGAACTACCTGAAGGCACTTTCTCACGTGTTGAACAGTCTTCCGAAGCAGGTCCTGATGACAGAGCTCCCGTCGGTCAGTAAAAGCATTTTTCACCCTTTGGGCTTTGTGCCTTTTATAGAATCTGGGCAACTTCATCATGTTAGTCATCTCTTCACTTCTGTATGTGCTTTTGTTTTAATTATTCACGGAATAAGAGCATTGCTGGCTCGGCCAGCATTTATTGCCCATCCCTAATTGCACAGAGGGCACTTAAGAGTCAATCATATTACTGGAGGTTGTGATTCTGTGTAATATGGCATTCCTGACTTTAACCCTCTCTATCTCTTTTCACTTGACCCTTTGATATAAATCAGCATCAACAACTTCTGACTGGTACAGCAGTGAGAATGTGTGATTGGTGCTGGTTCATACCAAAGGGGGGGGTGGTACGCGATTGGTGCTGGCTCGTATTAAGGGGAGCATGTGATTGGTGCTGGCTCATATTGAGGGATGTGTCATCCTTGTGATGTAGTGGTAGTGTCCCAACCTTTGAGCCAGGAGGCCTACATTCAAATCTCATCTGCTCTGGAGGTGTGCAGTAATATCTTTGAACAGGTGAATTAGAAAATACCTCTATTAATAGGCACGTAATGGGTACCAGTCTATATCAGCCAAGCATTTGATTTGTGCCGGGTTTAACCATTGCTCCTTTTCCTTCACCAGCTGCTGACTCTGTTGTTGGAGGCTTTGTCGTGCTCAGACCAGGTGGTCCAGTTGTCCACACTGGGCTGTTTGCATCCTCTTTTGCTGGACGCCACTCAGACCATGAGCTTGCATGTAGATACTTTAGTGAACAAATTGCTCAATCTGACTTCCAGCCCTGCCATGGTACGTATAGACAGTTGGAGCACTGTGACTGTGACCAAGGACTTTCATCATTTAATTATCAGATCTAACTTGTGCAATCTTTTCTTACTTACTCAGGAACAGAAACCTGACGTTCTTGAGGTGAAGGGCATTTTTTTTTATACTTTTATTGTGTTCTGAAGCCTTTATAGTCATAAATTTTATTAGCCTGTGGTACATTCAGATTCATTGGTGATTTGACCATTTAAGACAAATTTCTTTTGAGTGGAGAGAATTTGTGGAATTCATTGCTAAAGAGGGCTGTCGATGCTGGGTCATGAAGTATATTCAAGGCTGACAAACTCAAATTTTTAATCATTAAGGGACTCGAGAGTTATGGGGAAAAGGTAGGCAAGTGGCGTTGAGGATCATTAGATCATCCATGATCTCATTGTCTGGCAAAGCAGACCTGTTCAACTGAATGGTCTGCTTCTGTTCCTGCAGCGTGCGGATCCATTGCAACAACTTGTATTTTTATAATGACTTTAAAATAATGTAACTTTTCAAGGTTATGTTCGTCAGGAGATTGGCAAGAAAAAGTATTTTACAAGTGGTACCTTTTGAGCTGACTTACTTACATGTGCAATTGTTGCTTAGGATACCTCTGTGTGTTAAATTGTACAGTGCACGCAGTCACTCAATCCATCATGCCTGTGCCCATTCTTTGAAAAATCTGTTCAGTTAGTTCCTCTCTGCTCCTTCCCCATAATCCTGACATATTTATGTTTTTACTTATTCACCCAATTCCCTTTTGAAGGTTACCACTGAATCAACTTCCACTGCCCATTCGGGCAGCAAGTTCCAGATCACACCGAGCTGTGTGAAAGCAGCTGCTCTTATTTTGCATCTGATTCTCGTGGCCATTATCTTAAACTCCAGAAAGTGTTTTCTGTCTGTCTTGGATCACAAGTGGTCCTTCGGATTCCATTAAATGTAGTTAAGAGAAGATTCGACAACAGCAGTTTGCTTAAACGTTTAATAAGTAATAATATTTTTAAAATGGAAAAGAAAGGAAGAGAGAGCAATGGGCCTCACTCCCTTCAGCCCATCGGGGACCCCTCAATCAATGGCCAGTCCTGGAGGCTAAGGTTTGTTCCCAGCAACATTTATGATCCCGATCCAAGGGGAAGTTCAGTGACTCAGAACGAAACTCTCTCTCTTATATGGTTTAACAAGGAGCTAGTACAGAAAACAAGTTTGATTCAGCACATAGAGGAATGTTCACAGGACTCATTCAAGGTCACACAGTAGTCGAATATCATCAGTAATCCTAGTCCATCCTGTACACTGTGTTCATTCAGTGCATCCGATTGAGGCCTCACTTGCTGGTTTCGTCTTTTCGATTCGCTTTGTGCTCCGTTTAAGATAGAGTCCAAATAGTAATGCCCTTAGTGATAATGATGATGCAATCACTTATCAGTGTTGTGTCGGAAAGGTGTGCCTCTCTTTTGATGCTAATTTGCCTGTGTTTCAATTGCAGAAAGTCCGTATTGCATCCTTACAGTGCATGCATGCACTGACTAAGCTGCCACCACATGTGGTAAGATTTATACAATTAATCATCTATGGTGTTGTCCATTAGATTTGTGTTTACCCAGACATCTGTCGTGTAATTATTTCTTCAAGATCCAGTTACTTTATTTGAGGAAGTAAAATTAACGGACATTTTGTGCACAACATAATGTCACGTACCAATGAAATTGGTGGTGTGTTGTGTTTTTTTTTCTGTTTTTGGTGCTGATTGAGTTGGGATTCCCTGTTGCTTCTCTAAGTAATTCCACAAAGTCTCAGTTAATGCCTCACTTAAAGGTCAGTGCCAACAACAGGGCTGCACTTCCTCAATTGTGCTGCCATATTGATAAAGGAACGTAATCTGATGCTGTGTGTATTTGGTGTGGTACACTCATAACTGGATGTGATCTCCAAGTCTATCACTGTGCCAATTCATTACTTTTTTTAAAGAATATGTTGTCTGTTAAAATATAAATAAACAGTGACTTCAACCTGTCCCACACAAGTATGATCTGAGCAGTGAGCATCAAATAGATTCACTCCCACCCCAGATGACCTCATGAGAGAAAGAGATTCAAATCCTATACCCTTATGGGATTGAAACTAGTCCAGATCCATTTGTTCCTGATTAACGTTACATATTACCTCCTGTACAAAGTGATCTCTCTAACCAGAAACAGGTCTAGTTGTCACTGGAAGGGATTCAGTGAAGTTCACAGTGAAGTTCACAAGGCAGTAGCCTGATTCTGGAGTTTTCAAGGATCTCTGGGAAAGATTGCTAACTTAGTTCCAGTTCTGTATAACCTGAGATCGTGCTCCCGGGTCCTCTCTGAACTATTTGTTTGAAACATACTGGCTACTAAGCACAAATTCAATTTTATCCCTCCTTAATCTTTGAAATATTGGCCTGATCGCAAGGACTTCTATTTTTCTCAAAGGGGTGGGGTCCATATCTTGATAACTGAAAGCTTCAATCTGGTTATTAACCTTGCTTGCATGTTTTTTTTGCCCTCTCCATGACACTATACCGAATTGAAGTGTAATTGTTTCCATCGTACCTGTGTTGGATGGCAATTCCTTTGGCTACGCATCAGAGCACCAGAAATATGTTTGCAAGGATTTTGCCTGTTCAGTATTTCTGCCAAGTTTGTGTGTGCATTCTCTTAAAATATTGATGAGCATAGTTGTGATGCATGTGTCGGAAAATTGAATGGAATCCTGCCGTTTCCATCCATTGTTGGACCCTGTGAAAGCCATGTTTGTAAATAACATGTAAAATTTGCCTTAATTTTACAGATCCTGCCCCACAAATCCCGGGTAATCCAAGCCCTGGCTAAACCCTTAGATGACAAGAAGCGACTGGTGAGGAAGGAAGCAGTCAGAGCTCGGGGAGAATGGTATGTGTGAGCTTTTTACAAGGCGATTGGGTAAAGGGGGAAGAGGCTGTGCAGTGCAGTGCCAGTTGCATTCATTTATCACAGCCACAAAAACGTTACGATGGGCCACCGTGTGTTGGAAGGCTTGAAAACATTATGGATTCTAATTCCTGGTAACCTCATGTGCTTTGGAGGTGAAAGGAAGCTTTCAACAGCTCTCCCTCTGTCCCTTCTACTCAACTCATTCCCCCAGTACTGTAAACTATATTATTCAAATCAGTAATACCTTTGTAAATTTGCTGTCCACCCTGTGACTAGGTTCAGCTACCTCCCCAGAAGGCAGGAACTAAGCCAAGATGCTTGTGTCTATGATCAATCTCACACACTTAATTAAAACTAGAAACCCAGTTGGAGATCTGCCGAAATAGAGACCTTCATGGTTGGAGAGAGATGAAGAACATTTCCAGCATCAAAACTTGCCCATGCCTCATGCTGTCCATGTCATCACAAACAGAAACTTCCTACTCCACTCCATCACCACAGCCAAGTAACCTCCTTGGAGACGCAAAACAATATCAGGCAGTAAAGAAAATTTACTTCTGGAAAATTGCTGTCTGACCTGTCAGGACCAGAACCAGTCCAGGCGATCTCTAAGTGTTATGTTAAGATGCTTGCTTTCCATATGATATAATTTCTACTCCAGTCCAGGCCCCTCTAAAGGTAAAAGAAAGTCAGTTATTCCATCTGATAACAGAGATTAGAATTGGGACCAGCCTGGACTTCAAGGCTGCAGTGTCCGGTCTCTCAGGACTGAAGTTCCCAGTGTTGATCCTGGTCTATGCTGATCAGCTTAACACTGAGAAAATAGTTTGTTTGGTGTATAATTGCTGATGTCTAATATGATTTTCACATTCTGGTGTGATTCTGCACTCTGCATTTCTGTCTTTAACAAATGTGAAGTATTTTTTGTTAATCTTTTCTCTTTTTTTAATCTCCAATTCTACCCTCTTCCCAAACCCTTTTCTCTTTAATATAGGTTTCTTTTAGGGAGCCCAGGCAGTTGATGCGCATCCACCTGACCAGAGAGAGAGAGAGAGAAAGACGACAATCAGACGAGGCCTAGCCTGTCCGGCACATTTACAACCAGTGGCCTGTTCAACTTAACATTCCAAGCCCCCACAAAAATAACACAATAAAAATTAAATCCAGTTTTTCTTACAAAAGAAAAAGTGTTCCAGCGGAAATGAAGACTGAAATAATGAAGAATTTGCACCTTTAACCAATTAACGACTATTTAAATAAGCACATTTCATTCAGCACCTCGGTGGTCTCAGAATGGCCCTTGTGTAGAGTGTGGTAATTCTTCACCTTGTATGATATGACAAAGCAACCTCACTAACTGAGCAAATTGCCTAATTCGTTCTAGTAACTGAGCAAAGGTTAGGAGAGACAGACACATGGCAAATGTCCTGTAGGACTTTTGCATCAAATAGCTGTGCAGTGATTCTGCTGTATTGCAGTTGAGATGGTTCATTTCACCCTAATGTGTACCAGGACAAACCTGTACACAATCTTGGAATCTCATGAGTGAGTTACAGACTGGAAACTAATCGAAGAGTTTGGGTGATTTATATATGCCACAACAGATATTTGGGAGTGAGTTACAAAATTAATCGAAGGATTCAGGAGATTCTATGTGAAATAACAGGTACCTGAGAGTAAGTTACAAACTGGAATGTAATCAAGGGGTTTCGTTGATTTATAAATGGAATAACAGACACCTAGGAATTTGTTATGAATTAATCCAAGAGCTTGGAGTTTTATATATAGAACGACTAATACCTAAGTGTGAATTACAGGCTGGAACTTGATCAATAGGTACTGTGTTGAAATTGCTTTAATTACTTTGTTTTTAAAGTGCATCTCCTTGAAATTCTCCTTGGCTGACTCTCTGTGAGTTAGGTGATGCATGTTTTTTTAGATTGATATGTACTATATACCATATATTGCAGAATGTAGTGTACTGCTGTTAAGTTGAAGCTGCTTTTAGCGGTGGCCTGTCTTTTCAGGCTGTCAGGTCTAACTACTGTAGGTCAGTCTGAGTGTCATTTTTGCTGATGAGGATGGTTTGAAAATTGCTAAGTGCTAAGAACCAGAACAAAATACCCGTCTTGTAAAAACTGTGATCTTTTTGAAGTATGACAGGTGTGACAAAGTGCAAGACTAGTAGTGGAGTATGAGTGATAGAGGTATTCCATAGTTCGGATTCCATTTACTGAGTAATGATACCAGAGTAGTCTTGGTCCACTGAGAAATAACATGAATGATCTATACCTGTCAGCTTCAAAAATTGGGAAAAAACAGGAGTGAAATCACTTGTATTTTTGTTATTGCTGCCCCATCCCCTCCCCGGTTTAGTATGTCTCGTGCATATTTGTTAACATGTGTCATATTTACACTCTGGACACCTTAGCATTATTACAGAATGGGGAAGGATGATGAATATTCAGGGGTAAAGCGGAGCACAGCAGAAAAAGGTGCATGTGGAAAACAAGTCAGGGCAATGGTAGAATGCCCAAGGTAATAGAATATTTGCACTTTTTTTTTGAGGGGGTGACCCCTCCAGTTGAAGCCCTTCTCTCTGCCGGGTATTATTTTGGGAGGAGCAGCTTACTGACAACCATCAGACTGTCTTACTACGTGCATTTGCTCTGTAATCATTGGCTGATTACTGCCTAGGCATTGCACAGTCTACACTGAATGAACTGATTCCAGACATAACTTCATTTGTCCTCTGTGATGGTAAGGCTGATTGATACTCCGGTGGATGAATTAGCATGTATTAACTGGGAGGTTTGTCAAAAATTGTCTTGAGGAAATGTTTTTCTGGCGCAACTTTTACCAAAATAGTGCACATTGCTGGCATTGTGCTAAAACATTAAAATCTTGTATCAGTATCTTGGATTAGTTAAAGGGAAATAGGACTAGAATCACTGTCTCTCATTCTTGCTGACTAATCGCAAACTATCGTTTGAAACGAAAACAAATTTCTGGAGAAATGCAGCAGCTCTAGCAGCATCTGTGGAAATAAAGCAATGCCACCGTTTCTGGACCAGTGACCTTGTGCAGAAGTGTTCTGAAGAAAGGTCACTGGACCCTGACAAGTGGTGCCAGACCTTTGAGTTTCTCCAGCAACTTCCTTTTTTTCAGATTTTCAGCATCCACCACTCTGTTGTTTTTTGTTTACCAATTTATAATTTCTTGGGTGACTTCCTTGGTTCAGTGATAATCTCAGCGTACCCTTTGCCCTATCACTGATTCTCACCAACCTCCATGCCCTATCATTGACAAGCAATGACCTCCATATTCACATTATATCCTACTAAGTTCTGTCACTCCAAAATGGTCTGTGATGTTCTTTTCAAACCATTAATGTTTTCATCTACAAAGTTGCTCCTTTTAATCGCTAGTTTTGTACTGATGGTAAGACTTGTGTGTGATGTAACTGGGGAGACAGTTGTGAATTTGCCTTTGATATTCTCCCACAGTTAGATGGAAACTCAAATTGCCTCAATTTTTTCCACCCTTTTCCTACATCTGCTCTGTAAATTTACTCTTTCTTCAAACTGAGGACAGATTATATATTTCCCCGTCAATCTCATTTTTGTTCTCTGTTTCTGTTCCTACCAAAATTGAGGATTTGTTGTGGTATCTCCCAGTCCTCTTTTTTTTTGACATCTCAAGCCTATGCCATCCATTTTTAAACTTGGCAGTCAATAATTACTGCTGTATAGCTCTGTATTGCAAACTTTAGACCATTTCTAAAGAAAGTATTTCTACAGCCTGGATTGTTTGTAGATTTTTTTGATAGTTTTGTTAATTTGTTTGAAGTTGATGCCAGAAGGTTCCATTTTAATCCTCTGCTCCTTCTTGCTTCTGGTAAGGTGCTCTAACTCAAAGCACTTCCCTTTGGCTTTTGGTTTGACAGAGCTAAGTGGACTATAAGATGTGCTGTGCACACGCAGCTTTTACATAGAACAAAGATAGTGGTGAAAATGAAAGGTGACACTTACTGAGCCTTTACTAGTTCCACCCAACTAGTTTATAAAAACAAGTGTGATCTGTAACTGTTGCCTGCACAACTTTTAATGTAAGATTAACTCTCCACTGGAGAAATAATTAACATTTTAAAAAAAAATTGTGTGTGTTATTTTTACTCTTCAAAGGATGCCTTTAGAGGCTGCCGGAGTTAAAATATCAATGTAAGAGTGGTATCAAGCTGAGAAACTAGAATCTGGCCTCAGATTAGATAGCTTTTGTTTCAGTAGATCACCTTGATTACTTTGGACTATCACACTGGGGCTATTGTAGGAGCATCAGGAACCTAGTGTACATGTGACTCTGGACTCACAACAACACATGACTTTTTACTAGCCTCAAACAACCCTAGCAAATCACTCAGTTCAATGGTCAATAAATGATTTTCTGGGGAAATAGTAACTAGTGAGGTAATGAATCTGATACTTTATTTGTAACACTTAATTGGGTTTTCCAGCTCCAATCAGATTCTCCAGCCTCTGGTGTAGAGTATCCACAGTTGGTCACATTAAACATACATATTACAAAGGTAGTGCAGTTACATTAAGACAAGGAGAAAATAAGCTGCAAACATGGGTCAACACCAAAAGAAGCCCAAGAAAGAGCCTCCCTTTTTGTCAAATTGCTCTTAAGTGTGAACCTTGCCACTGTGCAGTGGCAGAAGCAGTCCTAAGCTTGTCCTTAATTGGACTCCACTCCAGTTTTCCAGTAAAGTCTCTCAGTGAACAGTGAGGGAATTTTAATAGCAAAATTAAGGAATGATCTTCAAATTGGCTCAACTGGATGTTGATATTATTCACATGACAGTTCTCACTCTGCACTCAATAACCCCAAAGCTAATGAGCAGGTCTGGGATAAATTTCTGCTTTAGTAAAGGATGAGAAAGAAGCAATATTAATTCAACAAAGATTTAGCTTTGATTATTTACACTGGAATTTATGGATGAGGAGGAGTGGTTTTGATTAAGAACAGTACCTGCCTCATACTCACTCCTCCCCCTACTGGGCAGTGAGAAACAGTGTACCCCAAGCTACAGATCCACTTAAAATCAGCACCAGAATGACCTAACTCAGGACCTACATGACAACTTACTTAATACATCACCACAATATATAACTGACTGCAGCAAAAAAAACTCCAGCCACCACACAACCTGAAAGCTTTTTAAAGACTAGCTACAATTTCTTCCACTAAAGGGTTTTAATTCATTAGAATCTTACTGTAAGAGAGTGATGGGGAAGGGGTTGGTCCACTGGGGTTTTGGGGAGAAGTCTGCTGAGATCAGGTGTGGGCACCCCTTCACCCTCTGGGCCACTCAGAAGTTATTGCCAGTTTCAACATCACCCAAAGTTAACAAAGAAAGCAATCATTATACAATAATCATTTACAGTTTTTATAAAACACAGTCCTTAAACCTTTATGTTCAAAAAAATGTCCCTGATAATGCCCATCCAAGGAAGCACAGCTTTGTGGCATGAGCATAACCATTAGTCAAGGAAATTTACTCCCGTCACATCTGCTCGGGTGTTTTATTGCTTCATTGACTCTGTAATTATTGCCTTTGAATGCACGGAGCACCAACCGATCACCACGGATCATTTGAGTTTTCCCGTTCGAAAATTTGTATCTGTTATCAGACCCAGGATACACAGGGAAGCGTGAAGCTATTAGTTCTTTTCCTCCAGGCAAACAAAAAAGCCTTTTTGATGTCTTTCGTCAGATGTCTCTTTTGTCATTCCTCAAATCGCCAGTATGGCCTTATCCACACTGAAGGCTGATGGCAGTGTCCATGTCATACCATTTCCATAAGGTAGGTGTGACGAGGGGAGCAGTAGGCGAGTAATCCAGTGACTGGAATGCAAACAGAGGGCACAAATGTAATGATTCACCAATTACTAAAAGAATAAACCCACAAATTATTGGCTACAGCAACAAACTAAAGTGCAGGAAACAGATGATCAGAAAAGAAGCCAACATGAAAGCAAATCCAAAAATGTATGGACAGAAGAATAGCAAAAAAATTCAAGTTTGGTTAAAAAATAACATTTTGCATCTGTTTTCTCCAAGGATGAACTTGGTGCCCAAACTAAAAGAGGAGGTAATTGAGACACCTAATGGGTTAATAACTGATTTTAAAAAAAGGATTAGGAGGGTTGGTTTACTTAAAGCAGCTGGGGTTCAGAGAGGGAATTGTAAACAATGGCTTCAGTCTTCCCAATATTTAACGGTGGAAGTTTCTGCACATCCAGCACTGGATAGATGTACAAGAATGGAATCAAAAAGAAAAGATGAACAATCTTAGAAAGTTAGCAGTAGCCCAGCAGATTGGGAAAATATTAGAAACCAGCAAAGGATGATTGAAAGGTGAAACGGATGATGAAAATAAATATAGTCTATTTTTCTGTTTTTATAAGAATACTAAAAAAAATTAACTAAAGCACTCAACAATCCCATAGGGGATGAGACTGGCAAGTTAATAATGGCAAATAAGGTGGAGATTTTGAAAACAACCATTCGAAGCCTGAGGCAGGGCCATTGCACTCAGGGCCACTGTGTTCTGTGACAGGAGGAGCAGTGGGGGCTGAAATTCCTTCCCTTGTCTGATTTCACAGGAGGAATTATAGAAGTATCTCAATAGAAGTTCAGCAAACAGAATGAGAAAATACCAGAAGCCAACATTAAAGGAGATCCAATAATTGAAGGGCACACAAATAGCAAAAATATGAATCATGGAATAGGGCCATAAAAGTGGATTTACGCACAGAGGAAGGAAGCATGGTTAAAGATATAAATTCTGGATCAGTGGTGCTTGAAGAGCACAGCAGTTCAGGCAGCATCCAATGAGCAGCGAAATCGATGTTTCGGGCAAAAGCCCTTTACTCAAAGGAAATCACTGAAGAGATAACGGATGCATTGGTTGTAATTGCAGAGATTCTGGAAAGCTATCAATACAACACTTTAAAAATGGAAGGAGAAAGCAGGAAACTGTAGGCCAGTTAGCCTAACAGTCATCATTGCAGAAATATGTGAGAATCCAGTGTTAATGAGGTTATAGCAAGACACTTAGAAAATCCGAATACAATCAGGCAGTGTTAATATGGTTTTGTGAATGCAAAACAGTGTTTAACAAATTTGTGACAGAACAACAGGATATAAAAAGCAGGATAGATAAAGGGGAACCAATGGATGCAGTGTATTTTGATTTCCTCGACGCATCCGACAGGATATGACATAAAAGATTTGTGCACAAAACAGGAGCTCATGGTGTTAAGGCAATTTATTAGCATGGATACAGGAATAGTTAATAGGAAAGAAAAAAGGAGAGAAAGTCAGGATATGTTATTTTCAGGTTGGTAAATTAACTAGGGATATGCCACAGAGATCAGTGCTAGGGCTTCAACTATTTACCAGCCATGACAATGACGTGGATGAAGAGACAGACTGTAACGTAGCCAAATTTTCTAAGGATATAATGAAAGCAATTTGTAAGGAGATTTATCCTGCAAAAGAATATTGATAGGTTCAGTGAGTAGACTGAAGATTGGTATCATGTAGAAAAAAAATGAACTTGTCCACTTGGACAGGAAGAATAGAAGTTTTTTTCCCAACAAGGTGAGACACAGCAAATGCTGCATTAGAGGGATCTTGGTGCCTTTGTAAATGAATCACAAAAGGTTATCATGCAGATACAATAAATAATTAGGAAGGCAATGAAATATTGGAATATAAAAACAGAAGTCTTGCTACAACTGTTGAGGACTTTATGATTATTGGTATAGTTTGGTCTCCTTATTTAAGGAGAGTTATATACTTACACTGGAAACAAGTCACTAAAATGATTTCTGAGATGAAGAGATTGCCTTATGAAGAAGGTTGAGTAGGTTAGGCCTATTTACACTTCAGTTCAGAAGCATAAGAGGTAGTCTTATTGAAACAGAAGATTTTGAGAAGGTAGATCCTGGGAGGAAGTTGACCCTTATTGGGGGAAATCTAGAATTTGCGGACTCTATTTAAAATTAAGGAGTTTACCATTTAAGACAGAGATGAGAATGAATTCATTCTCTCAGAGGAAAGTCGAATTCTTTTCCACACAAAGCATGGAGGCTGATCTTTGGTAATAGTCAAAGCTGAGCTAGATAATTTTTGTTTGACAAGGAAGTTCAGGATTATGATATATGATAAGAGAGTGGAGTAAAGGCACAATCAGATCAATCACAATCTTATCAAATGTGGCTCAGGGGCCTGCAATATTTTGTGATCTTGGGGGAAAATTGAGAAATAGTTGCTGAGGTTAGGAAATCTTCCTTTGCAGCAAGTGTTTAGAATCTGGAATGTGTTGCCTGTCAGTGTGGTGAAACCAGATCAATCATTGCTTTTCAACAGCAATTGTACTAACACCAGAAGGTTTAAACATTATGGGCTGCAGAGAAAAAGGGCTGGAAATGAGACTCACTAAATTGCTTGAGAGCTGGTACAGGTTTGATAGGCTAAACGGTGAACAATTGAGCTGTAATCAGGAAAACTAAAGAAACAAGGAGCAGGGAAATAGGATGGAGAGGGGAAAGTGGAATGATTGAGCCAAATAGCCCATTTACAATTCATAATTTCTGTTGAACTCCATGTAAACACTTACCTTCGTTTTTCTATCCCGAGAAATAATTTCAAGTTGTTCAGTTTTCCAGCATGATAGGGATTCCTGAAAATCTGATTAAGGTGAAGAAAATTGTAAAACAAGATTGAGGCAACTTCAAGTATAGATTGGGTGACCGCTTTGCACAATACCTACATTCTATCCTTAAAAAAAAAGGACCCTCAGCTTGCATTTAGCTGCCATATCAACATACCACCGTGCTTTCTGGCCAACATCTCTGTCTCAGGCTTGCTGCAGTGTTTCACCCCATTTTCCACTTGAGAACTCCACAGCCTTCTAGACTCAATATAGAGTTCAACAACTTTAGTGCGTGAGGCACATTCACCCATGTCCTTACCCCAACCCCCACACACCAGGCCTTGTTATCACATAGTCTATTACACACCACCCATCATTATACACTCCTTTGTCAGTCCAGAGATATTTGTATCATTGATAGCCACAGGTGAGGTGCCGGAAGACTGGAGGCTGGATAACATGGTGCCACTGTTTAAGAAAGGGTGGTAAGGAAAAGCCAGGGAACTATAAGCTGGTGTGGTGACTTGTACACTTAATGGTGAGGTCCTCGGGAATGTTGCTGAACAGAGACATTGGAGTGCAGATTCATAGCTCCTTGAAAGTGCAGTCACAGGTAGATAGGATAGTGAGGAAGGCGTTTGGTATGCTTTCCTTTATTGGTCAGAGTACTGAGTACAGGCATTGGGAGATCATGACTGTACAGAACATGGGTTAGGCCACTGTTGGAATATTGCGTACAATTCTGGTCTCTTTCCTATCAGAAAGATGTTGTGAAAATTGAAAGAATTCAGAAAAGATTTACAAGGATGTTGCCAGGGTTGGAGGATTTAAGCTATAGGAAGAGGCTGAATAGGCTGGGGCTGTTTTCCCTGGAGTGTCGGAGGCTGAGGGCAGACCAGAATTGAACACAGTATTCCAAAAGTAGCCTGCAACATGACCTCCAAACTACCATACTCAATGCATTGAACAATAAAGGAAAGCATACCAAACACCTTCTTCACTATCCTGTCTACCTGTGACTCCACTTTCAAGAAGCTATGAACCTGCACTCCAAGGTCTGTGTTCAACAACACTCCCCAGGACCTTACCATTAAGTGTATAAAGTTCTGCCCTGATTTGCCTTCTCAAAAAGCAGCACCTCACATTTATCTAAATTAAATTCCATCTGCCACTCCTCGGCCCGTTGGCCCACCTGACTGAGATCCCGTTGTAATCTGAGGTAACCTTCTTTACTGCCCACTACACCTCCAATTTTGGTGTCATCAGCAAACTTACTAACCATACCTCCTACATCCAAATCATTTATATAAATGACAAAAAGTAGTGAACCCAGCACTGATCCTTGTGCTCACCACTGGTCACAGGCCTCCAGTCTGAAAAACAACCCTCCACCACCACTCTATCTTCTACCTTTGAGCCAGTTCTGTATCCAAATGGAGAGTTCTCCCTGTAACCCGTGAGATCTAGCCTTGCTCACTGGTCTCCCATGGGGAGACTTGTCAAACACCTTACTGAAGTCCATATAGATCACATCTACCGCTCTGCCCTCATCAATCCTCTGTTACTTCTTCAAAAAACTCAACCAAATTTGGGAGACATGATTTCCCACGCACAAAGCCATGTTGACTATCCCTAATCAGTCCTTGCCTTTCCAAGTACATGTACATCCTGTCCCTCAGGATTCCCTCCAACAACTTGCCTACTACCGACGTCAGGCTCACTCGTCTATAGTTCCCTGGCTTATCCTTACCACCTTTCTTAAACAGTGGCACCAGGTTAGCCAACCTCCAGTCTTCCGGCACCTCACCTGTGACTAGGGATGATACAAATATCTCAGCAAGAGGCCCACGACTATGTGGTGCAGGTAAAGAACAGGTTTAGATGCAGAGTAAAGCTCCCTCTATACTGTCCCAGGAGTGTTTTCTGTGGACAGCATAGAGGTAGTTTTACTCTGTATCTAACTAAAATAACTCCAGTGGTCAATATCCCATCACCAACTCACCATTTATTTATGCATGGAGAGTTCTTGACACTGATCCAGCTTCTTCAGAGCCAGCTCTCGGAGCGAGCAGAACCTCTGATACTCCTGGTTGACCCATTATAATCACTAGACAAACCCTGTGCTATATCTGCCTGAACAGGAAAGGTGTCTGACATATAGCACAGCATCCCTTGTGTTAATGATCAAAGAATATATACATGGTACTTTTTGGTGGCCCTTGCTCTCCCACAGCCTTGATAGGCAGCATAGGAGAGCAACTTTTGCACCTGTGACTCACCGCCAATAGAGACAGCAAAGGAACACTGGCTGAGGTCATCAGGTCACACGTCACATGAACTGTGCTTTTCAGATGGGGATTAAATCTTGCACCCTCACCCCCACCACCCTGTGTGTTCACCATCTTCTGCCCACCACCAAGTGGCAACTGTGAACCCTCCACTAAGCCCTGCTCAGGGGGACAGCCTCTCTATGATGTATTCAATGAAGTCAGTGTGGGATCAGGACATGGGCAGTTGTCTGACTCTGAGAAAAGAATTCAACACACAGAGTGGTGAACTAAAACAGTGCTGCTTGTTTCTTCACCTGCATCTCTCAGGCAATGATCTAGGTTGCCATGCCTCCTGGCCCAGTCAGCTATTCGACTGCAGAAGTCCAGCGCAATACCTCTCTTCCCCACCAGTCACTAGACAGAGATCAAACTGGTGCTCCTGCAAGCTTTCACCCATTTCTGTATCACTTGACACAGCACCCCTCAACGCTGTAACCGCCTAACACTGACCCCACCCCATATCCCCCATCACTTCCCCAACGCAGTAAATCTCTCGAAGTCTTACGTGACACATGCCCCCTCACCCCCAACATTATACCCCAACCCAGCCGACACAGCATGCAACAGCAAAACCCAAGACAGAGCTCCCATCTTTGCAGTATCCTGAGAGCCGGGGTCCTCAGCACACGACACTGCCGAGTTCCGACTCCTACGACTTACTCTGCCTTTCTTCTGCTGCCTCTGCCGTTCCTTCTTGTTGATGTGTCTCTCAATGCTGGTCTCCCCGCAGAGAATGAGGACAGTGTGCCATATGGTGAGGCCACTGAGAGCCAGGGCTACAGAACTGACCAAGGAAATGGGGGGGGGGGGGCGGGGAGAAGAGAGAGGGGAACAAATCAACCAAAAGTCACATGTCCTCCTGACACCCACAACCTGAGAGGGAATAATCATATTTAGCTGGTACTTTATTATTTAATCTAAGAGACATCTCATTCACATCACATACAGTTACATTACGGTGAAGTGAATACCCTCATTAGGCAATCATTCCGGAAATTCTGTGCTCAGCAAGATCCCACAATACAAACACGAGGGTGGTTGTATCAGGAAATGAGAACACTGACCTGCAGAGAACCCAGAGATAAATTATACACTTGTGGAAAATTTTTTCTCGGAAGGATATGGTTGGAGCTGTAGTCTCTGTGGCCGTCTGTCAGAGAGAAAGACAGAAGAGGAGAGAGAGAGAAAGAGGGCATTAGTTAGGAGCCAAGGGGAATCACACTTACCTGTACCTCACACATCACTCTCTTTATCAAAGAAAGCTTTAGTTATTTCAAACAAAGAAAATTAATTGCTTAAAGAAGAAAATGAATAAGCAGATTTTCTCCAACATCTTTGAGGATGAGAAAGAGATGAGGATGACAAAGAAATGCAAGAATTGTAGTAATATAGGGATTACAGCAGCTGGTATATGCACAGCAAGATCCCACAAACAGCAGTGTGATAATTGCTCGATCATTTCCTTCTCACAATATCAGTTGAGTGTTAAATATCAGCCAGGACACCATAGAGAACCCTCTTGCACCTTGAGAAATAAGGCTGTCTACTGAGGAGACAGGGAGGGGTTGTTCAATTTAATATCTCAACCAAAAGACGAGACACTGGCAAGAGTAGCACTTTGCCACTGTTTGAATCAGCCTCAATGTTTCTGATTAAATGACTGAAGACTTAAACCTGGCCCCAAATTAACTAGCAGCAATCGTCCACACCTAAACACTAGCAGAATTCAGCCAATCTGGACTCAAGCTTGTGGTATACAGGACACAGATAGGAAGCTGGCACAGAGCTAAATGGCCTCCTCTTGCTCTGTAACACTTGTCACGAAACCTACAGCACAGAAACAGATCCTTCGATCCATCTTGTCTGCACCCACCAGGACTCCTTATCTGACCTAGTCCCATTTGCCAGCATTTGGCCCATATCCCTCCAATTTTTATACCCATCCAGATGCCTTTTAAATGTTGTAATTGTATCCACCCCTTCCTATAGCAGCTTGTTCCACACACACACACACCACACTCTGCGTGAAAGTGTTACCCCTCATTCTGTGACATAGTTCTCCACTGGGCCATCAGGGAGAGATAGCACTAAGTTTTTAAACACAAGGTTTGATCAAAATTCTGGATTTAGAAGCAGAGCCCAGTGTAAACATTATCAATAAAATACACAGCTGCTTTTTAATTTCTATTTTGGGACAAGTAAGGCAAGTGTCACTTCAATTGAAGAGCACCCTGACTTTACAGAAGCAGGCTAACTTTTCTGGTCACATGCTCTAGATTTCCAAAATTAGAAATAAATTTTCTTGTGGGAATTTGAGTAGGACACAGTCAATATTCTTGTCTAAGAGATGACCTATTAGAGATTTTTTTTTAGTCATTAAGGTGTTTCAATAGGGTAGACATAGTGAAGGCGCGAGAGAAATGATATAAGGCAGTCACTGAATGACCAGATGACCATTAAATGATACAGATATAAGGCAGTCACTGAATGACCAGATGACCACTAAATGATACAGATATAAGGCAGTCACTGAAAAACCAGGAGCAAACTGTTCACCTAGAATGGTGACAATGTCGGAATCATCACCACAGGGTGGGTGAGGTGAACAATGATGTTCTTAAAGGAGATATTAGATACGTACATAATGAAACAGGATTTACCAATAGGCTGAGAAGATGGAGAGTTGCTCTGGTGGAGCACAAACACAGCTAAACAATCCAGAATACATTCTACATAAGGAAACGTGTCAGACATATCATTCCAGCACACCAATGTGAACACTCGCAGCTTACGTTGATGGTGAAATATGCATCTACAAACAACTCCCTGCTGCTCACACTACAGTACACACAGCCCAGTGTCATAAATAGGCAGAAGGAGAAGAAGTATCGATGGTTAAAATGGCCCACACAGTTATTCAGCCAAGCTGGGCTGTAGAGTTAAGGAGAACAGACGAATCTGGGGAGGAGCTGCAACAACAGAGCCTCCTTTTATTTCACTCCTTTAATGCTCTAGAAGGAGTTTTCTGAAATTCAACTAGCGTTTCTTCATTACACCTCATGCTGTACATGGGTGTGACTGATGGAAACAAGATAGTTAGAGCATGACTCTATATATAACACATTCTATGCCAACCTGGGAGTGTTTGAAGAGGTCAGTATGGGGAAGCTTTACTCTGTATCTAACCCTGTGCCGTACATGTCCTGCAGTGTGTGTAGTGGAAACTTCAGTCTGTACCAAATACACGCTGTAGCTCCCCTGGGTACGCTTAACTGAGAGACAGTAAAGGGGGAGCTTTACTCTGTACCTAACCCCATAATGTAAATGTCCCGAGAGTGTTTGATAAGGCTTTCTAGACTAACTCAGCTTGAAGAGGATTTAAAATTGCAAATGCTAAAACATTAAAGTGCAAAAAGGATACGACAATGATGATCCATCTTCAATATACATCTGGAAGATAATGAAGTACTGGTTAATCAATGGAGGAGTATTACCTCGTCCTGCTCCTCATATAAAGTCTATTGCAAATAAAAAAAGGGATCAAACTGTGCCAGTTTGCTGTAAAAAAAAAAATCAGTAATGTCCTTTAAGGAAGGAAACCTGCTGCCCTTGTCCAAACTGGTCAGGACCAGCTCTATCCTACGCCTCTACCCTGTGATGCTCAAATCAAATAACTACCAGGGTTTAAAAATAAAGGGTTTAAAAATATTCTCAGGGCAATTATAAATGAACAGTAAATGTCACCTTTATCAACAATACCCATATTCTGAGCAAAACAGGGAAGGAGTGTTCATTCAGGATTAGTTCCACAGAGATTCATCCCGCGGTTACCCTATTCAGGTGTGTGTGGGATGGTGAGTGCAGGTTGCCTATTCAACCATGGGAAGAAGCACAGCAGTGCTCCAGCCAACATCTCCCCCACCCGAATAAGCCTATGTTAATCAACCACGCAGGAACAACCCTTCCCCTAAACACACTCATATGAGCAAGCAGTTGGAATATCCCAACCAATTAATCCTGCTTTTCCCCTGCCAAGGGAGCATTAAACCTCAAGGTTACTTCAAATGGACAGAACAAAACTCTTACCGATTACATATGCTGCAGTGATGGGTACGAGCTGGTTTGGGATTAATACACTTCCTGCAGATTGAAACCATTGGAATGTCACTTTTCCCCTGCGAATAAAGTTGGAGATAACCAAGCTTCAGCATGGAGTAGATAAAGAATAAACTCTACACTGTCCCCATCAAATCTTCCCAGGAGAGTTAAAAATCACAACACCAGGTTATAGACCAACAGGTTTATTTGGAAGCACTAGCCTTCAGAGCACTGCTCCTTCATCAGTTGGTTGTGGAGGAGCAGCGCTCAGAAAGCTAGCGCTTCCAATTAAACCTGTTGGACTGTAACCTGGTGTTGTGTGATTTTTAACTTTGTACACCCCAGTCCAACCCCAGCATCTCCAAATCATGATTCCCGGGACAGGTGCAGCACAGGGTTTCAGTGCATAAAGTGATTGCTCCATTACTTACGTTTATACATTGTGAATAGTGCTATACAAATGCAAACAATTTCCTTTCAACACTCTTCTCCCCCTTTATGATAGCAAAGAATTACCTTCACAAACCTTTCACACCCTGCCATGAACCACACATCCTTTCTGTTCTTTCCAAATTAGTCTCTCCTCCTGTCCACCTTACCTTGCATTCAAAGAGTCCATACCTCTGTTGGATATCCGGGGTGTGTCCGCACAGCTTTGTAGTAGTGAAATACAATCTGCATAAGGTTCCAATGCCCATAGCAAAGGTGCCACGCAATCCAGCCCACAGGGTACGTACTCATGATGACCGGCAGCACACAAATATAGACAATCATCACAATGGTGGTCGTTAGAATAATGACCAGGATCACAAACACCTGCAAAAGACAAAGTGAAGAAGCAATTAATCTAAACAAAGTGTGAGGAGGAGGAGGAGAGGTTGAGACATTACACCCCAAACTAGAAGGCACAAGTCAGGAGTGTGAAGGAACACTGTCCAGTTGCCTGGAAAAGTGCAGTTCCAATAAAACTCAAGAAACTCAACACCATCCAAGACAAAGCAGCCCACTTGATTAACATCCCATCATTAATTCCCTTCACTAACACCACAAAGTAGCAGCGATGTGTACCATCTGTAAGGTACCTTGGAGAGTTGCTGCAGTGTATCTGCCAAACCTATGACCTCTATCCCCTGAAAGTAAAAGGGGAGCAGATGCATAGAAAATCACTAACTGCAAATTCCCCTCAAAGCAACAGAGCATCCTGACTTGAATTATATCACTATAAACTTCAATGTTGCTGAATCCTGGAATTCTCTTCCAAAGAACATCATGGGTGTGCCTGTAACTGAATGAACCACAGCACTGTATGAAGGCAGCTAGTCGCCGGCATCCCCTGGGCAATTACAGATAGGAAGTAAATGCTGGCCCAGTCAGAGACACTGACATTCCAAGAGTGGATATTAAAAAATAACCTGAAGATGCTACACTCACCATTCCAAACCACCTGGTCACATGATCTACCAGCCAATAGATGGGCTCAAATAAGGAGTCAAGGACAACATCAGTGTTGGTGAAGGTGTTGTAAACGAGTGAGTTGACACACAGTTTGCTGTAGCTCCAGAGGGTCCTCACACGGTGGAAGAGCTTCGAACGCCGCCTGCGGCCTAGTCGGAGACACTTCAGGAACAAACGCATTGCTGTACAGACACAATGCAGTCGCCTTCTCATTCCAACAGTGGCCAGCCTGTAAGAAGGAATTAGGATATACCTGGGTATAGGTTAGCTCGGGACGGTAAAGCTCCCTTTAACACTCCCAAGACAGAGTAAATCTCACTCGTAGTTCTCCCTCGACACTATCAAACACTCCCAGGACAGATACAGCACGATTGAAGCAAAGACTGCAGCTGATGTAATGTTTAAAACTTTAAGGAATTATAGAAACAGGAGTAGGCCATTCAGCCCCTCAAGCCTGTTCCTCAATTCAATGAGAGCATGGCTGATCTATGGCCTAACTCCATACACCCTGCCTTTGGCCCATGTGCCTTAATAGCTTTGCTTAATAAACTTTTTTCTACCTCTGATTTAAAATGACCAATTGATCTAGCATCAATGAGCAAATGCAAATGTTCTACTGTTCTTTTTAAGAACGAACCATTCTAAGCAGGGAATAAAGGTGGCTGTGTGATCTACGAGATACCTCAAGTTGAAATAAAACTAGAAAACTGAATTGGAAGACGGTAGCATTCTCCAAGGTTTCATTTTCCAGGTGAACAGGAAAAAAACTTTTATTGTTACGGCACCTTTCACAACCTCAGAAAATCCCAAAAGTTGAAATATAATTTTAATGCAAATTACCAAGGAACATAAGACAGATCGCAAAAGCTTGTTTTGATAAATGAAATGGAAAGGATTAGTCAGGACAAATGTGGCCCAATCAGGGTAATGACAGCAGAACATATCAAGGAACAAGAAAATGACAGAGAAACTAAACAATTACTTTGTATCTATCTGTCTGGAAGGAAATACAGAAAATCTCCCATAAATACTAGGTGACCAAGGTACTGGTGAAAGTGAGGAACTAAAAGAAATTAGTAATACTGAACTAAAAAGGTGGCACATGAAACATCAACTGAACTGAAAGCTGACAAATCCCCTGGAGCCAATGAGCGTCATCCCAGCATATTAAAAGCGGTGAAACAAAAACAGAAAATGCTGGAGAAACTCAGCAGGTCTGGCAGCATCTGTGGAGAGAAAGCAGAGTCCAATGACACTTCATCAGACCTGAAGCTAATACCAGACCTGCTGAGATTTTCTAGCAATTTCTGGATTTTGTTTCAGATTTCCAGTATCAGCTGTTTTCAATTTATTTTATCGTTATGTTCAAAGAGATGGCAGATGTATTGCTGGTTATCTTTCAATATTCTATTGATTCTGGAAAGGCTCCTGCAGACCGGAAAGTAGCAAACATATCACCAATACTTTTGAAAGGAGGTAGACTTGTTAAATTTACAAGAATTTGTTAATGCCAGAAACCTGAGGACATATGATGAGAATGTGGGTCATGGCAGCGAGAGCAGGGAGGGTTTGAACTTCTCCCCTGAACTCCTACAAGGTCTTTAGAATATCAAGGAATCAGGTGGATTATACATGAATAACAGGTACCTAGAAGTGATTTATAGACTGGAAACTAATCGAGGGGCTTCGGGGTTTAAATGTAGTGCAACATACATGCAGGATTAAGTTACAGATTGGAACCTAATCGAGGAGTTTAGGGTTTATATGTAGTTTAATAGGTACGATAGATTGAGTTACTGATTGGAATCTAATCAAGGGGGTTAGGAGTTTATATGTAGTGTAACAGATATGTGGGATTGAATTAGAGACCGGAAACTAATCAAGCAGTTGGGGGCTTTCTATATAGAGTACAGATATGCAAGAGTATGTTACAGACTAGAAATTAATTGAGGGGTTCAAACAAACAGTAAAGTTACAATTTATAATGGACGTGTTAACTGAACAGTTAGAAAACAGATAAGCTAAAGTCAATATCCATTTGTGAAAGGAAAATAAAGTTTGACAAACTTGGGAGTTTTTGAGGCTGTTCCTTTTCATACAGGCAATGGAAAACAATGGTCATGGTGTACTAGGACAGTGGATCTTTGACATCTATCAGAGTAGTATGGCCACCATTTATTGGCTTATCTGGAGAGAGCACCTCTGACAGTGCAGCACTCCTGCAGTACGATCTGTCTGTTGGATGAGATTTCAATCCAAGCTGCCCAGATATTAAGTATCTTCGGGATCCATTAACAAAATGGGTGACCACATGAACGTTGCTCTGTTGACAGAGTAGGAGAAACCACAGGAATAGCAGCACGTCATTCAGCCCCTCAAGACCATTTCCCATTCCAACTGAGACATATGGCTCCACCCCATTAACCTATATTTGATCCAAATTCCCCTTATTCCACAAAGTGTTATCAATCCTAGTCTTGACAGCTCTCATTTAGTCCCAAATCCAGAATATTTTTCAGGGAGAATGGTCCAGATTTCAACATTCTATATTGAATAAAAGATTGCTGATACCCCTAAGTTAACACAGTCAAGCTTAGCTGAATTGCCATTTGCTAGTGGTGGTGGTCTCATACTTTCGCAGTTAACAACAGCCACTGCAGCGGCACACTGACTAATTCACTGCAAAGGCTTTACGATGTGTTGGCGGCAACATGAATCGCTCTATAAATCTCAGTGGATTCTCTTGGTTTTTGCTTGAAAAGTGGGTGAATTCATATGCAAACCATAGAAATTGGATGAGGTGAGGAAGAAGAGGAGAATCTTCCTTCTGATTTTAGCCTCCATCTGTTTAATTTCTCTTCAAAGTGGGTGGGACTTATCCCTTTGTTTTTGAGGGGGGTGGTTTGCAGCAGTTATAGGGTGAGGGAGGGAAGGAGGGGGGAGAAGTTCAAATCCTTCCTTCTGTTGCTGCCATGACCCACATTCTCATCATAAGTCCTCAGGTGTCTGGCATTAACAAATCATACAACATTCCCTCACTAAAACCAACTGCAGGTTAATTCCATTAAAGGCAATGGTAGAGTCTCAAAATGGAAATCATTCCTTACTTTCCAGCGTCAATGTCAAGGGCAAATAAGAAAAGATCGGAGCAGCCATACACTAAGCTAAAGGGAGGAAGGTGTGTGTCAATTCAGATCAGATAATGTGAAATTGAGAGGGCACTTCCGAATATCACATAATACTTCCAGCAGAATTGAACTGGGAGAGTTCGGATAGAGAGTGGGAGGTTGGAGGTGAGAGAGAGTCACATTATTTATAGCCACAAATTAACCTGCAGTGACGACAATTGAAATGGTCAACAAAGATGGTCTGCTGATAACCTGCTTGGGTTTCACAAACAATTTGCAATATCATTCATACACAAGACTGTCTTATCAAACACCCTCCCATTAGGTAGATACAATCCCCCTGAACCCTTCAATTAAGATTCCAGCTTGGAATTCATTCCTGCTATCTGTTTTTCTATATATACGCCGGTCCTCCTGAATCCCTCGATTAATTTCTAGTCTGTAATGCACTCCTGTGTATCTGTACTCTAAGTAGAAACCCCCCCAACCCCTTGATTAGTTTCCGGTCTCTAATTCAATTCCACACATCGTTACACTACATATAAACTCCTAAACCCCTTGATTAGATTCCAATCAGTAACTCAATCCATCGTATCTACTGAACTTCATATAAACCCAAAACTCCTCGATTAGGTTCCAATCTGTAACTCAATCTTGCATGTATGTTACACTACATTTAAACCCCGAAACCCCTCGATTAGTTTCCAGTCTATAAATCACTTCTGGATACCTGTTATTCATGTATAATCCACCTGAATCCCTTGATATTCTAAAAACCTTGTAGGAGTTCAGTCCGCACCTCAAGATGAGTTCACTCACTGATAGATGAGTACAATAGAAACAGTGACCCAGGATCTAAGGAAACAGGCATTGTGCGCTGACTCCTGCAGGCTTCCTGAGGTTATTGTTGAACTTCAAGGTACAGTAGTTGGTGAATAATGTCTGCAATAAGAACAAAGGATAAATTAGCCAGATTAGATTAATACATCCACTCACTATAATGACTAGGAGATCCTGTGGTGAGGTGCTGAAATGGGTGTGAACGTCCAGCGTCGTGTGTATTGAGGGTGTGAGGTGATTCCTTTAGGTGATTAACAATTCTCTCTTTCCGAGCACAGACAATATTTCTTTGGCAATTAAATCAAAGCTACAGAATCCAACAAATAGTAATGCAGAGCAATGACAGATTGCAGGATGAGTGGAGTACATTGACTTTTAACTTCTCTGTTAGTGTCCTTCCTGTCCTCACTCGCTCCCTCCCTCTGACGATCTTTAAAGCCCAAGCCTGGAGACACCTATCCACTCTATTTACCTCAACGTCTCTCCCAGGGATCCTATCCTGGGCTTTTACCAAGCTGCATAAATTAGTCTTGTCACATTAAATGCACACAGGTTCCACAGGGAGAGACAACAACAGTATAGTGAAGTTGCACTGACTAGGTCCTGGTCAAAAAACACCAATTGGTTTTTGAAAAGTCAATCCACATTGTGATCGCTAGGATCTCTTCTGTTGGTGGCTGAGAGGCTAGGGTACAGACAAACCTCTAAGGTGAGACATGAGAAACCTTCAAATACCTGGGAAAGAAAAGGGAAATGATAAGCAAGAGCCGCTGTCCAACACGTCCTGTTGCTGTCAGTTAGTTACGTTTCAATGAAGAGGTTGGTCAAACTTAATTAATTT
>NC_057731.1:46855846-46908546 GCF_004010195.1 Chiloscyllium plagiosum | reverse complement strand
CATTCGATGAGATCATCTCCAATCTGATAATTTTCAACTCCACTAACCACTGCCTCTTGACATTCAATGGTGTTACCATAACTAAATTCCCCCACTATCAACATCCTGGGGGTTACTATTGTCCAGAAGCTCCACTGAAATCACTGCATAAACATAGTAACTGCAAGATCAGGTCAAAGACTAGGAATACTGTGGCAAGTCACTCACCTCTTGATTTCCCAAAGCCTGTCCACCATCTACAAGGCACAAGTCAGGAGTGTGTTGGAATACTCCCCACTTACCTGGATGAGTGCAGCCCCAACAACACTCAAGAAAGTTGACACCATCCAGGACAATGCAGCTTGCTTGATTGTCACTACATCCACTCCCTCCACCACCGACACTCAGTAGCAGCAGCTACAAGATGGATTGCAGAAATTCACCAAAAATCCTCTGACAGCACTTTCCAAACCCATTATCACTTCCATCTAGAAAGACAAGAACAACAGATATATGGGAACTTCACCACCTTCAAGTTCCTGTCCAAGCCACTCACCATCCGGACTTGGAAATATATAATTGTTCCTTCACTGTCGCTGGGTCAAAATCCTAGAATTCCCTCCCTAGTGGCATTGTGGATCAATCTACAACAGGTGGACTGCAGAGGTTCAAGAGGGCAGCTCACCACCATCTTCTCAAGAGCAACTAACATGGGAAATAAATGTTGGCCAACCAACGATGCCCAAACCCCACAAATGAATAGATTTCTAAAGATCCTGTCTTTTCCTCATAACCTTATTTACCTTAGTGATTAAAAGTCTCTGTCTCTGCTTTGAGTATTCTCAAACACAGAGCCACCTCAGGCTTTGTGGTAAAAAAATTCCAAAGATTCACTATGCTCTGAAAGAAGAAAGATCTCCATATCTCTGTCTTACTCTGAAATGGCATCTGCTGGTTCTGCACTCTTCCCAAGGGGAAATAACCTCTTCATGTCCACCCTCTCAAGCTTCCAAGGATTGTATACGTTTCAATACCATTGCTTCTCATTCTCGAAAACGCTAATTAGTACAAACTCAACCTGCCCAATTGCACCTTGTAAGACAGTCCTTTCATACCAGGATCAACTTTGTGAACTTTCTCCGGGTTGCCTCCCATGCCAGTGTATATTTCTTTAGATATGATGTGGAGGTGCTGGTGTTGGACTGGGGTGGGACAAAGTTAAAAATCACACAGCACCAGGTTATCGTACAAGTTTATTTGGAAGTACAAGCTTTTAATCCTTCATCAGGTAGCTAGTGGGCCAGGATGATAGCATACAGAATTTATAGTAAAAGATCAAAGTGTCACATAGCTGATGCAATATATTGAACAAACCTACATTGCTGCTAAGTCTTTCATCACTTCGAATGGTTTGCAGGTTTTGATTCATTAATATGTAATTCATATTCCTGAGATAACTTAAGGTTTTATAAAAAAAAGGTGATATCTCAGTTCAGACAATACATTAAAGGTGTGAGGTTAGAGTCTGTCTGTGTCCCAACCTTGAATCAGACTGGTTCTGTTCCAAAGTAGGAATTTATAAAATACACCATGGACTGACTGCCCACAGATTGTATGCTTTTTGACCAAAATAGAATGTATCTGTAAATACAAATCTGCAAATGCAAATTCATCCCACAGACTTATAGGTGTGTGTGCGAGCATGTGTGTGTGTCTATGTGTGAGGGAGTAAGTGAGAAAGTGTGTGTTTATGTGTGTGGTGTGTGTGCAGGCAAGGATGCCCTGAGGCATGGTACATTGTTGACACTATGACAACAGATGAATGGACATCGTGCAACGGTCGTCAAACAGGGATGCTTCCCCCCCCCCAGTCAGAGAACACTTCAGCGGTCAAAGACATTCGGCCTCAGACCTTCGGGTGACCGTCCTCCAAGGTGGACTTCAGAAAATGCAACAATGTAGAGTCACTGAGCAGAGGCTGATAGCCAGGTTCGATACCCATGAGGATGGTGTCGACCAGGATCTTGGGTTCATGTCACACTACAGGTGACCCCACTACACTATACACTCTCACACGCACACTCACACACAAGCACACATGCACACTCACACATACACACACTCTTACACATTATCACACTCATATACACTGTCTTTCATGCATGCACTCTCTCTCAGATACACACCCACACACACACTCACGCGCACACCCTCTCACAGGCACATCCTCCATAACACTCATGCACACACTTTAACTAGCACACACACTCTCACATGCACTCCCTCACTCTCTCACACATGCTCGCGCACACCCATAAGTATGTTGGATGAATTTGCATTTGCAGATTTGTATTTGCAGATACAGTCTATTTTGTTAAAAAAGAATACAATCTGTAGCCAGTCAATCCATGAAACATTTTGTAAATTCCTACTTTGGAAACAGAACCAGTCTGACTCAAGGTTGGAATACAGACAAACTCTAACCTCACTCCTATCATGCATTGTCTGAGCTGAGATGTCACTTTTAAAAATAAAACCTTAAGTTATCTCTGGATTGTGATTTGAAAGCAGTTGTGGGATTTATATATTAATCAATTAAAACCTGCATCCCCATACAAAGTGATTAAAGACTTAACAGCAATCTAGATTTGTTCAATACATTGCATCAGTTGTATGACAGTTCGATCTTTTACTATACATTCTGTGTCCTCTGATCCTGCCCATTAGCTACTTGATGAAGGAGCAGCGCTCCGAAAGCTTGTATTTCCAAATAAACCTGTTGGACTATAACCTGGTGTTGTGTGATTTTAACTTTCTTTAGATAAGGGGACCAAAATTGTTCACAATAATCCAAGTGTTGTCTAACTAGTGTATTGTATAGTTTTAGCTCAACTTTCTTATTTTTATACATCATCCTCTTAGAAATAAGAGCCAAAATTCCCATTTATCTTCTTTATTATCTGCTGAGCTTGTTTTTTGTGATTTTATGCAAAAGGAGTCCCAACTCCATCTGTGCTGTAGCTGTCTCTAGTCTTTTTCCACTAAAATAAAATTCAGCTTCTCTATTCTTCCTGCCTACATTTCTCCACATTGTATTCCATCTAACAATTTTTGCCCACTCTCTTCACCTGTCTTTATCTCTCTGCAAACATTACCTTCATCACCTGCCTTCCCACCTATTTTTGCATGATCGGCAAACTTGGTTTAGTACATTCTCTTTCCTTATCCAAGTCATTAATATATACTGCAAATAATTATGACACCATTGATAGAGGTTGCTATCCTGAAAATGCCCCACTTATCCCAACACTCTGTCTTCTATTAGTTTATCAATCTTCTATCCATGCTAATATAATACTTTCAATATTTATTAAGTAGCCTAATGTCTCATACTTTATCAAACACCTTCTGGAATTCAAATATATTACATCCACTGCTTCCCTTTTATCTATCCAGCTGGTTACCTCAAATAATTCTAATAAATTTGGCGGGCATGACTTTTATGAAGCTATGCTTGCTCTGCTTGATTGTATCAGTTATTTCTAAATTACATCCTTTATTATAGACACTAACACTTTCCAATTTTTAAATAAAGTTGTTATCTTGGTGGTTTTCCAATCATCTGAGATGATTGCAAAATTTTAGGATTTTTCGAAAATTGCCACCAATGCATCCACTCTCTCTGGAGCTCCATCTTTTAATATTCTAAAATGTAATCCATCTGGTCCAGGGAACATATCAGTCTTTTGTACTATCAGTTTCCCTAGTATATGTTTTTCTGGTGATAGGTGTTGCATTTCCCTCCTCCTTTTGCCACTTGATTATTTAGTTTTTTACTGTTCTGCCTCACTGGGGTAGCATGCTGGAAATTAAACCCTCATAAAGTTTTCACAAAGTTAAGCATTTTGTAAAATACCAAAATTCGAAATGTACCTGTCTTTTAGACCCAGGTTGACAGAAAGCACGGAACAGGTTTCTGCATTTAACAAGAATCACAATTTATTACAAATATATACATTCTAGATACAAATAAACAATTATTAACTGTTGATGTATAATCTACTAGTTGAAACTGTAAACCCCTTATAAAACTTGTCCAACACACAAATACAGAGCAGACAGGCAGGAAGCTGGAAGAACACAGCAAACCAGGAATATCAGGAGGTGGAGAAATCAAGATTTCGGGTGCTCAGGCAGGCACTAGACAAAACATGTGTTTCATGGAATAGGGAAGAACTGGGAAGGCACTTCAATGGTCAGCATTTGCTGACATGATCCTTTTGGTTTGTCAGGACCTGCTACTCTTTGATTTTCCTTCTCCAGATATTTATACTTGCTTGCAGGAGGCACAGGGTACTGGTTCACAACTTACAAAGTCTCTGATTTATTGGTTAAGATCCACAGCTGACAGCAACTAGTAACCTTCCTTTCTTCATGCTTGAGGCATTTCTGCTACAGAGAAAGGACAGCCTTCCTCTCTTGAGGAAGCTGTTCAGCTGCCCGGGAGCCAATCACATAGCAGATGGCATTCAGAAAGTTTTTTCATCGAAAAAAGATCCGCATTCCTGACACCAGTCAGCTACTTATTGAATTCTTTGAGAAGGTGACTAAGGAGGTGGACGAGGGGAATGCGGTAGATGTGGTGTATATGGATTTTAGTAAGGCGTTTGATAAGGTTCCCCATGGTAGATTACTGCAAAAAATACGGAGGTATGGCATTGAGGGTGAGCTGGAGGTTTGGATTAGGAGTTGGCTGGCCGGAAGAAGACAGAGGGTAGTAGTTGATGGCAAAGGTTCATCTTGGAGTGCCTTCACTAGCGGTGTTCCGCAAGGATCTGTTTTGGGACCATTGCTGTTTGTCATTTTTATAAATGACCTGGAGGAGGGGTTAGAAGGTTGGGAGAGCAAGTTTGCGGATGATACGAAAGTCGGAGGAGTTGTAGACAGTGAAGGAGGATGTGGCAGGTTACAGCGGGATATAGATAAGCTGCAGAACTGAGCAGAAAGGTGGCAAATGGAGTTCAATATAGCTAAGTGTGAGGTGATTCACTTTGGTAACAGTAATAAAAAGATGGGGTACTGGGCTAACGGCCGGATACTTGGTAGTGTGGATGAGCAGAGGGATCTTGGTGTCCATGTACACAAATCTTTGAAAGTTGCCACCCAGGTAAATAGTGCGGTGAAGAAGGCATATGACGTACTGGCTTTTATTGGTAGAGGAATTGAGTTCCGGAACACTGAGGTCATGTTGCAGTTGTATAAGACTCTGGTGCGGCCGCATCTGGAGTATTGTGTGCAGTTTTGGTCGCCATACTATAGGAAGGATGTGGAGGCACTGGAACGGGTGCAGAGGAGGTTTACCAGGATGTTGCCTGGTATGGAAGGAAAATCGTATGAGGAAAGACTGAGGCACTTGGGGCTGTTTTCACTAGAGAAAATGGAATGCCCTGCCAGTAGCGGTGGTGGACTCTCCCTCATTATGGGCATTTAAGCGGGCATTGGATAGGCATATGGAGGATAGTGGGCTAGTGTAGGTTAGGTGGGCTTGGATCGGCGCAACATCGAGGGCTGAAGGGCCTGTACTGCGCTGTATTCTTCTATGTTCTATGTTCTACTTGTTGCAGCTGTATTGCCATTTGTACACACCCCTTGGTTCCATTATTTGGAGGTGCAGGTGTTGGACTCACCTTCCCCACACCTCCACTTCTCGCCTTTAAACAACCACTAAACCTCAAACAGAATATTGTTCGTGGCAAACTGCCCGGCTTTCAAGACAATGCCATACAACCCTGTCACGGTAGGCACTGCAAGATGCGTCAGAGTGTGGACATGGATACCACCATTACGCGTGGGGACACCTCCCACAAGGATCTGTTTTGGGTCCACTGTTGTTTGTCATTTTCATAAATGACCTGGATGAGGGGATAGAAGGATGGGTTAGTAAATCTACTAACACTAAGGTTAGTAGAGTTGTGGATATTGAGGAGGATGTTGTAGGTTACAGACAGACATAGATAAGCTGCAGGGCTGGGCTGTGAGGTGGCAAATGCAAAAAAGTGTGAGGTGATTCACTTTGCAAGGAGTAACAGGAATGCAGATATTGGGCAAGATTCTTGTTAGTGTAGGTGAGCAGAGAGATCTCGGTGTCCAGGTACATAGATCCTTGAAAGTTGCCACCCAGGTTGGTAGGGTTGTTAGGAAGGCATATGGTGTGTTAGCTTTTATTGGTTGGGATTGAGTTTCATGATCATGAGAGCATGCTGCAGCTGGACAAAACTCTGGTGCGGCCACATTTGGAGTATTGTGTACAGTTCTGGTCACCGCATTTTAGGAAGGATCTGGAAACTTTGGAAAGGGTTCAGAGGAGATTTATTAGGATGTTGCCTGGTATGGAGGGAAGGTCTTACGAGGAAAGGCTGAAGGACTTGAGCCTGTTTTCATTAGAGAGAAGAAGGTTGAGAGGGATTTAATTGAGACATATAAGATCATCAGAGGGTTAGATAGGTTGGACAGTGAGAGACTTTTTCCTCAGATGGCAATGGCTAGCACGAGGGGACATAGCTTTAAATTGAGGGGTGATAGATATAGGACAGATGTCAGAGGTAGTTTCTTTACTCAAAGAGTAGTAGGGGTGCGGAATGCACTGCCTACAACAGCAGTAGATTCGCCAACTTTAAGGGCATTTAAATGGTCATGGGATAGGCATATGGACGAGACTAGAATTGTGTCGGTTCGTTGGCCTTCAGATTAGTTTCTCAGGTTGGTGCAAAATCGAGGGCCGAAGGGCCTGTACTGTTCTGTAATATTCTATGTTCTATGTTCTATAATTTATTATTTTAAGCCTGTGCCCATTCTGGTAAATTTGCAGTATATCCCTTTCCAAGGCCAATATATTTTTCTTGAAATGCACTCCGAGAATGGAATAGTTACACCCAATAAAGTCTGCCCAAAGGTTTGTACAGCTGGCAGCAAGGTTGCGCAGTGGTTAGCTCTGTTGCCTCACAGCGCCAGGGACTCGGGTTCGATTCCAGTCTTGGGAGACTATATGTGTGGAGTTTGCACACTCTCCCCGTGTCTGCATGAGTTTGCTTTAGTTTCCTCCCAAGGTCCAAGGATGTACAGGCTAGGTGGGTTAGCCAAGGGAAATGCAGGATTAGGGGTGCTGTGTCTGGCAGGGATGCTGTTCGGAGAGTCAGTGTAGACTCAATGGGCCAATTGGCAGGCTTCCCACATTTTAGGGATTCTAACTGAAGCACCAAGCATTCTCTTGTTGAGCTCCAACTTTCAGTACATTTACAGGAGTCCACAACCTACTTGAAGCTTTGACTTGAAGCTGAGAACATTTGTCAAGCTATCGAAGAGAACACAATGCCAGTGAAACTGTATCTCAGAAACGGTGAAAGATTGAGAGGAGGAGATGGAGAGATAAGGAATAGAAAGGTTTGTCCAGCAGTTTCCTCGCCTTGCATGTCCTTTTAATTGAGGTAATGGAGGCCGTGCACATGCTCCAGTGTAATCTAGCACTAGGATTGGACACATAGCACATTGTGAAGCAAGTCAATCTGTCAGATATTTTCTGATTAATTTACTCTGTGACAATACCCTGAAGAGATTTGACAATAGGGCTATTTTTACACAGAGCCAGCTTTGTGTCACTCAACACCTTGTGTCATCAGGGTTAACTCAATGCCTATTTTAATTGACAAAGTATCTGTTATCAATTTTGATAATTTCTTACTAATATAATTCAGTGAGCTTCATCTTCCAAACACTGTAGGTCAGCAATAAAACAGCTCAAAGGTACCCAGTGTCAGCAAGATACTTTTAGAAGCCCATTAATGTTTATTTTGTCTCCTTTTCTCTCCTTTCCACCACACCCTTTAAGTGCCACATGCTGTTTTCCTGAGTGCAGTGCTGACTATCCCATATTTGTAATTGAATCTCAGGAGGTGTATAAGAAAGTGGTTATATAGTGTTACAGATAACCTTGAATGAGTTATAGGCTGGAATCTAATCGAAGGGTACAGGGATTTATGAATAGAATAACAGACACATAAGAGTGAGTTACATTCTGGAATATTTAAGATATGGAATAACAGTTTATATAGAATTACAAGTTGGAATCAAATTGAAAGGTTTGGGTGATTTGTATATTGAATTAAAAAGTACCCAGCAGTGAGTTACAGACCAGAATCAAATTGAGGGTTTAAAAGTAGAAGAACAGAAATCCAGGCATGAGTCATCGACTGGAATCTAATTGAAGAGTTTAGGTGGATTGTATTTAGAATAGCAGAGTACAGACTGGAATCTCTTTGAGGGATTCAGGGGTTTACACATAGAACAACATATACACGGGAGTGAGCTACAGACTGGGATCAAATTAAGGGGTTCAGGATGTTTATATTTAAAATAAGAGATTCCCAGGAGTAAATTATAGGTTGGCATCTAATTGAGAAGTTCAGATGCTTTAAATATAGAATATCAGATACCCAGGAGTAAGCTCCAGACTGGAATCTAATTAAGGGATTCAGGGTATTTATATAAAGAATCATCAGTCAGCCTCCGGTGAAGCGCTGGTGTTCTGTCCCGCTTTCTATTTATTTGTCTTGGTCCCTTAGGTGGGTGATATCACTTCTGGTTCTTTTTCTCAGAGATTGGTAAATGGGGCCCAAATCAATGTGTTTATTGATGGAGTGCCGGTTTGAATGCCAGGCCTCTAGGAATTCCCATGCGTGTCTCTGTTTAGCCTGTCATAGGATGGACATGTTGTCCCAGTCGAAGTGGTGTTCTTTGTCTGTGTGTAAGGATACTAGTGATAGTGGGTCATGTCTTTTGGTGGCTAGTAAGTATTTGTGTGTCCTGATGGCTAGTTTTCTGCCTGTCTGTACGATGCGGTGTTTGTTGCAGTCCGTGCCTGGCATTTTGTAAGTACAGGATCCTTTAGGTTCAACAGTATCTGTTACAGTGTGTTGGTAGGTTTGTGGGCTACCATGATGCCAAGGGGTTGGAGTCGTCTGATAGTGATCTCCGAGATGTCTTTGATGTATGATCGTGTGGGTAGAATTTCTGGGTGTGTTGTGTCTACTTCTTTGGGTTTGTTGTTTAAGAATTGGCGGACTGTGTTTATCGGGTACCCATTCTTCTTTAATACGCTGTACAGCTAGTTTTCTTCTGCTGCTCATAATTCCTGTGTGCTGCACTGTGTTGTGGCCCGTTTAAATAATATCCTGATGCAGCTCCGTTTGTGGGCGTTGGGATGATTGCTTCTGTAGTTGAGTATCTGGGCTGTGTATGTTGCTTTCCTGTAGACGCTGGTCTGCAGTTCTCCGTTAACTGTTGGTTCCACTGTAACATCTGTGAGGGGGGGGAATCTGTTGTTGTTCTCGTCCTCTTTTGTGAAATTTATGCCAGTCAGGATGTTGTTGATGACGTTGTAGGTTTCCTCTAATTTGTTCTGTTTTGTAATGACAAAGATGTCACCCACGTAGCTGACCCAAAGTTTCGGTTGGATCATGGGGAGGGCTGTTCATTCAAGTCTCTGCATTACTGCTTATGCTCAGAAGCCTGATGTTGGTGATCCCATGGGTGTTCCATTGATTTGCTTGTAGGTTTTGCAAGGTGTCGGGGCCTCCATTTGCCGAGAGGTGCGAGGGAAGAGCGAAGGACTTCTGGGAAGGTTTTAAGTGGGTAGGAAAGGGGTTGAGGATCTGAAAAGTAACTACAGAGTGTAAGGTTGGAAGCTGAAGAGCAGGATGAGTAGAGTAGTGATCTCAGGTTTGCTACCGGTGCCACTAGATAGTAAGATGAGGAACAGTCAGCAAATGCAGCTTAACACATGGCTGTGAGGCTGGTGCAGGAGGGAGGGTTTCAAATACCTAGATCATTGGGATACCTTCTGGGGAAGGTGGGACCTGTACATGAAGGACGGGTTGCACCTGAACTGAAGGGGCACAAATGTCCTGGGTGGGAGATTTGCTCGTGTGATTCGAGAGGGTTTAAACTAGTTTGGCAGGGGGTTGGAAATCAGACCCACATATCTGAGAGGGGGTCAGTTGCAGATGGAGCAGTGACAGGATGTAGTGAAACTATCAGAAATGTTTCTCACGCGATGAAACAAAGGGACTGGTTAAAGTGTGTCTGCTTTAATGCAAGGAGTGTCTGAAATAAGAGTGACAAACTCAGAGCATGGATCAGTACTTGGGGCTACGATGTTGTGGCCATAACGGAGACATGGGTTTCACAGGGGCAGGAATGGTTGCTTGATGTTCAAGGGTTTAGAATGTTTGAAAAGAACAGGGAGGGTGGAAAAAGAGGAGGGGGTGTAGCATTGCTAATCAGAGAGTGCACCACAGCTACAGAAGTGAAGTTGTTGAGGAAAGTTTGTCTATTGAGTCAGTATTGGTGGGAGTTAGGAACAGCAAGGGAACAGCCACCTAATAACAGTAAGAGAGATTGAAGATCTCATAGGTGGGCAGATTCTGGAAAAATGCAGAAGTAGCAGGATTGTTGTTTTGGATGATTTCAACTTTCCCAATATCGACTGGAACCTCTAAGTGCAGATGGTTTGGATGGAGCTGTTTTTGTCAGGTGTGTTCAGGAGGGTTTCCTTACTCAGTATGTAGACAGACCGAAGAGGGGAGAGGCCATTTTGGATTTGGTGCTCAGCAATGAGCTAGGACACTGTTCTCTCGCAGTGGGAGAACACTTTGGTGACAATAATCACAACTGCCTCACATTTAGCATTGCCTTTGAGAGTGAAAGGAACAGTTACATAGGGAAGATATTTAATTGGGGAAAAGGAAATTATGACGCTATCAGACAGGAATTGGGAAGTACAGACTAGGAGCAATTGTTCCACAGAAAGGGCACAGCATACATGTGGAGACTATTTAAGGATAGTTGTTGTGAGTGATGCACAAATTTGTTCCTCTGAGACAGGTAAGAAGGGGTAAGATTAAGGAACCTTGGATGATAAGAACAGAGGAACTTCTCGTCAAAAGGAAGAAGGCAGCTTACATAAGGTAGAGGTAGCAAGGATCTAGCACAGCTTTAGAGGATTACAAGCTTGCTAGAAAGGAGCTCAGAATTGGACTGAGAACAGCCAGGAGGGCGCATGAGAAAGGCTTGGCAATAACGATTAGGGAGAACCCAAAGGCATTTTACTCATACGTGAGGAATAAGAGAATGATCAGGGAGAAGGTAGGGCCGATCAGGGATAGTGAAGGGAACTTATGCATGGAGTCTAAGCAGATAGAGGAAGCCCTGAATGAGTTTTTTGTTTCGGTTTTCATCAAGGAAAGGGAACTTGTTGTAAATGAGAATTTTGAGGAGCTGGGATACAGTCTTGACCAGATCAAAATTGATGAAGTTGATGTGCTGGAAATTTTGGAAAACATTAAGATTGATAAGTTCCCAGGGCCAGACCAGATTTATCCTAGGCTGCTCCGGGAAGCGAGAAAGGAGGTTGCTAAGCCGCTGGCGAGGGTATTTGCCTCCTCACTCTCCACAGGAGTCATACTGGAGGATTGGAAGGAGGCGAATGTTGTTCCTTTTTTCAAGAAGGGTAATAGGGAAACCCTAGCAATTACAGACCAGTCAGTCTTGGGCCTGTGGTCAGCAAGATTTTGGAAAGAATTCTGAGGGATAGGATTTATAATTATTTGGCAAAGCATTGTGTGATTAAAGGCGGTCAGCATGGCTTTGTGAGGGGCAGGTCATGCCTCACAAATTTTATTGAGTTCTTTGAGGAGGTGACAAGACAGGTCGACGACAGTCGAGCAGTGGATGTGGTGTATTTGGACTTTAGCAAAGCATTTGGTAAGGTTCCCCATGGTAGGCTCATTCATAAAGTCAGGAAGTAAGGGATACAGGGAGATTTGGCTATCTGGATTCTGAATTGGCCAGCTGACAGAAGGTAGAGTGGTTGTAGATGGAAAGTATTCTGCCTGGAGGTCACTGTTGAATGGGATCCCACAAGGCTCTGTTCTTGGGCCTCTGTTCTTTGTAGTTTTCATAAATGACTTGGATGAGGAGGTTGAGGGGTGGGTTAGTAAATTTGCAGATGACACAAAGGTTGGAGGTGTCGTCGATAGTATAGAGGGCTACTGCAGGCTGTAGTGCGACATAGACAGGATGTCGAGCGGGGCTGAGAAATGGCAGATGGAGTTCAACCTGGATAAATGCGAAATGATGCATTTTGGAAAGTCGAATTCAAATGCTGAATATAGGATTAAAGACAGGGTTCTTGGCAGTGTGGAGGAACAGAGGGATCTGGGTGTGCAAGTACATAGATCCCTCAAAATTGCCATCCAAGTAGATGGGGTTGTTAAGAAAGCATACAGTATTTTGGCTTTCATTAATAGGGGGATTGAGTTTAAGAGCCACAAGCTTTTGCTACAGCTCTACAAGTCCCTGGTGAGACCACACTTGGAATATTGTGTCCAGTTCTGGTCACCCTAATATAGGAAAGATACAGAGGCTTTGGAGAAGGTTCAAAGGAGGTTGACCAGGATGCTGCCTGGACTGGAGAGCTTGCCTTATGAAGAAAGGTTGAATAAGCTCGACTTTTCTCTCTGGAGAGAAGGAGGAAGAGAGGAGACCTGATCGAGGTATACAAAATAATGAGTGGACAAGATAATGAGTGGAATAGATAGAGTCAATAGCCAGAGACCTTTCCCCAGGGCAGGATTGACTGGTTCGAGGAGTCATAGTTTGAAGATATTAGGAGGAAGGTATAAAGGAGACGTCAGAGGAAGGTTCTTTACACAGAGAGTTGTGAATGCATGGAATGCGTTGCCAGCTGTGGTGGTGGAAGCAGAGTCATTGGGGACATTTAAGTGACTATTGGACATGCACATGGATAGCAGTGAGTTGAGGGGTGCGTAGGTTAAGTTACTATATTTCATATTAGGATTAAACCTCGGCACAACATCGTGGGCCAAAAGGCCTGTTCTGCGCTGTACTTTTCTATGTTCTAAGGTGAAGTGGGTCGCAAGGCACAGGTCTACAAACTTGAGGATGTTGTCCTTGCTGATGAAGTTGGTGCTGTCTGGTGTTTGTGTCCTTGTTATAACAAGACAGATCGCCAAAAAAAAAGAAACCTGATGGATCCCATACACCCAGCTTCTATGGATTACCTAAGGCAAACAAACCAGGGCCGCCCCCTCAGACCCATAGTCTCATTCCCTGGCAAATCAACATACAGATTAGCTAAGGAACTCCACCGAAAACTGAAATATCTAGAAGTAGACTCATGCCACTCCATCCGCTCCACCCAAGAATTCCTGAACATCATCAAAGACACCAAGATAGAAGAGGATGAAATAATGGTCTCCTTTGAGGTAACAGCCCTGTTCACATCCATCAACATTAACCTGGCCAAGGATTCACTGGCCACTCTACTAGACAATCCAAGGACACAAACACCAGACAGCACCGACTTGATCAGCAAGGACAACATCCAATATCAGGCTTCTTAGCAGAAGCAATAATGCAGAGACTCAAATAAACAGCCCCCCCCATGATCCAACTCAAACTTTGGGTCAGCTATGTGGATGACACCTTTGCCATCACAAAACGGAACAATTTAGAGGAAACCTACAACATCATCAATAACATCCTTTCTGGCTTATATTTCACAAAAGAGGAGGTGAACAACAACAGACTTCCCCTCCCAGATGTCACAGTGGTACCAACAGTTAACGGAGAACTGCAGACCAGTGACTACAGGATAGCAACACACACAGACCAGATACCTAACAACAGAAGCAATCATCCCAACACCCACAAACGGAGCTGCATTAGGATATTATTTAATGGGCCACAACACAGTGCAGCATCCAAGAACAATGAGTAAAAGAAGAAAAATATCAATACAATATATTCAAGAACAACGGGTGCAGATAAACACAGTCCGCCTATTCTTAAACAACAAACCCAAAGACGTAGACACAACATGCCCAGAAACTATAGCCATCCTGCCATACATCAAAGATATATCGGAGATGACAACCAGACTATTCTGACCCCTTGGCATCATGGTAGCCCACAAACCTTCCAACATACTGAAACAGCTACTGAAGAACCTAAAGGATCATATACCAACAGCAAAACAAATGTCATTTACAAAATACCATGCAAGGGCTGTAACAAACACTACGTCAGACAGACAGGCAGAAAACTAGCCACCGGGATACACAACACCAACTGCTCACCAAAATACATGACCCATTATCACTAGTATCCTTACATACAGGCAAAGAAGGCCACCACTTTGACTGGGACAGCACATCCATCCTAGGACAGGCTAAACAGAGGAACACACATGGTCAAGAGTGTGGTGCTGGAAAAGCACAGCACGTCAGGCAGCATTCGAGGAGCAGGAGAATCAACGTTTTGGGCGTAAGCCCTTCATCAGGAACCCGAAACATCGATTCTCCTGCTCCTTTGCTGCCTGACTTGCTGTGCTTTTCCAGCATCATACTCATGACTCTGATCTCCAGCATCTGCAGTCCTCACTTTTTCTAGAGACATATATGGGAATTCCTACAGGCCTGTCATTCAAACTGGAACTCCATCAATAAACACATCAATTTGGACCCCATTTACCAACCTATAACTCAAGGAACTGGAAATGATATCATTCACCTTAAGAGACCAAGACACATAAATAGAAAGTGCGACAGAACACCAGCACTTTACCAGAGGCTCACTGATGATGTTAGCTAGCGCAGTGACAAAACGTCAGAATATAAACCTGCCAGCTCAGCGAGCAATCTCAAATCTCAAAAATCACAAATATATAGAATATCAGAGACCCAGCAGTGAGTTACAGACTGAAATCTAATTGAGGGGTTCAGAAGGTTTATATATAGAATAACAGATACCTGGGAGTGAGTTACAGACTGGAATCATTCAAGGGTTTGGGTGGTTTATATATCAAGTAACAGATACCCAGTAGTGAGTTACATATTGGAATCTCTTCAAGGGATTTGAGATAACTTATTTAGAGAATAATAGGTACCCATGTAGGAGTTAAAGGCTGGTACCTAATTGTGTAGTTTGGGTGATTTACACTTAGAATAGTCATGGGAGTTAGTTTAAAAACAACCCAAATCAGAAAGAATGACTATGAATTGCTGAATTGTCATAAATCCCTTCAGGGAAGGAAACCTGATGCCCTTACTTGGTCTGGCCTACATGTGACTCCAGATTCAATCAACCTGTGTGGCTCTGAACTGTTTGTGAAATAGCCTAATAAATTCATTAAGAATACAATGTACAAGAAGAATCAGGAGCAGGAATCGGCTATTCAGTAAGATCACAGCTGAATTGAATGTGGTCTCGAGCTCCTTTAACTGTGACCATTGTTGGTCAAATTCTAAATCAATCTTGCTTAGAGTCAGTGTCCCAGCCTTCTCCTCTCTCGCTGGAGAAAAGATTTTCATAAACTAATGATTGGCTAAGAATGGAATTTCTCTTCACCTCAATCTTAAACAGGATACCCCTAATCTTCAAACTGTATTGCTTTGTTCTAGAATCTTCCACAAAGGGAAACATTCTCTCAGCAAACACCAAATCACATCCCTTGAGGATTGTATATGTTTCAATAAGATCACCCCTTGTTTTTCTAAACTGCAATGAACATAGACTCAGATGTAACAAAATCATAATCAATAGTTCAAGAAGGTGACTCACTACCTTCTCAAGAGCAACTATGGATGGACATTAAATTATGGCCAGAGCAGCAATGTACACATCCTAAGAATGAGAAGGAGACCGGGGTGACAATTCTGATGATAGGTCAGGAATTTGAAATTATTATGATCCCAGCTGATGCTGCTACTGGAGAAGACAGATCCAGAATTGAACTTGGCCTGATAGATCATTCTATTGTAATTTAAGGTTGTGGTGTTTCATTGAATTATACACATACAATATTGCAGGTTTGGTTTTTACAATAAAGCAGGAGGTTATTACACAAATAAATAATAATAAAATATATTATCTGAATATAATAATTTTAAATGCACAACAAAACCAAATCCCATCTACTCCTCAAAACCATCATAGAGTTTGAGAGACACGGAAACAGAACCTTCGGTCAAACCAGTTAATTTGACCATAATTCCAAACTAAACTAATCCCACCAGCCTGCACTTGGCTCACATCCCTCCAAATATGTGTTTTTCATGTACTTATCCAAATATCTTTTAAATGTTCTAACTGCACCCTCATCCACCATTTCCTCTGGAAGTTCATTTCACACACTAACCACACCCTATGTGAAAACATTGCCTCTTGTGTGTTTTTTAAATCTTTATCCCCTCACCTTAAAAATATGCCTTGTCTTGAAATCCCCCACCCTCAGGGAAACACACCTGCCATCCACCTTATCTATACCCCTCATTATTTTATAAACCACTATAAGGTAATCTCTCACCTCTTACGCTCTAGTGAAAAAAGTTCTAGCCTATCCAGCCTCTTTTTAAAACACAAACTCTCCATTCCTGGCAACTTGGTAAATCTCTTCTGACCCGCCTGCAGCTTAATAATATCTTTCCTATAACAGAGCGACCAGAACTGATCACTGTGCTCCAACAGCGTCCTGTTGATCCTCAACATAACATCCCAACTCCTATATTCAAAGGTCTGAGCAATGAAGGCAAGCATGCAAAATGACGTCTTAACCACCTTATCTATATGTGATACAAATTTCAGATATGTACCTGGACCCCTAAATTCCTCTGTTCTACAACACTGACCAAGGTGCTACTTTTTATTTTATAAATCTTGTCTTTGTTTTTCCAAAATGTAATACCTTGTACTTATCCAAATTAAACTCCACTTGTCACTCTTCATTCCATTGACCCAATTGATCCAGATCTCTTTGTAGTCTTACATAACCTTTTTCACTGTCCACTGTACCACCAATCTTGGTGTCAACTGTAAACCATTACTAACTATGCTTTCTATATTCTCATTCAAATCATTTATATAAATAACAAACAAAAATGGACCCAGCACCGTTCTCTGTGGAGCACCGCTGGTCACAGGTCTTCAGTCCGAAAAACAACCATTCACAATCACCATGTCTCCTGCAGTCAAGCCAATTTTGTGTCCAATTGGAAAGTTCGTCCTGAATCCCTTTGCTATAACTTTACGAATTAGTCTACCATGTGGAACCTTGTCAAAAGTCCAAGTAAACAATGTCTACCGCACTGCCCTCTTCAAACCTCTTGGTTACTTCCACAAAAAACGCAATCAAGTGTGAGAGACACGATTTCCCTCACACAAAACCATGCTGACTATCCCTAATCATTCCTCGCCTCTCCAAACGCATATTAATCCTATCTATCAGAATCACTTTCAACAACTTACCCACCACCTAAGTCAGACTCACAGGTCTATAGTTCCCAAGCTTCTCCTTACATCCCTTCTTAAACAAAGACACACAACATCAGCCATTTTTCAGTCATCTGGCACCTCACCAGTAGTTATTGATGATATAAATATTTCTGAAAGGGGCCTTGCAATTTCCTCCCTCATCTCCCACAAGGTCCTGGGAAACGCTAGATCAGGTCCTGGAGATTTATCCACCCTTATACTTTCTAAGACCTCAAGCACTTCCTCTTCTGTAATGTGAACTGTTTTCAAAACATCAATATTTATTTCCTTGCATTCTCTCACCTCCATTTATTTCTGCATAGTAAAAACTGATGCAAAGTATTCATTTAATACCTCTCCCATTTCATGAGGTTCAACACAAAGATAACCTCTTTAATCTTTGAGGAGCCCTACTCTTTCTCTAGTTGCTGTTTTGCTCTTATTGCACTTGTAGAATCTCTTTGGATTATCCTTAACCTTATTTGCCGAGGCTATCTGATATTGTTTTTTTGCCTCCTGATCTCCCTTGTAAGAATGCCTCAAGACTCTTTAGAGAATAGAATTCCTACAGTGTAAAAACAGGCCCTTTGGCCCAACAAGTCCACATTGGCCCTCCAATGACTAACCCAACCAGACACATTCCCCTACCCTATACTCTACATTTACCCTGACTAATGCACCTAACCTACACATCCCTTATCACAATGGGTAATTTAGCATTGCAAATTCACCTAACCTGCACATCTTTTGAACTGTGGGAGGAAACCGGAGTACCCAGAGGAAACCCATGCAGACATGCAGAGATTGTGCAAACTCCACACAGCCAATCGCCCAAGGCTGGAATCAAACCCAGATCCCTGGCGCTGTTAGGCAGCAGTGCTAACCACTGAGCCATCATGCCACCCAGTTCAAGAGATTCAGTTGAATTCAGTTGTTAATAGCTAATATATGATTATTTTGTATTGTTTGACTAGACCGAACCTCAATATCTTTAGCCATTCATTGTTCTCTAATCCTACCAAGCCATTGCCTTATACTTTAACAGAAACGTAATAACTCTAAACTCTCGTTATCGCACTTTTGAAAGTCTCCTTTTATCAGGTGTCCCTTCATTTTCCAACAGTCTATTCCAATCAATCTTCGAGAGTTCTTGTCTCATACCATTAAAATTTGCCTTACACCAGTTAAAAACTTTAATATTTATGAAAGGTTAATCCTTTTCCATAACTGTTTTAAAACAAATACAATTATGATCGCGAGACCCAAAGCATTCCCCTACCATCACTTCAGTTACTTACCCAACAGAACATCAAGTTTTGCTCCTCCTTCTCTAGTAGGAACATTTACATATTGATCAAGAAAATTTTCTTGAACACATTTAATAAATCTTTCACCATCTAAACCTTTAATGCCATGGTAGTTCCAGTCAATGTTTGGGATATCCTAAATTAATCTGGTCCCATTTGTCAGCATTTGGCCCATACCACTCTAAACCCTTAAAACATTGAACATAGAATAATACAGCGCTGAACAGGCCCTTCGGCCCTCGATGTTGCGCTGACCTGTGAACTAATCTAAGCCCATCCCCCTACACTATCCCATCATCATCCATGTGCTTATCTAAGGATTGTTTAAATCTCACTAATGTGGTTGAGTTAACTACACTGGCAGGCTGGGCATTCCACACCCTTACCACTCTGAGTAAAGAACCTGCCTCTGACATTTGTCTTAAATCTATCACCCCTCAATTTGTAGCGATGCCCCCTCATATAAGCTGATGTCATCATCCTAGGAAAAAGACTTTCACTGTCTACCCTATCTAATCCTCTGATCATCTTGTATGTCTCCATCAATCCCCTCTTAGCCTTCTTCTTTCCAATGAGAACTGACCCAAGTCTCTCAGCCTTTCCTCGTAAGACCTTCCCTCCAGACCAGGTGACATCCTGGTAAATCTCCTCTGCACCTTTTCCAATGCTTCCATATCCTTCCTGTAATGGGGCGACCAGAACTGTACACAATATTCCAAGTGAGGCCACACTAGTGTTTTGTACTCTTGCAGCATGACATCATGGCTTTGGAACTCAATCCCTCTGCCAATGAAATCTAACACACTGTATGTCTTCTTAGCAGCACTATCAACCTGGGTGGCAACTTTCATGGACTCCAAGATCCCCCTGCACATTCACCACGAAGAATCTTTCCATTGACCCAGTATTCTGCCTTCCTGTTATTCTTCCCAAAGTGAATCACTTCACATTTATCTGCATTGAACCCCAATTTCCACCTCAGCCCAATTCTGCAGTTTATCCAAGTCCTTCTGCAACCGGCAACATTCTTTCACACTGTTCACTACTCCACCGACTTTAGTGCCATCTGTTAACTTACTAACCCATCTGTCTATGCCTGCATCTAAGTCATTTATAAAAATGACAAACAGCAGTGGTCTCAAAACAGATCCTTGTAGCACAACACTAGTAACTGGACTCCAGGCTGAATATTTTTCATCAACTATCACTCGCTGTCTTCTCACAGAAAACCAGTTTCTAATCCAAACTGCTAAATCAATACCTTAATCCCATGCTTCTGCATTTTCCCCAACAGTCTCTCAAAGGCTTTACTGAACTGCTCTACCCTCATTCACATGCTTGGTCACCTTCTCAAAAAACTCAATTAGGTTTGTGAGACATGACCTGCCCTTAACGAAACCATGTTGACTATCTGCAATCAAATTGTTGCTTGCTATTCATATACCCATTCAGATGCCTTTTAAATGTTATAATTGTACCAGCCTCCACCAGCTCCTCTGGCAGCTCATTCCACATACACACCACCCTCTGGGTGAAAAGGTTGCCCATTAAATTCCTTTAATATCTTTTTCTTCGCATCGCTGCACTCTACTTTTGGACTCCTCACTTTACAGTTAATCAAAATCTAGAGAAATTTTTCTTTCCTGTTCAATCTTAATTTAACCTAACTGCTTCTTCCCAACCCCTTTGCAATTCAAAGTTCAGCCACTGACATCTGCTGGCAGCTTCACAACATTGCTCGGAATAGAAGTAGACTGACAGCCCTGATTCACCATAAGGGAAATTTCACAGTTGTGTATTGGGAAGGGATTCAACAACCAGTAATTTAAGTGGCATCCCTCCCTGACATACAGGAAGATTTCACCCATTTTAAGTTACTTAATCTGCGTGCAAGTAGATAGGTATATTACATTTATACCTCTAACACATGCCGAAGAGTTTTACAGGAGCGACGATCACAATTGATCTGAGTCACATCATGAAATATTGGAGTAAAGACTTGGTCAGAGTGGTGGGCCTCTAAGGAGGACAGAGAGGTTCAGACAGAGAATTCCAAGTATTATTGGCCAGACGTGGTCAGCAATAGTGGAGTGATTAAAATGGGGGTTATAGGAGTGCAAAGTTCTCAGAGGACCAGAGGAGATTATAGAAACAGGAGTGTAAAGGACCAAAAGTCAAATATGAATTACTGTAGTCCATGTGGTGAAGGGGCACCCATTGTGCTGTTACCCGAGGGACTTGCAGAAAACTAACCTGGATCATTCCAAGTCAGGATGATGCGTGGCTAGGAGGTGAACCTGCAGATGGTGCTGTTCCCATGCATCTGCCACCCTAGTCCTGATAGATGCTGATGGTTGTGGCTTGCTGAAATGCTGCAGTGCATTGTGTAGGTAGAACATACTGCTGCCGCTGTGTGTTGGTTTTGGTGGGACTAAATGTTTAAGGTAGAGAAGTCTTTGTGTGCTTCTAACCAAAATTGTTGAGAATGGTTATCGCCTACATATTGTCTGGTATGAATGTAACTCGCCACTTTTGAACCAAAGCTGGAATTTTGTCCAGGTTTTACGGACACGTACTATTTCAGTATCTGAGGAGTTGTAAATGACACTGACTCATCAGCAAACATCTCCACTGCTGAACTTATAAAAGGAACTTATGATGATGAAGCAGTAGGAGATACAGTAGTTGGACTAATCCTGCAGCGATGTCCTGGGATTGAGATGATTGATGTCCAAACATCCTCCTTTGTGCTAGGTATGACTTCAATCTGTGAAGAGTTGCTCAGATTCCCATTGACTCCAGTTTTGATAGGGCTCCCTGCTGCTACATGTCGTCAAATGCAGCCTTCATGTTGAGGGCAGTCACTCCCAACTCACCCACAGAGTTCAATTCATTTGTTCACGTACAGACCAAGACTGTAATGAAGTCAGGAGATGACTGGCCTAGGCAGAACCCAAAACTGAACGCCAGTGAGCTGATTATTGTTGAGTAACTGCTGCTTGATTGCACTGTTGATGACACATTCCATCACTGTCGATGACACATTCCATCACTATCGATGACACATTCCATCACTGTCTTGATAGTCGAGAGTAGGCTGATGGCATGGTAAGCAGTTGGCCTGGTTTCGTCCTGCTTTTTGTCTACAGGATACATTTTAGCAATTTTCCACATTGCCAGACTGACATCAGTGGTGCAGTTGTCCCAGAACAGCTTGGTTAGAAGCATGGTCGTTTCTGGATTACAAATCTTCAGTGCTATTGTTGGAATATTGCCAAAGTCCATAGCCTTTGTGGTATCCACCCCGTCACATTGAATGAATCATATTGGCCGAAGACTGACAATCTTTGAAGCTGGGGAACTTTGGAGAAGGTCGAGATGAACCAGCCTCTTGGCATTTCCGGCTAAAGGTTGTTGCTAATGAATATTGATGGTCCCAAGCCCATAGCAAAGTGCAATAGGGTATGTTTGCTGAGATTACAATTTTTTATGCATGTCTGCCTTTCAACAAGATCATGGTTGATTTGATTGCAGTCTCCATTCCACTCTCCTGTTGGCCCCTAATAACCCAGAACTCTCTTGTGAGTTTTTTGTTATCCAGAATAGAAGTTCTACTTACTTGATATTTCTAATCAATCACAGTAGCTGGCAACTTTATATTCATTTTGAGCTAAGTTATATGACAACTGAGCTGAAGATTAAATGTATCAATTGACCTCAACTCAACACGGTGGTCAATCGAGAATGAGTTTCTTCAGGTCAGTGCAGATGCACAGTTAGGAGCAAGCAAACTGCTAAAGTCAGAAATTGCTGGAGAAACTCAGCAACTCTGGTAGCATCCATGAAGATGGGTCACTGGACCTGAAATGTTAACCTTGTTTTCTCCCTACAGATGCTACTGTTCCTACCGAGTGTTTCCAGCAACTTCTGTTGTTATTTGTTTCAGATCTCCAGCACCCGCAGTTCTGTTTTATGCAAGAAAACTCATGTTTCTTTGGTGGTCTTCTCAGGCCATCCAAAAACATTTTGCAGCCACCATATTAACCCTTAAAATTGTGGAGAGAGATAGAAGGCTGTTTGCCATGCTAAGCCTGTGACAAGTCCCTGTGTGAGGCAAATAATCTGAAAGATTCTATGCCTGGGCAGAGGGAAGTATCTTAAAGATAGTCACAATAGGCAGTGAGCAACCGTATAGAAGCTATTCACATGGCTGCGTTTCTGAGCAGTCAAGAAGTGATAATGTGGGGATCTGAACAGAGAGAGCACAAAATAATTTGAAAATGAGCAAATAGTTTAAATTTAAACTTTAATAGAAGAAAAATACTTATTTTGTTTAAAATATGTAAAATCTGTAATGTCACTCAGTATGTCAGGCTATAAGAAATGACAGACAAAAAGGAAAGGCATTTCCTCTAGCTCTGAAGTCCTACTGAACTTAGTTCTGCCATTTATACATCCAACTACAGGAGTGACTGTCAAACAATAATTTCAGTACAAACTGGCTTCACAGAAGCAACATCAGTCAAGGGTTTAGGAACCTTCACCTGCTGTTCTTGGTGATACAGCACTCAGGTATGAAGGAATTCAGGTTGAACACGAGCTACTTTCCGGAACTCTTTCCCATGGGATTTGGGGCACTGCATCTCACACCAGCTGATAGGAACCATCTGCTCACCTAAGGGAGGAAAAGACTGCATTTAAAAACATCCAGTATTGGGGTCTAGGGTGACACAGATTCACAATTTCATCTCTTTTGCTTTAAGGTTGATCCAATTTATGATTCACCCCATCACTGGTTTTTATAATTAAAGATTTCATTCCCCGCTACAGTGGGATTCAATCACTTGCTTCAATTGATCATATTTCAAATGACATTATCTTCCACCTTCTGTAAACTTGAGCTCATCTAAAACTTTGATTCTAACATCTTTATTTGCACTAAATCCCACTATCCACCATCCTGTGCTCATTGATGGGCACTGACCTTTGGTATCGCAACATCTTAACTTTAAAATCCCATCGTTGTTTTCAAAATCCCTCTTTAGCCTCGTCCATATAACTCTCAACTTTCTCCAGCTCTACACCTCTCCAAGAGTGCTCCTTCAAATCTGGCCTCGCTGCATTTAATTTCCATCTCTCTGTCACTGTCCTAAACACTGGGGATTGCCCTCTAACTTCTCTATTTCTGGATTTCCACTTTCCTTTGTATGAAGAAATGCATACTAGCATCATTCCTAACAATCTAACTCAAAGATTTTGTCCCCTTCTATAATTCTCCTCCAGCCCTCCTGACTTCCCGCACCAAAGGAAACACTTCATTTGTTCTTACCTTGCTAACTCCTTCAGACACCTAAAAGACAAGGAGTCTAAAGAACTCCAGAATCACTTCAAAGCTTACAGAATATATACCCACCTGCCTCACTGTGTGCGACTACTACACCAAGTTCATTCTCTGCTGTCGTCAGCAAGTAGTTGGACTGAGCATCACCTAACGAGATCTTGGAGAACAAGTTAAGGATAAAAATGCAAATCTTACAGTTCAACCACTAGATGATTGCTTGTCTTATCATTTAAAAACAAAGAGCAAATCCATGTAAAATAAAGAAGGGGTATATATTGAACAAAGAGGACAAAACTTCTGCTTCAGGTGGATTTGAAAAGAATTTTTACTGAGATAGTAGAGGAAGAGGTGGATAATTAGTGTAATTCCTTTAGTTAAAAGGAGGGAGAGAACATCTCCAGGGCATTTCACTGAAGTCAGCTGTCACCTAACATCAGTTAAAGGAGGAAATAGAAGAACATGTTAAAGAGACGTACAATTAATTGTTAACACTGATTTCAAAAAATAGGAACATATTACATGACCAACCTTACTGAATGTTTGAGAAAATAGAGAAACCAGACAATGGTAAATGTACTAGATATAACTATCAGAAACTTTCAAAGATTTTGTATATGGTGCCCCATACTAGACTGATGAGACTAGAGCGTGTGCAGCTTTTATTTATAAAGATAATATCAGAAATATGTGGTTTCACATGCAGGACAGTATTGACAGGTTTCTTCTGATGAAAGGCTAAGAAGTGACCTAATAGGGATATCTAAAACAAAGAAAAGTTTTGATAGAGTGGATTCACAGGGAACATACCTTTTTTGTGGGACGAACATAAGTGCAGACCACCCAAGATCTTCCCAAGCAAACCAACTGGAAATTCTTTAACCAACAAGTGGTAGACCGTACAACTTGCAGGAAGCTTTAAAATAAAATTCATTCAGGGGATGTAAGCTTTGGGCCAGCATTTATTACCCACCACTTATTGACCTGCAGGAGGTGAGGGAGAGCTTCCTTCTTGAACCACTGTAATCCACGGAGCTGTTACGGAGGGAGCTCCAAGATGTTGACCCAGAGACAGTGGAGAGATGGTTTTATATTTCCAAGTCGGGATGGTGAGTTGCTTGGAGGGGAACTTGCAGGTGCTGGTGTTTCCAAGTACCTACTGTCCTGTCCTTATATATGGTGGTGGTTGAGAGTTTGGAAGGTGCTAACTAAGGAACCTTGAAGACAATAGTATAGATACAATGAAGGGAAGTTGGACAAGCATATAAAGTCAAAGGAAAGAGATCATTATGAGGTTAAATTTTGAAGAAAAAAAAGACAGGAGGAAGTTTGAGTGGAGATAAACATAAGCCAAATGGCCTGTTTCTGCATCAAATAGTTCTTGCAGTTCTAAACTGCATCTTCTTTTCAGCTGGAAAATAAAGTGTTTTATTTAAAAATTCTCCCTCCTGCCATGCGACCCTCACTTCCATGTCACCCAACCATTTACCTCACACCAGTACTTTTTCCCCACAGCAGACTTCCTCAGAGAACATTATAATAGGTGCTGAGAGTACCCTGACCCAGAAGCATTACTTTAACACTGCTTATTAATGAGGCAGTTCACTGTAGGAGCATCGTATCAGGAGTGGAAACTGCTCTTGCCAATGTCTACATGTGTTTTCCAATAGGGGGCATTAGTAGACTGGAGGACTGAATTAAGTTATAAGCAAAATACTGTAGATGCCGAAAATCTGAATCAAACACAGAATGCTGGAGAACCTCAGCAGGTCTATGGCGAGAAAAACAGAGTTAATGTTTCATATCCGAAATGACTCTTCTTCAGAACTCAAAGGTGTATTCAGAACCTTTCTTACAGTTCTGAAGATGAGTCATATGTGATTTGGAACATTCACTCCGTTTCTCTCTTCAGAGATGTTGCCAGACCTGCTGAGTTTCTGCAACATTCTGTCTTTGCACCAGAGTTATGTTTCCTTTATATCTTGGCAATATGCCCCAGCTGAGTTTAGGCAGCTTGCTACAGAATAGGCAGCAGAATCTGGGACTCTTATGGCCTACAATGCTCAGTTTCTGGCTGGATAAAGAAAATATGTTGTTCAGCTTGTTCATGGGCACAAGTGAACAAAAAAAATTCTAGATACTGTTTGATCCAATATATTGCTTTGGGTACAGATGGACCAGTGCCCATGTTACCATCTTACCATGTTGCAACCATCTCAATACTTTATAGATATTATTTTTGAACTCTGTGACATTTGTTACATAGGCAAAATGTAACAGGTACTATCAATGGATAAATGACCAAGTTCCGTTCCACTGGTTGAGGGACCATGACATTGTGGGAGCTTTATACTCTGCATTAAGCACTTGGTGGGTTTCATCAGCAAACGCATTAATGTCTTATCCACCTCTGATAATACAACAGCCCCTCAGGACTGCAGTGAAATGTCAACTTGGATTATACATGCAATCCTTGGACCTGATATTCTGAGGTGCAACTAAAAATCTGATATCAAATTAAAATGACAATCTGTAAAGGATACCACTTTTGCTAAAACAATATCACCAGGTCTGAAGCATTTGTAAACCTCTACCTGCAGGAAAGATGATGTTAATTCAGTAAATGTTTAACAATAACCTATCTTTACACAACACCTTTCTTATCCCTAGATCATTCCAAAGTGCTTCACAACCAAAAACATACATTTGAAGTGTAAGACACTGTTCTCATGCAAATACCTTGGGATATTTCATTATATATGAGCCATTCAAATGTCAGTTGTTACCGATCTGTGCCCAGTAAAATCTCACTCAAACATATATCCTGGATGAATAATTCACAGGCTTGACTGCGAAGCTGGAGACTCAAAGTTAAATCCAATCATTTAAGTTTAATTAAATAAAACCAGAATAAAAAGCTTATGTCATTACAAGCTTGTTGTAAAAGCACACTTTGTTAACAGATATCCTTTCAGGAAGAAAGCCGAAACAGGTCTGATTTATTTAGAATTCTAAAACCACAACAATGTGGTTAACTCTTAACTGCTCTCTGAAAAGGGCTCACAAATTAGTGGCATTTTGAAATGACTGTAAGGCTCATTTTGCAAGTGGCACCCACGTCACACAAATGAATAAGAAAAGCAGAATCTGTCTTTCTAACTGAGAATGCAACAACCCCTCAATACTTGAATGGTGAGTCATTCAAACTCCTTTCATGTACACTAACAGATAACCTCCTGCCCAGAAGCAAGAGTGCCACCAACTGAGGCAAATTGACAGACTGGCATGAAAGAGTCAAGTGCTAATCTCAAATGGAGATCAATGGGCAGGATTAGTTTATGAAGGCAAGAATAGAAACTCAACACATTCATTAAAATATTCACATTGCTACCCACCCACATAACCTCCATGCAACAGGCTTTTACTTTCAATACAGATGACAGGGGAGATTTAAAAAAAAATCAGACTCAACTGAGTGACTCCTGTGACTATTTTAGTTTCTATCACAGAAACATATAAAGTTAAGGATCAGGAGGGCATTGACAGATTAAATATCCGACCTGTCACCCAAAGCAGTGACAACAAAGATGATGCATACCTTGTCCTTTTCTGTTGCTCGAATATCTTCTCTTCTACATAAAATAATATTAATGTTATGATAACTGAGTGAGTTCGCTTCCCTAGCAAACATTGCTCTAACCTTAAATTATTCAACATTTAAGTTTTCTGACACTTAACCTTTTCAGGGAATAATACTTGCCACAATTGATGAAGCTATTACAATTCTACCAATTTACAACTAAGAATATATAGATGTAGGCACTGAGGTATATTATGGTACCGATGTAAGGTAAGGGAATCCAGGAATTTAGTTAATAATCCAGTGATACAAGTTCACATCTGACTTCAGCAGCAGAGGATTTAAAATTCATTGAAATAATCAATAATTAGAATTTAAAATTCTAACGTATCAGGAAAGGTCACCATGAACTACTGGATTGCTGTTACACCTCAACAAGTTAAATAACATATTTTACAGAAGGGAATCTATCGTCCTTACCAGTCCTAGTTCGAGCCACATAAATGTGGTTCTGAAATGGCTGAAGAAGCCACTTAGTTGTCTTCAAGGTGATTTACCATGATTTAAGGGCAAATAAGGTTTAGCAATAAATGCTGGCCTTGACAGTACACTAATATCCCATGGGTAAACTAAAAAAAGCTACTCAAATGTAAACAGACTTCCAGTCAGTAACAGGTCAGTATAGTTTGCAATGTAATCCTAATTTATTTAGCAGGTGGTGTGCACTGAATCCCCCAAACACAGTGAAAGCAAGTTGGATAAATCCAGTCCCTCATGAGCACAAGAAACACTGCCTTTCTTCCCTCCAATTCAGTTTCTCTGCAAGTTTGTGCTAAGCTCCAGTTAGTGCCTTCCAGGTAAACCTCAAGTATCTCCCTTTAACAAGTTATCCTTGTGAGCTCAATGGGTACAAAGTGGTAGCTTGCACACTTTGGAGCATCATTGTTTAACCTACCCTTGTCTTGGTTGATGTCTATTCACCTTCAATGCAAGAGTTCATTGAACAATATCATGGAACAGAATCCTGAAGGGCACTCAGCCCAAAACCAAAACAATTCTATTTACATCTTGGCTAGTTTCTTCACCACATAACTATTCAAGAAGATACAAGTTTAGCACTGTAGCCTCGCTGAAAAGAGTTAAACATGGCGCTGGTATGAATTACATGTCGGAGAAAATGAGGACTGCAGATGCTGGAGACCAGAGTTGAAAAGTGTGGTGCTGGAAAAACACAGCAGGCCAGGCAGCATCCGAGGAGCAGGAGAATCGACGTTTCGGGCATAAGCCCTTCTTTAGGAATGAGGCTGGTGTGCCAAGCGGGCTGAGATAAAAGGTAGGGGGGAGGGGCGCTGGGAATACGATATGTGGAAGGAAGTGAGGGTGAGAGTGATAGGCCGGAGAAGGGGTGGGGGTGGAGAGGTCGGGAAGAAGATTGCAGGTCAAGAGGGTGGTGCTGAATCCGGGGTTGGAACTGAGATAAGGTGGGGGGAGGGGAAATGAGATAGCTGGAGAAATCTACATTCATCCTGTGTGGTTGGAGGGTTCCTAGACGGAAGATGAGGCACTCTTCCTCCAGGCGTCATGTGGCCAGGGTCTGGCGATGGAGGAGGCCAAGGACCTGCATGTCCTTGGCGGAGTGGGAAGGGGAGCTAAAGTGTTCAGCCACGGGGCAGTTGGGTTGGTTGGTGCGGGTGTCCCAGAGGTGTTCCCTGAAACGCTCCGCAAGTAGGCGGCCTGTCTCCCCAATGTAGAGGAGACCACATCGGGTGCAGCAGATACAGTAAATGATGTGTGTGGAGGTGCAGGTGAATTTGCGATGAAGAGGCAGGCATAGCTGGGGCTCATGCGGGTGCCCATGGCTACTCTTTTGGTTTGGAGGAAGTGGGAGGATTGGAAGGAGAAGTTGTTAAGAGTGAGGACCAGTTCAGTCAGTCGAAGGAGGGTGTCAGTGGAAGGGTGTCAGTGGGTCGGCGGGAGAGGAAGAAGTGGAGGGCTTGGAGGCCTTCGTGATGGCGGATGGCAATGTATAGCAGGCTGAGACAATGGGTCGCGGACACCTCCTCCTACTGCCCTCTTGACCATGACCCCACCTCCCATCACCAAACCATCATCTCCCAGGCCACCCATAACCTCATCACCTCAGGAGATCTCCCATCCACCGCCTCCAACCTCATAGTCCCACAACCCCGCACTGCCCGTTTCTACCTCCTGCCCAAAATCCACAAACCTGACTGCCTCGGCCGACCCATTGTCTCAGCCTGCTCCTGCCCCACCGAACTCATCTCTGCATACCTCGACACGGTCCTGTCCCCCTTAGTCCAAGAACTCCCCACCTACGTTCGGGACACCACCCAAGCCCTCCACCTCCTCCAGGATTTTCGCTTACCAGGCCCCCAACGCCTTATCTTCATGATGGACATCCAGTCCCTATACACTGCCATCCGCCATCACGAAGGCCTCCAAGCCCTCCACTTTTTCCTATCCAGCCGACCCAACCAGTACCCTTCCACAGACACCCTCCTTCGACTGACTGAACTGGTCCTCACTCTTAACAACTTCTCCTTCCAATCCTCCCACGTCCTCCAAACCAAAAGAGTAGCCATGGGCCCCAGCTATGCCTGCCTCTTCGAATTTACCTGGACCGTCTCAGACTCCTCCCTCCCCTTCCTAGACCTCTCCATTTCTATCTCGGGCGACCGACTCAACACAGACATTTACTACAAACCGACCTACTCCCACAGCTACCTAGATTACACCTCCTCCCACCCTGACCCGTGTAGAAACGCCATCCCATATTCCCAATTCCTTCGCCTCCGCCGCATCTGCTCCCATGAGGACCAATTCCACTACCAAACAACCCAAATGGCCTCCTTCTTCAAAGACCGCAATTTCCCCTCTGACGTGGTCGATGATGCTCTCCACCGCATCTCCTCCACTTCCCGCTCCTCCAATCACCACCAGGACAGAACCCCACTGGTCCTCACCTACCACCCCACCAACCTACGGATATATCGTATCATTCTCCATCATTTCCACCACCTCCAAACAGACCCCATCACTAGGGATATATATCCCTCCCCACCCCTATCAGCATTCTGCAGAGACCACTCCCTCCGCGACTCCCTCATCAGGTCCACATCCTCTGCAGAGACCACTCCCTCCGCGACTCCCTCATCAGGTCCACATCCCCCCACCAACCCAACCTCCACTCCTGGCACCTTCCCCTGCAACCGCAAGTGCAAAACCTGCACCCACACCTTCCCCCCTCACTTCCCTCCAAGGCCCCAATGGATCCTTCCATATCCATCGCAAATTCACCTACACCTCCACACACATTTACTGTATCCGCTGCACCTGATATGGTCTCCTCTACATTGGGGAGACAGGCTGCCTACTTGCAGAATGTTTCAGGGAACACCTCTGGGACACCCGCACCAACCAACCAACCCAACCGCCCCATGGCTGAACACTTTAACTCCCCCTCCGCCAAGGACATGCAGGTCCTTGGCCTCCTCCATCGCCAGACCCTGGCCACACGACCCTGGAGGAAGAGTGCCTCATCTTCTGCCTAGGAACCCTCCAACCACACGGGATGAATGTAGCTCCTCATTTCCCCTCCCCCCCACCTTATCTCAGTCCCAACCCCCGGATTCAGCACCGCCCTCTTGACCTGCAATCTTCTTCCCGACCTCTCCGCCCCCACCCCCTCTCCGGCCTATCACCCTCACCTCCTTCCTCCTATCGTATTCCCAGCGCCCCTCCCCCAAATTCCCTCCCCCCTACCTTTTATCACAGCCCGCTTGGCACACCAGCCTCATTCCTGAACCCCAAAAGTCGATTCTCCGGCTCCTTGGATGCTGCCTGGCCTGCTGTGTTTTTCCAGCACCACACTTTTCAACCCCGGAATTACATGTCATCTAGATCACTATTGTGAAGTACAGTAAAACTCTGGAGTAAAATGACTGGTATACCTATCTTGGGTGTCAAAGAAAATGTGGTCTGGACATAGGTAAAACTCAGACCTCTCAGAATGGCTTGCAAACAGCTAATTGACTGCAGATTTGGATCAGTTTGCCCACTTGTTTGCCCCAAGGAATGTGAGGCAAATAAAATCAGCAAAGGGAAGGAGCACAAGACAATATGTACTGTAGAAGGTACTTATGCAAAACATTTAAAATCTGATTTATACACCAGCTGTCAATTAAATTTATAGTCCTGGCTACAAATTTATGCTCTCCTGTGAGACTGCAGAACCAGTCTGCACTCACTATATTACCTGATGGTTCCTCGAAAAGTCCCTTTCAGTGGAGTGGATCGTACATATAAAATATGGACTTTGACAAACCTAGGGTTTATGCTGGTCACCTGTTAGTAAAAGGGAAAATGTCCATTAACATTTCTAATAAGTATGATGCAGTACACTTAGGGAACAATAAAGGATGCAGATGGGGAGAAGGGATCGTGGGTGAGTAAAACGTTCTACAGCAGGTAAGAAATGCACAATACAGACATGATACAAGTGTCTAGAAGATTGACCATCAGCCACATCCATTTTAAAGACAACTTCAAACAGAGTACACCTCTCAGTCTTGGCACATGGATCAGTCCAGTTAGAGGAGATGATAACTTTGCGGTAATGTAACTCAATTAATAAGTCAGAGTCTCAGGCCAAGGGTTTTGGGACTCTTGCTCAAATACTGCAATGGTAGCTAATTGAATTTAAATTCAATCAATAAATCTTGAACATAAAGTTCATCTAGTGATTACAACGACATGAAACTATCATCGATTGTTGTAAAAACCCATTAGGTTCACTAATATCCTTTAGGGAAGGAAATCTGCCATACTTATTGAGTCTGACCTACATTTGACTCCAGACCCACACCTCAAATAGCATAGGAAGCCACATAGTTCAAGACAACAAAGGTTGGCCTTGCTGGTGACACCCATATCCCATGAAAGAATTTTAAAACGTTACCGTAAATGAGCAGTAATTTTACCCTGCACTTGGTTAAGTTTCTCTCCTCATCTCCAGGATATAGGCATTGCTGACACGGTCAGCATTCATTGTTCATCCCCGAATGTCTTTGAGAAGGTGGTAAAGAGCCACCTTTTTGAACTGCTGCAGTCCCATGAATCAAAGTTCTGATGGGTGGGGGAATGGATTCTGTATATGATCTCAGCGGTCTCAAGTTAAAGCTTGTAAAAGATGCTGATTACTATTTTTCTTCTCATTTGAAGTGTGTGCAAATATAAACTGAGCACTGGATCAGGCTACTTGTCTAACAATCATACAGCACAGAATGAGACCATTTATCCCATCATGCCTGTGCTAGGTCTTTGAAAGAGCTTGCCAATTAATCTCACTCATCCTGTTCTTTCCCCATAGTCATATACAGAGGAGCGTTGATTATCTGAATTTCGGATGATCCAAACAAGATCGCAAGGTCCTGATACTCGGCTAAACTGTGTTATCTGAACATTTGATTATCCAAACATTTGGTTATCTGGACAAAATACTCCCTGCCCGTGTCGTTCAGATAATTGAGGTTTCTGTGTATATTGTTTTGTTTTCAAAGTATGTATCTAACTCCATTTGGAAAGGCTTAATCAAATTTGATGTCAGTCCCTTTCAGGGAACTGTGGTCCAGGTCACAACTCACTGAATGGAAACAGTATGCACTGGAGATTGAATATCCAGAATTGTAATTAAATGCACATGGTTTGGTTATATTAAGGACTGCAGAGAAAGGAATGAAACCACCCTTACCTTGCACGTTACAACAACACCGACCTCTGGCAGGAGCTGAGGCTCTGAGTCCCGAACTACTGATATGACTGGCACCTGCAAACAATAACTCAGAATGATCACAGTCTGTAGAGTATAGAAACACGCCAGTCACTATCAACATGTTCTTCAATTCTTTCCTGCCTCATGTACTTGTCTTGATTCCCAAAAATATGAATCTATGTTGTTGGCTTTAACTATTAGCTTTTCCAGTGGATTTCCTATCATAAGAACTCGTCGCAGGAAACCCAGGGAAACTGGTAGAGAGAAGAAAAATTCACTGGAATTTTCTACTCTATGTTAAATAAAAATTATTTCATGAGATTTGGCTCGGCCAGCATTTAATGCCCATCCATAGGTGCTGCAGTTTGAAGGCCAGAATGTAAGTGAACCACTTGGTTAAGAAGTCTACATTCAATTTCTAATTGGTGTTGAGTTTGCTGACCTCTGCCATGCACCATTTGGGATATTCAAACTTGCTTCATACCACTGACTCAAGAGAGAAGAAAGGATAATAACCAGCGTTCATTGATATGGATTCTATCATGCTCATTTGAAGAATGGGCACTGAGGGTAAGAACTAGAGAGTTCCGAGGAAAAGGAAAAATTGACTTATTTTCATGGATCTATTTCAATACCATTGAGATTGATCAATCTCAGCTTCACCCTTTGTCACTGAAGGTACACCTAGCTCTCTCCTAGTTTCCCAAATTATTTCCCAATGTCAGCTACATCTCAATGATAGCTGTTGTACTCCTGATAGCCAGTTATGGAGAAAGAATCCAAAGCCAGCCATTGCTTGGAATGGATTTATTCAAGTGAAACAAAAAGATTATTATATCTCCCAATTCCACTCACCTATTTCAGTAAATGTTACTTTATACATGTTAAAGCTACCATCAAATCACTGGCCTCTAAACACATGTATTCAACTTGAATTCATGAAATTGACACATATTAAAATGTCACATGCATCAAGTTAAATCTGCTGCTGCAATTTGTTCCTTATATTACATGTATGTGTTGGCCTACATGGGCTCTGCATGTAAATTGAACAATTGGAACATGGGTGATTTAATGATTTGGTCAACAGGCGAAAAATGCCATAGGTGGGTTGGTTCTGTGCAACGACACTTCAGGATATAAAAAAAAATACTACAAGTATTTGTGGAGAGATGACTGGGTGGACTAGTCACCCTGACAGTTCGTCTGCTGAAATGTTTTATCCACTCCTTTCTTAATGCACTCTCCTGGCTGGATTATTTAATAGCTTGTGCCTAATACACAATTTCTCACCATTGTATTGGCTTTTGAATTGATTTAATATTACCCCAACACTTTGGAAATATAATCCAATCTTATCGCACTGGAATACAGTTTGGATTTTTTAAAAATCTTCTGGAGGACTTGAATCCACAACCTTCTGACTCAGTAATGAAAGTGCTATCCACTGAGCTATGGCTCACACTTAATGGAAATGGAGATTTAAAAAAATTAATTCAAGGGATGAATGCATTGCAATCAAGACCAGCATGTATTGATCACCCCTAATTTCCTTGGGAAGATGATGGTGCATTGTTCCTTGAAACCTAGTGTAGGTAACAGTCTTTCATGATTTTGACCCAGAGGCAGTGAAAGAACAGCGATATAGCTCCAAGTTGACAGGGTGAGTGGCTTGAGGGGGGATTTGCAGGTGATGACATTCCCATGCAACTGTTGCCAGGATATTTCTAGGAGGTAGAAGTAATGGATTTGGAAAGTGTTGTCAAAGGAATCAGGATGATTGGCGCTGTGATCCACTAATCTGGGTTGGTCATTGGATAAGATCATTGATAAAGCATTTTAATGGGACCTTAGTCACCATGCCTCACTGAAACTGGCACTGGATGAGCTAAGTTAAGTTGACTTTGTACTCCCCTGAAGAGAAAGAAATAGTTGTTGAAAATCTCAGCAACTGAACAGTGTGCAATGGCAATCTGTGTCACTGACTCTACCGTGCTTACCATTCCATTGTCGTTTTCTTTCACCACATACCCAGCTAAAGATGCAAAAATATATCCATGCCTGGAGTACGTGCCATTACCAGGAGTGCCGTCCTCAGTGCTGCATAGTCTCTCCCCTGTAGATATGCAATAGAATTTCGACAAATTAGGACATATGGCAAAGGAAAAAAAACTTGCAATTATCATTGCACATTTCATGACCTCAAACCACTAGCCAACAGATTTCATTCATTTTAAGTCACTTGTCCGCAATGTGACTGCCCCCAGATAGTGAGCTGATACTGACCAGACAACCCAGTTAGAAATGTTGGTTGAGGAATAAATATTGTCCAGATCACTAAAGAGAACTGGCCTGTTCTTCTTCAAAATAGTCCCTGGATCTTATATGTTTAATTGGAAGAAGCATTGTTTAAAATCACATTCAACAGACAACACTTTCAACAATAAGGCAGCACACTCACAGTGTGACAGAGTACCAGTGTAAACTCTGCCCAGAAGTCTCAGGAATGAGATATCATCATCCATTAAATTTTTTCACAGAGTAAAAATACAGTTAGGGTCCTTCAAAGCACAGACATGTCTGTGTATTGCTGTACAGCAATCACTGGATAACCACTTTCATACAGAAAGTAACAGATTTCGGATATTTTGGCCAAGACTGATCTTCAAATATGTCTTTGATAATGATCAGATGCACCTTGTTGTTCCTGCTGTTATAATAAATTATAAGTAATGCAGTTAACAGAGATCCAGAATGGTAGTGTTAATGGTGCCCAAGTCAGAGTTACCATTCAGATTTATTTATTGCCATGTGCATTTTGTTACAAAAATAGCGAAAACTGTTGTACAGTGTCACCACTCTCTGGCGCCATCTTAAAACACAGAAAAATAAACTAAAGCATAGAAAATAAAGGCAGTAAAATGAAAAGAGTAAGAATAACTGTCGAATTTTGCAGTGCTTCTTGTTAAGTGCTCTGTCATGGGCCATGGGCCTGGTGGTCAGGCACTAGTCTCCATTGCCGCACCGCTGCTGGAGCGCAAGATGCCACTCTTTGGAGCCATCTCACGTCCGCCAATGCCCTCACCACTGCGATTTCTTGCTGGACCTCATCAATGCCACACGGTATCAAACCAACTCAAACATGACACCGTTGCCACGATGAGTCCGCTTCAGACCCACCTCGCCAATGCAGCAGCTGTTGATGCCGCTAGGTCTCATACCAGGTCGAAATTCATCTTCACCACAGCAGCCATGAATTAGCGCTGGGAGTGCCTTGACAATACCGAAGCTGCCAGCAACACAAACTCATCTACAATGTTGCTGCCATCAGTCCACGATGCTGGGCCTACTCGCCAGCAATGCCATTACCATGCCTGAGCTCTTCACCAAGGGATAAGTAAAATAAAACAAAAGAGAAAAAAAAACTAGAAGAGAGAGAAAAAGTAAAAGAAACAAAGTGGAAAATGGTCAGAGAGGACAAGCCCTGGGCTCAAAAGCCCTACTCCACCACAATCCTACTTGAAGATGCAATATAGGATTCTTAACAGGCTTGACAGGGTAATTGCCAAGTGATTGATTCTAAACTCATGAGCTGAAACAGAGGGCATAGTCTCAGAATAAAGGGGCACCAATTTAAGACTGAGACAAAGATGATTTTTTTTTCCTATCAGTGGTTGAGAGCCTTTGGAACTCCTTGCCAAGAAGTCATACAGCAAGGAAACACACCCTTCAGTCTAACTAGTCTACACTGACTATGTTCCAAACTAAACTAGACTCACCTGCATGTGCTTGGCCCATATCTCTATGAACCTTTTCTATTCTTCTCTAAATGTCTTTTAAATGTTGTCCTGTACTTATTTCAATCATATTGATTGAGTTTTTTGAAGAAGCAACAAAGAGGATTGATGAGAGCAGTGGTGGACGTGATATATATGGACTTCAGTAAGATGTTCGATAAGGTTCCCCATGGGAGACTGGTTAGCAAGGTTAGATCTCTTGGAATCCAGGGAGAACTAGCCATTCAGATACAGAACTGGCTCAAAGACAGAGGGTGGTGGCGGAGGGTTGTTTTTCAGACTGAAGGCCTGTGACCAGTGAAGTGCCACAAGGATCAGTGCTGAATCCACTACTTTTCATCATTTATATAAATGATTTGGAATATGAGCATAAGAGGTATAGTTAGTAAGTTTGCAGATGACACCAAAATTGGAGGTGTAGTGGACAGCAAAGAAGGCTACCTCAGATTACAACTGGATCTTGATCAGATGGGCCAATAGGCTGAGAAGTGGCAGATAGAGCTTAATTTAGATAAATGTGAGGTGCTGCATTTTGGGAAAGCAAATCTTAGCAGGACTTATACACTTAATGGTAAGGCCCTAGACAGTATTGATGTACAAAGAGACCTTGGAGTGCAGGTTCATAGCTCCTTGAAAGTGGAGTCAAAGGTAGATAGGACAGTGAAGAAGGTGTTTGGTATGCTTTCCTCTATTGTCTAGATTAGAGTGGTGCTGAAAAAGCACAGCAGGTCAGGCAGCATCTGAGGAGCAGGAAAATCGATGTCTCAGGTAAAAGCCCTTCATCGGGAATGGAGGCAGGGAGCCTCCAGGGTGGAGATAAATGGGGGGAGGGGGCTGGGGAAATAGCAGCAAAGAGTGGAGTTGAACCCAGGTCTGTGGCGCTGTGAAGCAGCAGTGCTAACCACTGTGCCACCCACATAGATCAGAGAGAAGGATGGGGAAGGTAGCAAAGAATACAATGGGTAGATGGGAGTGGGGATGAAGGTGATAGGTCAGAGGGGAGGATGGAGCAGATAAGTGGGAAGGGAGATTGGCAGGTAGGACACGTCATGAGGATGGTGCTGAACTGGATGTTAGAACCCGCTGTGCTTTTCCAGCACCACTCTAATTTCCAGCATCTGCAGTCCTCACTTTTGCCTGTATGCTTTCCTTTATTGGTCAGAATATAGAGTACAAAAGTTAGAAGGTCATGTTGCAGCTGTACAGGACATTGGTTAGGCCACTGTTGGAATATTGTGTGCAATTCTGGTCTCCTTCCTATCGGAAAGATGTTGTGAAACTTGAAAGGGTTCAGAAAAGATTGACAAGGATGTTGCCAGGATTGGAGGATTTGAGCTATAGGGAGAGATTGAATAGGCTGGGGCTGTTTTCTCTGGCATGTCGGAGGCTGAGGTGTGACCTTATAGAGGTTTACAAAATCATGAGGGGCATGGATAGGGTAAATATACAAAGTATTTTCCCTGGGGTTGGGAAGTCCAGAACTAGAGGGCATAGGTTTAGGGTGAGAGGGGAAAGATATAAAAGAGACCTGAAGGGCAACATTTTCACGCAGAGGGTGGTGCATGTCTACAATGAGCTGCCAGAGGAAGTGGTGGAGGCTAGTATGGGTTTGCAATATTTAAAAGGCATTTGGATGGGTATATGAATAGGAGGGGTTTTGAGGGATAAGGGGCAAGTGCTGGCAGGTGGGATTGGATTGGGTTGGGATGTCTTGTCAGCATGGACAAGTTTGACCAAAGGTTCTGTTTCCATGCTGTACATCTCTATGACTCCATATCCTCTGACAGTTCGAGGGGTTTCGAGGGATAAGGGGCAAGTGCTGGCAGGTGGGATTGGATTGGGTTGGGATGTCTGGTCAGCATGGACGAGTTTGACCGAAGGTTCTGTTTCCATGCTGTATATCTCTATGACTCCATATCCTCTGACAGTTCATTTCATACACAAACAACTGTGTAAAAAGGTTTCCCCAACCCCCCCAGTCCTTTTTAAATCTTTCTCCTCTCACCTTAAAAATATGCTCCCTAGTTTTGAACTCCCCCACACTAATGAAAAGACTTTTGATATTCACTTTACCTACGCTCCTCGTGCTTTCTTAACCATCCTGTTCACTTACAACACAAATCGCAAAGAATTATATACCTGAACACTGGCCAGGGCTCTACCATTAATTGTATAAATCTTTTCTTATTTGTTTTACCAAATTACAATACCTTTCAATTATCCAAATTTAAACTCCATCTGCCACTCAGCCCAATGACCCAATTGATCAAAATCTCTTTGTAATCTTGGATTACTTTCTACACTGTCCACTACAACACCAACTTTGTTGTCATTTGCAAACTTAATAATTATGCCTTCTATATTCTCATCCAAATAATTTATATAAATGACAAACAAAAGTGGACCCAGTACCAATCCCTGTGGATCACTACTGGTCACAAGCGTTGAGTCTGAAAAACAATACTCGACACCACTTTGTCTCCTACTGTCAAGCTCACCCTGAACATCATGTGATCTAACTTTACTAATTAGTTTACCATACAGAACCATATCAAAGTCCAAAGTAAACAAAATCTACTGCTCTTCCCTCATCAATCTTTTTGGTTACTTCCTCAAAAAAAATCAAACAAGTTTGTGAGACACAATTTCCGTCACACAAAGCTATGCTGACTATTCCTATGAATTCCTTGCTTGTCCAAATGCACGTAAATCCTATCTTTCAGAATCACAACCAACAACTTATCCACTACCAATATCAGACACTGGTCTTTCCTATGCTCAAGGTTCCTGAAGAAGGGCTTATGCCCAAAATGTCAATTCTCCTGCTCCTTGGATGCTGCCTGACCTGCTGCGCTTTTCCAGCAACACATTTTTCAGCACTGGTCTTTCATTTCCAGGCTTCTCCTTCCCACATTTCCTAGATAAAGGTACAATATTAACTGTCCTCCAGTCCCCTAGCACCTCAACCATGGTTGTACACGATATAAACATTTCTGCCAGGGGGCCTGGAATTTCCTTTCTAATTTCCCACAAATTCCTGAGATACACATGATCAGATCCTGGAGATTTATCCACTTTTATAATTTCTAAGACGTCCACCACTTCCTTTGCTGTAACATCAGCCGTTTTAAAACATTGATATTTATTTCGCTGCGTTCGCTAGCCTTCATTTCTTTCTTCACAATAGAAACTGTGTATATTTAAGGTTGAGACAGATAAATTATTGATTAATATGGAAACTGAGAGATATGGGGAGAGTGGACATGAGGCGAGTGGAATCAGCCATCACCCTTATGAAGGGTGAAGCAGGCTCAAGGACCGAATGACCTGTACCTACTCCTGTTCCCAATAGTCTCCCTCATCGATCAATCCCGTCCTGTCCCTTCCCTCTGCAGCACCACTCTCCTGAACCCTCTCGGTACCTGGGATGCAGAACTTCAGCGGCGCCATCACTGCTTCGCGGAGCCCCGGGAAACGCCCTGTGATTGGCTGAAGCGGCCTCCCGGAGTAAGGGGCGAGCGGATTGGCTGCAGTTGGTTGTTAAGGACCGTCATTCGGAGCGGGACAGGGACAAGTTGCCCCGGCTCCCGAATCCCCTCCTCCACCTGCGAATAGCTTCGGTCCCTTCTTCAAACTCCCATCCTTTAACCTAAGCCCCTTGGACCCCCCCCGCCGGCTTGGCATGGTTCGAGCGCAATCTTCCTTTCAACCCCCTTTCTCTTCACCCTCCCCTCTTCCCAATTTCCCTCCAACTACCTCCTTCCCTATTTCTTTCCTGCTCCCCCTCCATTTCCCGCCATCATCCCCCCTGACCACCTTTCGAACTTATTTTCGTAACCTCACTAATCTCTCTGACATACAGGATTGGTAAACAATGTAAGGTTTGATTCATTAGAATACTCCTAACTGAGAGAGACTTTATATAACACATAATTTTTATAAAATCTTAACATAGATTTGGGAGCTATAATTACCACAATTTAATAATATGTATCCCTTTCAAGGCAAAGATGAGGAATTTATTTTTTCCCCAGAGCATTATAAGAGTGTGAGACTAGAACTTTGATAGATAAGGAGTTCAAGGGTTATGAGCTGCAGGCAGAAAAATGAAGGTGAGAACTTAACCAGATCAATCATGATTTTATTGATTTAGAGATGCCGGTGTTGGACTGGGGTGTACAAAGTTAAAAATCACACAACACCAGGTTGTAGTCCAACAGGTTTAATTGGAAGCACACTAGCTTTTGGAGTGACGCTCCTTCATCAGGTGATTGTGGAGGGCTCGATCGTAACAGAATTTATAGCAAAAATTTGCAGTGTGATGTAACTGAAATTATACATTGAATAGCGATGCAGGCTCGAAAGAACAAACTGTTTACTGCTACTTCGAAGTGCTATCATCTTCACAGCAAAAGCTGAACCCTCATTAGCTGACTTCTTGTCACATGCTGCTTTCTCAATGACACATACAAAATTGCATATACTCCTAAAGTGATATAATGTCTCATCTTTTTTCCAAGGTAACATTAATGTAAAAATGCATGCATGATAGGATAGTTGTGAAAATCATTTTTGACACAAGTTACATACACTTCTTGAGAGCTTAAGAGTCTATGATTTATGGGTGATTTACCAATCCTAGATTTCATGGTGGTTCAGTTTTCACGCGATCATGACTTAATCACTTGTAAGTGCATTTGTATCCCAGATACTGTCAGAGTGCTGATTGTTTTTATGGTGGGCTTCCACAAACTTTACTTTTCAAAATCATTGTTGGATGTGTTTTAGACCCACTTAGAATTCTGGGTATTATACACTAGTCCATTAGCTAGCTTCTGTTTCTCCTTTAAAGCCCAGTTTGGTGTAGAATCTTGGCTGACTGCACATTTGTTGGATAGGAATAGAACTTGTAGTTTTTGTCCTACGTACAACTTAAGATAATCCTACACCGGCATATTGGTTGTGAGTCTTTTTCGTTTTTTAAGAAGATGCTCCTGTATTCTTAAGAATTTGGAAAGGTGATGATTTCACAAAGTTGTGTTAACCTGCCCCTCAAACATGATTTTCATCGATGATGGTTAACTCATTTCTAAATGTGTTGATGTCAAGTATAGCATCGCAATACTGAAATCTTAAGAGGTTTATAAAATAATGAGGGGTACAGATAAATTGAATGGCAGGTGTCTTTTCCCTAGCGTGGGGGATTTCAAGACTAGGGGGCACGTTTTTAAGGTGAGAGGAGAAAGTTTTAAAAAAGACATAAGAGATAATTGTTTTTTACACAGGGTAGTTTTGTGTGTGGAATGAACTGCCAGAAGAAGTGGGCGGCACGGTGGTTCGCACTGCTGCCTCACAGCGTCAGAGACCCGGGTTCAATTCCCGCCTTAGGCGACTGACTGTGTGGAGTTTGCACATTCTCCCCGTGTCTGCGTGGGTTTCCTCCGGGTGCTCCGGTTTCCTCCCACAGTCCAAAGATGTGCAGGGCCAGGTGAATTGGCCATACTAAATTGCCCATAGTGTTAGGTTAGGGGTATGGGTGGGTTTCGCTTCGGCGGGTCGGTGTGGACTTGTTGAGCCGAAGGGCCTGTTTCCACGCTGTAAATGTAATCTAATCAAAAAAAAAAGAAGTACTGTATGTGGATACAGTTATGTTTAAACGGAATATGGGCTAAGTGCAGACGGGTCGGACTAGTTTAGTTTGGGATTATGGGAAGGGTCTGTTTCTGTGCTGTATGACTCTATGTACAGCATGGAAACTGACCCTTTGGTCCAACTCATCCATGCTGACCAAATATCCTAACTGATTGTCTAATTTGCCAGCATTTGGACCATATCCCTCTAAATCCTTCCTATTCATATACCCATCCAGATACCTTCTAAATGTTGTAATTGTACCAGCCTTCACCACCTCCACTGGCAGCTTATTCCATATGCGCAACCACCCTCATGCATGAAAAAGTTGCCCCTTAGGTCCCTTTTAAATCTTTCCCCTCTCATCTTGAACCTATACCCTCTAGTTTTGTCCTCTCCTACCCTTGGGGAAAAAACCTTGGCTATTCACCCTATCCATGCTCCTCATGATTTTATAAACTTCTATAAAGTAACCCCTCAGCTTCTGATGCCCCAGGTGAAACAGCCCCAGCCTATTCAGCCTCTCCCTATAGCTTAAACCCTCCAACTATGGGAACAGCCTTCTAGATCTTTTCTGATCTTTCAAGTTTCAGAGATTATTTTGTTTCTCTTCACTTTATAATTAATGGCTTAATTTCTTTATTTAGGCATGGGATATGGGTACTGATGGTTGGGCTAGTATGTTTTAACCATTCCTAGGTTCCTTTAAGAAGGTGAGCTACCTTCCTGATCTGCTGCAATCCATTTGGGATTGGTACATCCACAGTGCCATACGGAGGAAGACTTTGAGCCAGTGACAACAAAAAAAAGCAATATGTATCAAGTGCATCTTTTAGATAATACACACTAAGGATGTCACCTAGACAGGGGATGAAATGTCTGCAACACAAATTCCCAGCTCGGCGAACAGAACCACAACAACGAGCACCCAAGCTACAAATCTTCTCACAATCTTTGAACACAGATAGATTTTTTTTATTGTTAAAGGGATCAAGGGTTACAGGGAGAAGGCAGGAGAATGGGGCTAAGAACACATTTGAAAGGCAGAGGAGACTTGATGGGCCAAATGGCCTAATTCTGCTCCTATGTCTTATAGACTAAGAGGGAAAAACATACTTGACTTCATTCTCTCCAGTCTGCCTGTCGTAAGTACTTCTGCCCATGACATTATTGATTAGATTGACCATCGTACAATCCCTACAGAGACAAAGTCCTCTGTTCACTGTCTTTGTGTTGTGTGGAACTATCAGAAGCACCTAGCATAACTAAAAATTACGTTTCAACCTGGTTAAACTACAAAACAGGTCTACTAGCAAACCAAACACATAAGCAGCAAGTCACAGACAGAGCCAAGCAACTTCACAACCAATGGATCCGATCTAAGCTCCTCATTCTGCCACATCCAGTCATGAATAGTGGTTCACAATTAAACAACTCACTGGAGGAGGAGGAGGCTTCACAAATATTTCCATCCTAATGGTAGGGGGCCCAGCACATCAGTGCAAAAAATAAACCTGAAGCCACAATTTTCAGACAGAAGTGTCAAGTTGGCCTCGTCCAGTGGTCCCCCCAGCATCACAGATGTCAGTCTTTAGACAATTCAATTCACTTCACATGATTCCAGGAAATGGTTAGAGACACTGAATACTGCAAAACTATGGATCCTGCCAACATTCTGGCAATAGCACTGAAGACTTATCCTCCGGAACATGTCATGCCCCTAGCCAAGCTGATCCAGTACAGCTAAAACACTGTCATTTACTCAACAATATGAAAAATTGTCCAGATATGTCCTGTACCCAATAAAGTGCAACAAATCCATACAACGAATGGATTTGTCGATTATCATTAAAAACACAGAAATAGAAAACACACACCGGATCATCAACCCCACACTCACAGGAATCAGATTCACTAGAGAGGAAGAAAAGGACAACAACTCCCATTTCTAGACATGATGGTACAGAGAACACCGAATGGAGAATTCACCACAAAGGTATACAGGAAAGCCACACACACAGACCAAGTCCTGAACTACGAAAGCAACCACCCCAACTGTTCAAAAGGGCCACAACACACTGCAGCATGCCAGAACTGCAAAAAGAGGAAGAAGAACACCTCTACAATGTATTCGCCAAAAATGGATACCCCCGCAATTTCATCAACAGAAGCCTAAGGGAAAGACAATGGAATGAGGACATGCCACAACCAAAAGGACTAGCCATGTTACCATACATCAAAAACATTTCTGAACTGACAGCCAAACTACTACGACCACTAGGACTCATAACAGCACACAAACCAACAGCCACTCTCAGACAACAACTCACCAGGACAAAGGACCCGATACCCAGCATGAGCAAAACCAACGTAGTGTACAAAATCCCATGCAAGGACTGCACAAAACACTACATAGGACAAACAGGAAGACAGCTAACGATCTGCATCCATGAACACCAACTAGCCACGAAACGACACGACCAGCTATCCTTGTAGCCACACACGCAGCTGACAAGCAACATGAGTTCGACTGGCACAACACTACTATTATAGGCCAAGCCAAACAGAGAACAGCCAGGGAATTCCTAGAGGCATGGCACTCATCCACAGATTCTATCAACAAACACATCGACCTGGACCCAATATACCGGCCACTGCAGCGGACAGCTGGAACTGATAACCGGAAGCGGCAGAGACAAACCACTATAAATGCCGGAGGAAACAACACAGAAGTGCTTCACAGGAGGCTCCCAAGCACTGAGGATGTCACCTAGACAGGGGACGAAACGTCTGCAACACAAATGACCAGCTCGGCGAACAGAACCACAACAATCTATCTGTGTCTTTAATACACTCAGTGACTTGGCCTTCACAATCCTTCTGCAGCAATGAATTCTGCAGATTAACTATCCTCTGGCTGAAGAAATTTCTTCTAATCTCTGTTCTAAAGGGTCATCCCTTCACTCTGAGGCTGTGCCCTCAGGTCCTAGTCTGTCCTAATAATGGAAACACCTCCACAGTCAGTCTATCCAGTCCTTGCAGTATTTTGTAAGTTTCTATCAGATCCCTCTTCAACCTTCTAAGCTCCATTAAGTACAGACCCAGAGTCCTCAACTACTTCTCATATGACAAGCCCTTTATTTCTGGGATCATTCTTGTAAACCTCATCTCGACCCCTCCTACACACCAGCATATCATTCCTTAGATACAGACCTCAAAACTTCTCACAATATTCCAAATGTAGTCTGACCAAAGTCTTATACAACCTCAGTAGCACATTTTCTACTCTTGTATTCTAGCTCTCTTGAATTTAATGCTCACATTGCATTTGACTTCTTAACTGCCAACTAAACTGCAGTTAACATTAAGAGAATCCTGAACTAGGACTCCCAAGTCCCTTTGTGCTTCAGATGTCTGAAGCCTTTCCCCATTTAGGAAATAGTCTATGCTGTCCAGCTCTATGACTCTTATTTGTTTTTCTCTCTCTTTAGGCTCTATCTCCTTATCTTACGAGCAAAGTGCATAACCTTACACTTTCCCACATTATATTCTATCTGCTACTTCTTTGCCTACTCTCCTAGCTTGTCCACATCCTTCTACAGCTTCTCCACTTCCTCAATACCAACAGCCCCTCTATTTATCCTTATGTCATCTGCAAACTTAGCAAATATCCCTCAATTCTTTCATCCAGATCATTAATGTTTTATGTGAATAGTTGTGCTCCCTATGTGGACTCTGTGGAACTCTACTAGTCACTGGCTGCCATCCTGAAAAAGACCCTTTCATTCCTATTCTCTGCCTTCTGCCAGTCAGCCATGCCAGTAATGTGCCCCTAACACCATGGACTCATCTTATTTAGTGGCTTCAGGTGTGGCCCACTGTCAAAGGCCTTCCGTAAATCCAAATAGATCATGTCAACTGGCTCTCCTTTGTCTAATTTGCTCATTACCTCCTCAAAGAATTCTATTAGATTTGTCAGGTATAGTATCCCCTTGACGAAGCAATGCTCACTCAGCCCTATTTTACCACGCACTTCCAAGTACTCTGATCTCATCCTTAATAATGGACTCTAAAATCTCACCAATGACCACGGTCAGGCTAACTAGCCTAAAGATTCCTGTCTTCTGCCTCCCTCCCTTCTTAAAGTTACATGACATTAGCCATTTTTCAGTCCTCGGGACTCTCCCTGACTCCAGTGATTCCTGAAAGATCACCACTAATGCTTTCACAATTTCCTTAGCTATCTCCTTCAGAACTCTGGGGTGTAGTCCACTTGGTCCGGTTGATTTATCCACCTTCAGACCTTTCAGCTTCCCCAGCACCTTCTCCTTAGTGATGGCCACTACAATCATTTCTGCCCTGTTTCTTTTGAAGCTTTGATATGCTGCTCGTGTCATCCACTGTGAGGACTGATGCAAAGTACCTATTCTGTTCCTCTGCCATTTCGTTGTTCCCCATTATTACTTCTCCAGCAGTCAAATGTCCACTCTTGCCTCTCTCTTATCTTCTCCCCGCTTATTGCATTTTTAGTTACCTTCTGCTGTTTTTCAAAGGCTTCCCAGTCCTTGGGCTTCCCACTAATCTTCCCAACATTGTATGCTATATCTTTTCCTTTTATGTTGTACCTGATTTCCCTTGTAGACAGGCAGAAGGCTGGAAGAATACAGCAAGCCAGGCAGCATCAGGACATGTAGTAGTCGACGTTTTGGGTGTAACCCTTCTTCAGGACTGACCTCCCTTGCCAGCCATGTATGTTTCTTTTCCCTTGGGATGAATTTCTGCTCTGCCTCCTGAATAACCCTCAGAAACACCTGCCATTGCAGCTCCACCATCTTCCCTGCTAGGTTCCCCTTCCAATCAACTCTAGTCAGCACCTCCCTCATGTCTTTGTAGTTTCCTTTAACTCATTGAAATACTGTTACATCTGATTCCAGTTTCTCCCTCTCAAACCGCAGGGTGAATTCTATCATACTATGGTCACAGCCCTCTAAGGGATTCCTTCACCTGAAGCTCCCTAATTAAGTTTGCCTCATTACACATCACCAAATCCAGAATTGTCAGTTCCCTAGTGGACTCGACCATGAGCTGCTCCAAAAAACACCTCGTAGACACTCTATGAATTCCTTATGATCTATTTAACAGTTTGATTTTACCAGTCTACCTGCATCTTGAGCTCTTGTTGGTTCCCTCACCTCCTGCTGCAGACCCGGTTTAGCAGTTATGTCCTGAAGGACTTGACTAGCTAGGTCAGTAGGGTATTGCTGAACTTCTCTTGGTGATGGACTCTGAAATCTCATATCCAACATACACCCTCAGTGTTTCCTCTAAGTGGTATTTAACATGGAGAAGTACTAATTCATCAGCTAAGGGGTGTGGTACATGATAATCAGTAGAAGGTTTCCTTGCCCATGTTTGACCTGATGCCATAAGACTTCATGGGGCCAAGTCAATGTTGAGTTTGATGGTGAAATTCTAATGGTGCAAACCACCAGCTCAGCAAGGCTGTTAGATATGGGATAGTGTGGCAAGGCTGTCACATGGTTTATGCCCCATTTAACACACACACACATCCCTAAAAGGTTGGGTACAATATTGTGACCTGTTGTCCAATATGATCACTTCAGGTGTACCAAACAAACTGAATATTGTGCTCATTGTACCTGACACAGATATCCTTCAGGTATCTTCAATTGTCTGACATTTGAAACTTGAATATGCAATCAATGGTGAGGAGGAAGTTTTCACCATTGGCAGAGATTTTGGATTTTGGACCAACGGTGCAGTGGCGCCTCATAAGGCTATTTGGGTTAGTGACTCTGGTATGCTTCACACATCCTTATGATCTTCCTATAATCATTGTTGATCCCTAGCCTAGTCCGTCACTGCATAGCCAAAAACACCTTAAGAGTATCTGGCACTTCTTATATCAATCAGGCAATAATTTTCCATTAGATGGTCAGTTGTGAATTAGTTGCTGCTTCTTCCAGAAATCAGTTCCATTTGGTTCCACCTCATCAGATTGGATTAAAAATGTCTTTACTTCAATGTCTATGCTATTTATCTGTAGGTCGAGAAAAAACATCCACAGATCTCCTGCTCAATGTATTTGGAAAGTTTGTATTTTCAAATAAACTTGTTGGACTATAACCTGGTGTTGTGTTATTTTTAACAATGTATTTGAAGTAATCATTCTGTCACCCAGTTTGTAAGTGATATAAAAAAAAACGTACATTTATTGGAATTTGCTGTAATCCAGTTACTTGAATTTGTCAGCTTGTGCCATATAATTTCCAATAGTTTGCAGCCAATTTCTGCAATTAACTCTTTATTAAAAAGATATGTGTCGAACCTTAATTTTCATATAGACTGGGACAATAATGAGCTCTTGAAGATGAGTTTAAAGAATGTTTTCTTCTCAGAGTTTTGAAGCATTACACTTTACAAGGGATAAATCTACTTTGGGTCTCATATTGTGTATTGAAGCATGTTAATTAGGATGTGATAGTAAAAGATCATCTGGGAATTAGTGATCATCGTATTACTGATTTCCATGTTAGGTTTGAAAGTAACATACCTTAAATACAGACAATAATCTTAAACTTAAACAAAGTCAATTAGTTGGGTATGAAAAGAGAACTGACCATGCTTAATTGAGTAAATAGACTAAAAAGAATTACTGTAATTGACCAGTAAGATATATTTAAAGAAACAATTCAAAAGGTTCAACAAAAATATATTTCACTAAAAAAAAGGAAGACCCAGATGTGCCTTAATCAGGAAGTTAATGACAGCATAAGATTAAAACAATTCTTTTATTGTAAAAGACAGCCACACTTCAGGGATAGAAAGTATTGTAGAAATCAACAAAGAGCTACCAAAAAATGATAAAAAACAGAGAGTAGAATATGGACCCGAAATAGAAAAATAGATTGAAAGTGCTTTTGTAAGTATAAAATAGTAAAAATAGTAAGTATTGGTCACTTTGGGCGGCACGGTGGCTCAGTGGTGAGCAATGCTGCCTCACAGCACCAGGGACCCGGATTCAGTTTCCACCTTGGGCAACTGTCAGTGTGGAGTTTGCACATTCTTCCCGCGTCTGCGTGGGTTTCCTCCCACAGTCCAAAGATGTGCAGTATAGGTGAATTGGCCATGCTAAATTGCCCGTAGTGTTAGGTGCATTAGTCAGGGGTGTGTATAGGGGAATGGGTCTGGGTGGGTTACTCTTCAGAGGGTCGGTGTGGACTTGTTGGGCCAAAGGACCTGTTTAGATTAGGGAATCTAATCTAAAAGAAGAGATGGGAGAAATTATTGTGGGAAATGAGGAAATGGTAGAGAGGTTGGACAAATATTGTGTGTCTGTTTTCACAGCAGAAAATACAAGTTTGATTCCAGAAATAGAACGTAGCATTGAGAATAATAAAATGAGGAAATGAAGGCAATTATTGTCATTGCTAGTTACAGCTCCAGAACCAGATTTCTTGCACAAGTGAGAATATTCAAGATTGATTGTTTTAATATTAAACCAAGGAAGATTGGAGTTTGGCTAACATGGTGCCATAATTTAAGAAAGGTGGTAAAGAAAAGCCAGGGAAGCAGAGACCAGTGAGCCTGACATCGATGGTGGGCAAGTTGTTGGAGGGAATCCTGAGGGACAGGATTTACATGTATTTGGAAAGGAAAGGACTGATTAGGGATAGTCAACATGGCTTTGTTGTGGGAAATCTTGTCTTATTAACTTGATTGAGATTTTTGAACAAGTAATGAAGAGGACTAATGAGAGCAGAGTGGTGGGCGTGATCTATATGGACTTCAGTTCAACAAGGTTCTTCATGGTGGACTAGTTAGCCAGGATAGATGACATGGAATACATGGAGAACTAGCCCTTTGGATACAGAACTGGCTCAAAAGTAGAAGACAGAGGGCGGTGGTAGAGGGTTGCTTTTTAGACTGGAGGCCTGTGACCAGTGGTGTGTCACAAGGATCAGTGCTGGGTCCACTTCTTTTCATCACTTATATAAATGATTTGGATATGAACATAGGAGGTATAGTTAGTAAGTTTGCAGATGATACCAAAATTTGAGCTGTACTGGACACTGAGGAAGGTTATCACAGAGTACAATGGGATATTGATCAGATGGGCCAATGGGCCAAGGTGCGGCAGATGGAATTTAATTTGGATATATGTGAGGTGCTGCATTTTGGAAAGGCGAATCAGAGCAGAACTTATATACTTAAGAGGAAGGTTCTGGTGAGTGTTGCTGAACAAAGAGACCTTGGAGTGCAGGTTCATAGTTGGCATGCTTGCTTTTATTGGTCAGTGTGTTGAGTATCGGTGTTGCGAGGTCATGTTGCAGCTGTTCAGGGGATTGGGTGGACCACTTTTGGAATTCTAACCAAATTCTAATTCAATTCTCGTCTCCCTGCTTTAGGAAAGATGTTGTGAATCCTGAAAGAGTTCAGAAAATATTTACAAGGATGTTGCCAGGGTTTTTTCTGTGCTCTACATCTCTCTGACTCTAGGGTTTTTTCTGTGCTCTACATCTCTCTGACTCTAATCAAGGGATTTGAGGATAATGCAGGAAAATGGTGTTAAAGTTCAGTCTTGATGTCATTGAATGGCAGAGAGAGCTTGAGAAGCTGAATGGCCTAATCCTACATCTATTTCTTATGTTTCCTGTCCTCTGACCCTACTTACCTGACAAAGAACTTGGAATGCAGGACACCTTCACAGTAGGAGTCTCTCTTACAAAGCATTCTTGCTGTGTCCTGGCTACAGGTGCGGGGTGGGGTGGGACCCAGGGAGATAGTGAGGAAAAAGATCAATCTGAGACAGTTGAGAACAGAAGCGAGTCAAACAGTCAGGGCAGCCAGGACTAATAAACTAAACTACATTTATTTTGATGCAAGGGACCTAACAGGGAAGGCAGATGAATTCAGGGCATGGTTAGAAACATGGGACTGGGATATCATAGCAATTACAGAAACATGGCTCAGGGATGGGCAGGACTGGCAGCTTAATGTTCCAGGATACAAATGCTACAGGAAGGATAGAAAGGGAGGCAAGAGAGGAGGGGGAGTGGCATTTTTGATAAGGGATGGCATTACAGCTGGACTGAAGGAAGATATTCCCGGAAATACATCCAGGGAAGTTATTTGGGTGGAACTGAGAAACAAGAAAGGGATGATCACCTTACTGGGGTTGTATTATAGACCCCCTAATAGAGGGAAATTGAGAAACAAACTTGAAAGGAGATCTCAGCTATCTGTAAGAATAATAAGGTGGTTTTGGTCGAGGATTTTAACTTTCCAAACATAGACTGGGACTGCCATAGTGTTAAGGGTTTAGATGCAGAAGAATTTGTTAAGTGTGTACAAGAAAATTTTCTAATTCAATATGTGGATGTACCTACTAGACAAGGTGCAAAACTTGACCTACTTTTGGGAAATAAGGCAGGGCAGGTGACTGAGGTGTCAGTGGGGGTGCACTTTGGGGCCAGCGATCATAATAATTCTATTAGATTTAAAATAGTGATGGAAAAGGATAGACCAGATCTAAAAGTTGAAGTTCTAAATTGGAGAAAGGCCAATTTTGACGGTATTAGGCAAGAACTTTCAAAAGCTGATTGGGGACAGATGTTCGCAGGTAAAGGATGGCTGGAAAATGGGAAGCCTTCAGAAATGAGATAACGGGAGTTCAGAGAAAGTATATTCCGGTTAGGGTGAAAGGAAAGGCAGGTAGGTATAGGGAATGCTGGATGACTAAAGAAATTGAGGGCTTGGTTAAGAAAAAGAAGGAAGCATATGCCAGGTATAGATAGGATAGATCGAGTGAATCCTTAGAAGAGTAAAAAGAAAGTAGGAGTATACTTAAGAGGGAAATCAGGAGGGAAAA
>NC_057731.1:46840721-46855105 GCF_004010195.1 Chiloscyllium plagiosum | reverse complement strand
GAGCAGTAGATGTGATCTATATGGACTTCAGTAAGGCATTCGACAAGATTCCCCATGGGAAACTGGTTAGCAAGGTTAGATCTCATGGAATACAGGGACAACTAGCCATTTGGATACTGAACTGGCTCAAAGGTAGAAGACAGAGGGTGGTGGTGGAGGGTTGTTTTTCAGACTGGAGGCCTGTGACCAGTGGAGTGCCGCAAGGATTGGTGCTGGATCCTCTACTTTTCGTCATTTATATAAATGATTTGGATGCGAGAAAAGAGGTATAGTTAGTAAGTTTGCAGATGACACCAAAATTGGAGGTGTAGTGGACAGTGAAAAAGGTTACCTCAAATTACAACGGGATCTTGATCAGATAGGCCAATGGGCTGAGAAGTGGCAGATGAAGTTTAATTCAGATAAATGGGAGGTGCTGAATTTTGGGAAAGCAAATCTTAGCAGGACTTATACACTTAATAGTAAGGTCCTAGGGAGTATTGCTGCACCTTGGAGTGCAGGTTCATAGCTCCTTGAAAGTGGAGTCGTAGGTAGGTAGGATAGTGAAGAAGGCATTTGGTATGCTTTCCTTTATTGGTCAGAATATTGAATACAGGCATTGGAAGGTCATGTTGCGGCTGTACAGGACATTGGTTAGGCCACTATTGGAATATTGTGTGCAATTCTGGTCTCCTTCCTATTTAAAAAATGTTGTGAAACTTGAAAGGGTTCTGAAAAGATTTACAAGGATGTTGCCAGGGTTGGAGGATTTGAGGTATAGGGAGAGGCTGAACAGGCTGGGGCTGTTTTCCCTGGAGCGTCGGAGGCTGAGGGGTGACCTTATAGAGGTTTACAAAATTATGAGGGGCATGGAAAGGATCTGGGGTCGGGGAGTCCAGAACTAGAGGGCATAGGTTTAAGGTGAGAGGGGAAAGATATAAAAGAGCAACTAAAGGTCAACTTTTTCACACAGAGGGTGGTACATGTATGGAATGAGCTGCCAGAGGAAGTGATGGAGGTTGGTACAACTGCAACATTTAAGAGGCATTTGGAAGGGTATATGACTAGGAAGGGTTTGGAGGGATATGGGCCGGGTGCTGGCAGGTGGGACTAGATTGGGTTGGGATATCTGGTCTGCATGGACGGGTTGCACTGAAGGATCTGTTTCCATGCTGTATATCGCTATGACTCTACTATCCTATTCAGTAAGCTGCACCCAATGCTTGATGGGTTGTTGTCCAGCCAAAATTTTCTGCAGACCCTTAGTAGTATGTCAATACCATGACCTTTCTTTCTCTCCAAAAGGTCTTTCTGAAGGTTTGATCTGTGTTGAATCTATATCTAGCTCTATTATTTATTAAACAAGTCAACTTCTGAAGAATCACATTCCTTGCCATTATCGTAGCACCTGCAAATGACCTTATCAATTGGTTCTTGTGACTGTTCTTTTAAAATCAACAGCTTCAACTGGACTATTTGGTTGTTCATCTTTATATGAAGGTTCTACAATCTAACAGGGTCTTTCTGATCTTTCTCAGATAAGCCATAACTGTTGACTGTGTGCAATTCCTCATTTAAAATGGCTATTTTGCTTCTCTGGTTATGTGATGGATTCATCTTAAAGGCATATTTCTATCATTTGGTAAATTGTAAATTTGGAGAGGATATCTGCACTTTTCCAATTCATGATAAGGGAATTTGCTGATTGTGTTTTACAGGCACTTCTGACTTATATGGGATTTCTAATTTCTCCATTCCATGGAAAGATTAAAAAATCCAGCTTTTTTAATGAAAAACTTTTTTTAGTGTTAGTTCTGGCTTTTGACACATTCATCATGGTGGCAATGTTTTCCAATTTTGAATGTCTTTTTGTCTTTGCAGAAGAATAGCATCCAGTGGCCTTGCACTCAACTCAGAATTGACTGCACACCGTGACTCTGAATTGACTTGTTTCTCCCATTTCTCGTAGATCCAGTCAACCAGTAAACTTAGTTTGAAAACATCAAATTAAGATATTTTATGTCCTGTAAAGTACTGCCAGTTGAAGGACTTCTGCCTCCCAGGGTTTCAATGCACTTGTAGCCTCTGTATTGTTTCAAATCTTGTCTGTTCCTCCTGTGGTCTTCAAACTCACAAGTCTGCGACCATGTTGTATTTCTAGCTACACACAGAACTGGTAAACTGTAAGCAGATTTGATTTTGCCATTCAATGAGATCATTGCTGATTTGATAATCTTCAACTCCACTTTCCTCCTTTGTCCCTAAAACCTTGATTCCCTGATTAAAAATCTATCTGAGCCTTGAATATATTAACGACCCAGCTTTGATAGCCCTCTGTGGTAAAAGAAATTCCACGGATTCACTGTAAGAGAAAAAATTCCTTCGCATCTTTGTCGTTAATATGGAGTTCCTTACTCTGAGATTATGCCTTCTGGTCCTAAACTCCCCTACAAGGGAAAACATCCTTTTCCCTGTACCCTGTCAAGTCCCTTAAGAATCTTATATGTTTCAAGTCACCTCTTATTCTTCAAAATTCCAAAGAGTACAGACCCAACCTGTACTCCACCTCTCCTCATTAGACCGTCCCTCCATACCTGTTATCAGCCCAGGGAACCTGCTCTGCACTGTCATCAATTTCAATATGTCTTTCTTTAGATAAGGGATTTGAAAACTATTCACAGTATTCCAGCTATGGTCTGACTAATGTCTTGTAGTAGTTTTAGCAACACCTTCCTTCTATATTCCATTTTCTTTGAAATAAAGGCCAACATTCCAATTGTCTTCCCTATTACCCACTGAACTTAGGTGCTAGTTTTTTGTGATTCATAGATGAAATCTTCCAAATCCCTCTGTTCTGTAGCTTTCTTCAGTCTTTCTCCATTTAAATGATGTTCAGTTCTTCTGTTTTTCCTACCAAAGTTCATAAACCTCACATTTTCCCACAGTATGTTCCATTTGTCAAGTTTTTGTCCACTCACTTAACCTGTCCATATCCCTTTGCAGATACTTTGTGTCATCCTCAGCACTTGCCTTCCCATCTATTTCTGTATCATCCACAAACTTGTTTATAGCACATTCTCTTTCCACATCCAAGTCATCAGTACATATTGTAAATTATTGTGGCTCCAGCTCTGACCTCAGTGGCACTCCATTAGTTACAGCTTGCCATCCTGAAAATGTTCCCCTTATTCCAACTCTGGTCTTCTATTAGTTAGCCAATCTTCCAGCCATGCAAATATACTACCTCCAACACAACGGCTGTTATCTTATTAAATAGCTTAATGTGTGTAGCTATCAAATGTCACCTAAAAATCCAAATATATTACATCCACTGCTTTCCCTTTATCCTGATTGTTACCTCCTCAAAGAATTCTAGCAAATTTGTCAGGCATGATTTCCACTTCATGAAGCCATGCTCTCTCTACTTTATCGTATTACCTATTTCTAAGTGCTCTGTCATTACATGCTTTATAAAAGACTTTAACATTCTCTCAATAAAAGATAACCTAACTGACTTATACTTAATTAATTTATTGTCAACCTTCCCTTTTTAAATAAAGATGTGGCATTGACAGTTGTCCAATCCTCGGGGACTGATCCAGACTCGAAGGATTTGTGGAAGGTTACGACCAGTACTACACTACATCTATGGCTACTTCGTTTAGTGAGGTCATGATCCTTCTTCAGAACTTGAAACATTAACTTTGTTCTTTATTTCACAGATGCTGCTAGATTTGCTGAACTTCTCCAGTTTTTTTCTGTGTTTGTTTCACATTTCGAACATCTGCAATATTTTGCTTTTATTATAAAAGATTGCTTTATAATATCCTTAAAGATCACTCTTATCTTTATTCTTCACCTTCTTATTCAAATGAAGAGATCATAAGTGCATCCTTTCAGTGAACTTTTGCATGCTCACCAGATGTGATTCTCTCTGTTTCTGGCTCTCTCCAAGTCGCAGAGATACAAGTTAACTCACTGAATTTCAAGAAAAAAAATTAGGGCTTTTTGTAGCCCTGTCTATTTGGACTGCTAAAATAATTTGATTTCTTTCCAGTTCTGACAGCGTGAAAATTGTCAAAATTAAATGCCCTTCTGCTGTTATGAATCTTTTCTCTCTAAACTGGACTACTTGTGACTCCTCTTCATCTATCTCTCTCCGTCTGGATTGTAAATCTTCTATTAGTAAACACTTCAGCAATTATCTCACTGGGGGAGGCACCATTTGGCTTAAATCACATGATTTCTTGGGAATTACATTTTGACACAATGCTTAAAATGAGTATCTTACCCTGAAGAAAAGTTTCCTTTACAGAATTGAAAATCTAAAACTCATTTACCTCTGCTTTAGAACCCAAATAAAATAAAATATGAATTATTATATAACATTGCTAAAATGGAGACAAGAGTTGAAGCTTTTCATCTTGGATTAGGATGTTAGAAACAGATTAAAGGGACACCAATTTATACAGTGTGAGAAGAGTGTGCAGATTGGTTAGGCCATCATTGGCATGGCATTGGCATGGAAATACAGTTCAGTCTTAGTTCTCAGACCAGGCAGATAGAGTCTGATTGGTTCGGGTGTTGCCATGGATATGCATAAGAGATTGGCGGTCTCCATGACCCCTTTTGTGTTCAATGAGGAAGGTGCAATGTATGTAAGAATATTTTTTTCCTGCACATAAGTGTCCTAAGTATTGATATATGTAGTTTCTAACATGAGCAAATGCGTCACACTCTGAGCCTAACTGATGATCCTAAATTGGTTTCCGGTGTAATTCTTAGTGGAGTCTGGATTATTCAATAAAATGTGTTCAATAAGCAGAACCACAGCTAATAGTGGGGATACTGTTCTGAGGTCTGCAAGCATGAGCTGGTTGAGCATGATTTGCAAGCTGCCTGCTGCAATCAGTCAAAGGGGTATGTTGTTTGGTACGTTTCACCTGTTATTGTTTGTACTGTCTACATACCAGCCATTTCATTGACATTGAAATTCATATCACAATACTCATTTGTGTAATAGGCAAATCATCTTTTTGGCTTGATGACAGCATCATGTTAGTGGGAAAAGCCACTTGTGGGTTTAGCAGTATCCTTAATTGTACTAACAAACCAGTTTTGCATAAGTAAATTAATAGTGCAGGTATGCTTCAAGTGGGTATTGTTTATGGTGTAGTTGTACACAGATCCAAAAAAGCAGCACATATTAAATTGAAGTCTGAAAAAAAAGGTGTAATTCAGACTAAGTGTAAGGTAGATGCACAGCATATATTAGTAACCCTGCTACCCTGTTAGATTGTGGGACTGTCTTTCTTTAACTCTATCAATATGCTTGAAAAGGAATACTGACAAGACTTTGGATCCAAAGCACTTTCAGAGAAATGAATAGACATTTTGCCAGTTATTAACTTTCCTGTGAGCCCAACTATATTGTTGATATCCTTTATTTGGTCATAATATAATATAAATCTTCAACATTCTCAACATATCCCAGAGTCTCTCTTTCAATGAATAGCATAAATGGAATATTTCACTGACTGGGTGTGAGCTGACATGAGTTTTGTTATGGCAATATTTTAGGACTGGCCAGGTTCCTTGTACACAGAAAAGATTGAGAGTGTCTTACAAAGCTAGCTAGAATGGAGAATAGTACACCATATATGTATGAGATAATTTAGTTTAGTTATGGAAGCAACTAAGGTTAAATAATTTTCAGCTGGGGAGATAATGTCATACATAGTCTTAAGGACTCCGTAATCCAGAACCCCAGTTTCATTTACTGGGGACATAGGTTTGAATTTGAATCTGGGACTGAAAAAAAGGCTAGCCTAGTGGCAACCACGTAACTGCTTGACGTTAAAAAAAACTCATAATTTAATTTTCTTTGGGGAAGGTTACCTTCATCGTTACCTGGCCTACATGTAACTCCAGACCCACAGCAATGTTGATGCCCTGCAATGCCCTGTGAAAAGGCCTAACAAGTCACTTGGTTATGTTAAACTGCTACAAAGTCTAAACAAAGGATGGACCACCTGATATCAACCAAAACACCAACATGACAATGGCAAACACTTCCCTGTTGATCCTGACAGTCCTCCATACGACATCTCATCATTTGTGACAAAATTGGAATAGCTGTGCCACAGATTCATCAAGCAACAGTCTGACATTGTCATGTTTATGGAATCATACCTCACAGACAAAGTGCCAGACACCGCTATCACCATCCTTGATATGTCCTAACAACAGGACAGACGCACCAGAGGTGTCTTGGCTGATGAACTGGTTATCCTTCATGTTGAACACTACTTGGAGGAAGCACTGAGACAGGCAAGGGCTCAGAATGAACTCTGGTTGGAAAGTTTCACTGTACATAACTAAGTGTGACTGGAAGACACCACTAGTGACTGAGCTGGTTACGTCCATAGTTGCTAGAATGTGTTTGTGGTAGGTGGTGAGATAACTAACAAGAGGGAAAAATCACCTTGTCCTCACCAATCTACCTTTTGTAAATATGACAGAATTGGTAAGAGTCAGTATGACACAGTCCTTGTGGAGACAATGTTTGGTCTTCAGATTGAGGATAGCTTTCAAAATGTTATGTGACATTACCACCATGCTAAATCAAACACACATCAAACTAATCTAACAACTCAACACTGGGCAACACATGAAGCTACCATCAGTAACCGAATTGTATTGAACCACAGTCTGTAATGTCATGGCCCAGCATATACCCCAGTTGACTATTACCTTCAAACTTTGGAATACATATTAATTCAATGAAGAGTGAGCAGAGCATGTCAGGTGCAGCACCAGGCATAGTTAAAAATGAGGTATCGACTGGTGAAGCTACAACATAGGACTACTTGCTTGCCTAACAGTGAAAGCAGCGTGCAATAGACAGGGTTAAATAATCCCACAACCAATGGATTAGATTTTGCCATATTCAGTCATGAATGGTGTGGACAATTAAAAACTAAAAGAAAGTGGAGGCTCCACAAATATCCCTTTCCTTAACCACAACCCAGCGCATCAGTGCAAAAGAGAAGACTGAAGTATTTGCATCCATCGTCAGCCAGAATTGTCAAATGGATGATCCATCTCAGCTTCCTCTTGAGGTACCCAGCATCATCACAGATGTCAGGCTTCGACTAAGTGATATCAAAAAATGACTGAAGGCATTGCATACTGCAAGGCTATGGGCCCTTACAACATTCTGGCAACAGTACTGAAGACTTATGCTCTACAACTAGCCAGATCCGCAGCCAAACTGTTCCAGTACGATTACACCTGACATCTACCTGACAATGTAGAAAATTGCCCAGATATGTTCTAGACATAAAAAGCAGGAAAAATCCAACCCAGTCAATTAACACCCTGTCAGTCAACTCTCCATCATCAGTAAAGTAATAGAAGGGGTCGTTGACAGTGAGGTCAAGTGGCACTTGCAAAAAGAATAATGTGATCACCGACCCTCAGTTTGTTTAAGATCAGAGCCACTTGGCGCCAAACCTCAGTACAGCCTTGTTTGGAAATTAGACTGAGCACAACGCCAGAGATGAGACAGTGACTGTCCTTGACATCAAAGCAAAACTTTACCAATTATGGCATCAAACTGGAGTCAATGGGTATCAGTGGTAAACTCTTTGCTGGTTGGAACTGTACGTAGCACAATGGAAGACGGCAGTGGATGTTGGAGGTCAATCATTTCAGTGCCAGGACATCACTGCATGAGTTCTTCAGGGTAGTGTCCTAGGGCAACCATCTACAGCTGCTTTGTCGATTACCTTCCCTCCATCATAAGAACAAAAAACAAAGAACATTACAGCACAGGAACAGGCTCTTTGGCCCTCCAGGCCTGCGCCGATCCAAATCCTCTATCTAAATCTGCCACCTATTTTCTAAGGATCTGTATCCCTTTGCTCCATGCCCATTATGTATCTGTCTAGATACGTTTAATGATGTTATCATTCCCGCAACACATTCCAGGCACTCACCATCCTATGCGTGAAGAACTTTCCACATATATCTCCCATAAACTTTTCCCTTCCCACTTTGAACTTGTGACTCTGAGTAATTGAGCCTTCCACTCTGGGAAAAAGTTTCTTGCTATCCACACTGTCTACACCTCTCATGATTTTGTAGACCTCAGTCAGGTCCCCCCTTCAACCTCCTTCTTTCCAATGAAAATAATCCTAATCTATTCAACCTCTCCTCAGAGCTAACACCCTCCATACCAGGCAACTTTGGGGTGAATCTCCTCCGCACATCTCCAGAACATCCACATCCTTTTGGTAATGTGGCAACTAGAACTGTATGCACTATTTCATATGTGGCTGAACCAAAGTCTTATACAACTGTAGCATGACCTGCCAACTCTTGTACTCAATACCCTGTCCGATGAAGGAAAGCATGCAGTATGCCTTCTTAACCACTCTACTGACCAGCGTTGCCACCTTCAGGGAACAATGGAACTGAACACCCAGATCTCTCTGTACATCAATTTTCCCCAGGACTTTTCCATTTATTGTATAGTTCGCTCTGGAATTGCATCTTCCAAAATGCATCACCTTGCATTTGTCAGGATTGATCTCCATCTGCCATTTCTCTGCCCAACTCTCCAATCTATCTATATTCTGCTGTGTTCTCTGTAAGTTCAAAAGTTGGGATGATCCTTGATGATTGCACCATCTTCAATACCAATCATGATTCAGATGTTGAAGCAGATGGGCGGCATGGTGGCACAGTGGTTACCACCGCTGCCTTACAGCGCCAGAGACCCGGGTTCAATTCCCGCCTCAGGCGACTGACTGTGTGGAGTTTGCACGTTCTCTCCGTGTCTGCGTGGGTTTCCTCCGGGTGCTCCGGTTTCCTCCCACAGTCCAAAGATGTGCAGGTCAGGTGAATTGGCCATGCTAAATTGCCCGTAGTGTTAGGGGTATGGGTGGGTTGCACGTCGGTGTGGACTTGTTGGGCCGAAGGGCCTGTTTCCACACTGTAATGTAATCTGTAATCTAATCAGTCAATGTCCAAATGCAGCACGACATGGATAATATCCAGGCTTTGCTGTGAAATGGAAAATAACATTCATGTGATATGATGATCATGATGTATGACAATGATCATCACCAACATGAGAGAATTTGACCATCACTCTTGCCTTTCAATGGCATTACCATTGCTGAAACCCCACTATCAACATTCTGAGGGTTACCCTTGACCAGAAACTGAACAGGACGCTGGAGAATCAGGGTTGAAAAGTGTCCAAGGAGCAGGACAGTCGACTTATGAAGGGCTTATGCCCTCGGGTGCTGCCTGCCCTCATTTAAAATACTGTGGCTACAAAGCAGTTCATAGGCTTAGAATTCTGTGGTGAGTAACTCACCTCCTGTCTTCCTAGCATCTGTTCACTATCTACAAGGCACAAGATAGGAGTGCAACGCAATATTCTGCATTGACTTGGAAGAGTGCAGTCTGACAACTCTCAAGCAACATGACCTTCAGGACAAAGCAGCTTGCTTGCTGGCACCACATCCACTGCCTTCATCATTCACTCCCTTGACCACTGATGCACAATGGTAGCAGTGTGTAGCATCTAAAAGATGCAATTTAGTAACTCGACATTGCTTCTGACACCATTTTCAAAATTCAACCCCCACCACATACAGCATGGAAACAGACCCTTCAGTCCAACTCTTCCATGCCAAACTAAACTAGTTCAATTTACCTGTATTTGGCCCATATGATGGGCAAGGACAGCAGATGCTTGGGAACCACAACTTTCAAGTTACCTTCCAAGCCAAACACCATCCTGACTTGGAACTATATCATTGTTCCATTTGGGTCAAAATCATGGAACTAGCTCCCAAACAGCATGAGGGGTGACCGTACACCCAAAGGCTTGCAGTGGCTAAGAAGGCAGCTCATCACACATTCTCAAGGACAATTTTTAAATAAGTTTTATTTAACACTGAAACCTGTGTGTAGTTGATTTCTGATGAGGTGAATAGCCATTGTCAGACAGATTGTAAATAGTATGGCAGCTGCCTCACAGCCTTACTTTGCACCAATCAGCATTTTGAAAATGTTGTAAGGACCATGTCTTTTTACTTTGTATTGTTAACAACTGGATTGAAATGACATAGACTGTTTTTAAAACCAGTGTTTGAAAGAGCGGCTGCAGTTTTGATGACAAGCAATCTGAAAGCTATGACACGTCTTATAAAGACCTGTTTGAACAAACATTAATTGAAGTTCAGACTGCAAATGATCCGGAGCTGAGGGTTTGTACTGATGCAACTTTTGTTGACAACAAGACATTGTTTGATCCATTGGCTAGTGACAATTATCAGTGATAGTTTTTGCTTGCCAACAACTGTGATTGGTTCTTGGTGGCAGAGCAGCTTGGAGCCGGAAGCAAGTTACAGATACACAGAGAGAGAGGAAAATAAATGTGCAGATCATCTCACAGCACAGAAGCCTCTTTGCAGTCAAAAACTCAGTTTAAACCTGAAGTAAACCAGATACTTTTCCTGCAGCAGTTGCTGTGAGCGGTGACTTTTGAATTGATAGATCAGAGTAATTTACCAAATGACTCAGTTACTCTGTACTACTTACACCAGTCGAACCACCTTGATAAATCAATCTGAATAATGAAGCGTATGGCCAGTTGAAGAAGGATCATCGGAACTGAGCAGCAAAGACTACTGAATCAACTTTGCAGTTTTTCTACCTCTCCCACAATCTATTTTTTCTGTTTGTTTGTCTGTGTGGGTATGTAAGGGGGACTTTATTAGGGGAATAGAGTTTTAGTTAGTAGCATTATATGCCAATGGTTTATATTTGTTCTCCTGTAGCTACATTCTAATTACTTGTGACAAATAGTAAGTCTTGGTTAGTCCATGCTTTCTATCGCCTTGGTCTGATAGTTTGTGGTACTGTGCAAATGTTTTTAAAAAACTAACAATTGGTATGGATTCAGGAATAGTGGGGCTTGATTTATGACATACCCCAGTGAGGTGTAACAATGTCTGTTTCAGACTTTTCACTCAAGACGGTTGACCATATCGTTATAATAAAACAAAAAGCTGTGGATACTGGAGATCTGAAACAGATAAAAGCAGAACTTTTTGGAGAAACTCAGCAGGTCTGGCAGCATCTACGGAGAGAAAACAGAGTTAACTTTAGTGTCCAGTGACCCTTCTTTAGAACTGAAAGCAGCTAAGAAAAGGTAGCATTTATGCTAATGATTGAGTAAAAGAAGTGAGCTAACCGGTGGAGAGAAAATTAAGGAACAGGATTGTTTTAGTAAGCTAGGGAAGAAGCTAGATCAGTGCTAATGGTGCTATGAGTGGGTGAAAATGGATTGGCTGTGCTGAAAGTAACCCAAGTCTTGAAAGAATCTGGGTGTGGGGTGCGTAATATTTGATTTTGATTTGATTTATTATTGTCACATATACCTAAGTACAGTGAAAAGTTTTGTTTGCGTGTTTGAGGCCAGATCATACCATACAAAGATCATAGGGTGATTGAACAGAGTGAGGAATACAAAGTCATGGCTGAAAAGAAGTGCACAAAAAGCAAGATCAACATTAGATTTGAAATTTGAGAGGTCCATTCAGAAGTCTAATAACAGCGGGGAAGAAGCTGTTCCTGAACCTGTACTTATGTGTGTTTAAGCTTTTATATCTTCTGTATGATGGAAGAGGTTGGAAGAGATTATAACCAGGATGGGAGGGGCTTTGATGTTGGCTGCCTTTCTGAGACATCGAGAAGTGTAGCTGGAGTCAATGAATGGAAGATTAGCTTGACTGGGCTGCGTTCAAAATTTTCTGTACTTTCTTATGGTCCTGGGCAGAGCAGTGGCCCTATCAAGCCATGATGCATCCAGCTAGAATGCTATGGTGCATCTATAAAAGTTGGTGAGAGTCCTTATGGACATGCGGAATTTCATTAGATTCCTAAGGAAGGAGTTGTCGTGTCTTCTTGGCCATTGCATCAACGTGGTTGATCCAGGACAGATTGTTGGTGATCATTTCTCCTAAGAGCTTGACAGACTCAAGCATCTCCATCTCAGCTCCACTGATGTAGATAGGGATGTGTCCTCCTCCTTGCTTCCTGAAGTCGACATGGAAGGAGTTAGTTAAGTTAAAAATTTATTAAACTCGATATTGAGTCCTGAAAGCCTAAGTTGAGATGAAGTGTTGCTCTTCTTGCTTGCATTGAGCTTTGCTGGATCACTGCAGCAAGCCTGAGACAAAAATGTTGGTCAGGGAACACGGCACCATGTTGAAGTGGCAAGCAACTGGAAACTTTTAAGGACAGAACTTAGTTGTTCCTCAAAGCTGTCATCGAGTCATCTCTAAGCCCTTCCTATTCATATACCCATCCAGCTACCTTTTAAATGCTGTAATTTTACCAGCCTCCACCACTTCCACTGGCAGCTTATTCCATACAGACACACTTCTGTGTAGAAAAGTTGCCCAGTCACCCTCTCTACATTTCGTTCTCCAATGAGGAGGTAGCACAAAAAAAAATTGAAATTGCCAGAGAAATTTGGTGGGTCTGGGAGCATATCTTGAGAGAAAACAGAGTTGACGTTTCGAGTCCAGTGACCCTTCTTCAGAAGCCAAAGATTGTTGGAGAAACTCAGCAGGTCTTGATTGACTGATTTTATTGTCATGCGTACCAAAGTATAGTGAAAAGCTTTGCTTACAAGCAGCACAAGTTGATCACATGCAGATCAAAAAGACTTAGACAGAAGCATACTGAAGGGCTTTTGCCCGAAACATCGATTTTCCTGATCCTTGGATGCTGCCTGACAGGCTGTGCTTTTCCAGCACCACTTTAATCTAGACTCTGATTTCCACCATCTGCAGTCCTCACTTTCACCATACTGGTTACATTGCACAGGGCATGCGCTAGGCGAGATCAACATTAGCAAGATCAGCATTATTTGAGGCTAGAGAATCCATTCATCAGTCTAATAACGGCCAGGAAGAAGCTCTTCATGAACCTGATGGTGCGTGTGTCAAGGCATCTGTTTCTTCTGCCTGATGGAAGAGGTTGTAGGAGATCACTGACGGGGCACGATGGGTCTTTGGCAATGGTGGCAGCCATTCCGCTGCAGCGAGACGTGTAAACGGAGTCCATGGATGGACCCGTCTGCGGACAGGAGACAGAGTTAACAGAATTGGAGGTGTTTTCTTTCCACCAGAAGCTGCCAGATTCAGGTGGGCTCAAGCCTGGAAGGTGGGTGCCAACCCCAGACTCAATCAGATGGCAGCACCGCGGGGAGTGGGTTGGGGGGCGGTGTGGGGGTGGGGTGGGGGGTGGTGTGGGGGTGGGGGGTGGCAGGGAGCCTCCAAGGGAGCCGGGCGCGCGCAGACCGAGTGCGCGCAGTGTCGCTCACGCAGGCGCACGCGCGTTAGGTCGCGCGCACGCAGCCGCCTCCTCCGTCGTCGAGGCCTGGGTCCCCTCCCCCATTCTCCCCTCACCCTCCGGCAGCCGCCGCCGCCACCACCACCGCCGCGATGGAGGGGGATTAATTTTGTTATCATCACAATATCCTCTCTCTCTCCACACACACACTCCCAATCCGTTCAGAAAATGGCGAGTCACAGTCAGCAATGTTCGATCGAAAGGCGCGGCTTCCGACAGGAGCTCGACTCTTGGAGACATAAACTTATTCACTGCGTAGGTAAGATTTAATGTATTAAAAAAAGACGGGGGGGATAGGGAAAGTCGGCTTCAATAAACGCGCACAACAATTTAAAGGGAAAGTGTATTTCCATCATCCCCATCGCCAGTTGTGTGGAAGTGGTTAATATTGAAGGTGACAGATTCCTAATATTATGGCGCTGGGGGCGCTATCTTTGATCTTTAATATAAAAAAAAACTCGTCATTCGCCCAACCTCAACTAATAAACATCGCCCATCATCATAATTGTATATAAGTTGGCTAACAGCATTTGTATTACCTCATTTATTACAGGAATTGTTCTTTTTTTTGATGAAGGGATTGTTTTCGAAGCCCGGCGGTCATGTTATGTGTTTCAGACCCTTACTGTCTGTCTGTCAAAAAACGTTTTTTTAAAAAATTGAATTATTCGGAATAAAGGGACGGAGGAGGCGCGTGAGCGGCTACCGGCCACTGAGCCTGCGCGCCACCCTTCGTTCGCAAAGCGACATGGGAATTGTAGTCCCACCCCGCTCTCCACATGTTCTGTCTTCATGCCTCTTCCAGATCCCACTCACCTCTCGATCTCTCTGTCTTCCGATCCCTTTGATACCCCAATTCTTTGAACCCTCTGACCTCCCTCACCCTTTCCCCTCCCTCCTTCCCTCTACCTCCCCCTCCCCCTCCCTCCTTCCTTCTACCTCCCCCTCCCTCCTTCCTTCTC